>NC_135419.1:11941887-12257244 GCF_051991245.1 Festucalex cinctus
GCAGAATTGTGAATGAATTCCAAAGACACAGCAGACAGCACTTCACAGGTTTCAGGGCCAGCTAGACAAAACACACATCACACAAGTACAAAACGTCGTATGCAGTACAGATGAGTGAATGAGACTTGAAAGGAGTCATCTCACCTTCCTTCAGCAGAGAAATATGTATTGGACAGAATCTAATTCATTCGAAATGAGAACTATGCCATTAACAGACAGCAGCAAAACAATTAGGATCCGTACAATTTTCTGAAGCATTTGGCAGGAACACCAATTCCATTCATTTGATTTTCCAATCAGTGACTGCTAATATTCTAGCGGCAGACTGATTTGAGACTAGAAAGACTGCAATGCAATGCAAGAACAATGTGGGAGCACATTATGTGATGGAAGTTAAGATAATAGATGCGTGACTTATTTCATCTTGATTTAGTGTGCAATTTTAACAAGGTAATGCTTTTTTTTTTTTTTTTTGGTGTCGACTCCATAACGTTTCCCGATAGGAACTGAGTGACCTGTGGCCCACTCCGGGCAATAACAAGAGCCTTTTGTGCTTCTCGAGTTGAAGCGCAATGGGTAGCCTTTGTTCCGATTCTCATTATCAAATTGGCTCCTTCGTCCTCGTCTCCGCTGTGACCGAACATGCGGTGATATTCTGTGTTCTCGGTATGATCCCCGATGTCATTGAAAATGAGAGACGAGCCTGTCAGTTAGGCTGCATCGATCATTTTTCTCTTCTTTGGCCACGTGCATATATGGCTTATTTGGATTACACATTTTGCTGGGAGTTTTTCCAAATCAAGCAACTGTAAACTGTGACTCACGCCAAGTCAGCTGTGCAAAGTCCAGACGGTATCCCAATGGTTACCTCGTATATCCTGGCAGCCAAATGCACACTTAAGGGGAGCAGATTAGCTACAGTGCAACATGGACGGGCAACTGTGACCACACTCTTGAGTGGCCTAACCCTTTTTGGGGAAAAAATAAATCGGGTTGGGGTAAAGCTGTCAAAAAGAGAGGAACTGAATATCAAATGAATCGACAACTATTTTATTAATCAGGTAATCATTTGGCGCCATTTTTTAATTGGAAATTGCCCAAATCATCGGGTTTCAGCATATAAACAGTAATTGTTCACTGATTTCTGAAGTCCTTCATGAAAGAAGACTTTTGTGTTAATCAAAACAAGAAATTTGCAACCATTTTTTTTTTTACTTTGGAAAACAATGACTGAACCGGTAACATAGTACATCAGTCCTCTTTTTTTTTTATATCACTATATGAATATGAAGTACGAAATAACCACCAATCACTGATTAATAAATAGTAATCAGGGGGAAAAAAAAAAATTGTAATACACCTTAATGCAAAATTAAAATGAATCCGATTAGTCGATTAATCAATGTGATACTATAGTTGGGGGGTTATATTTACAGATTGTTTTCCAATATTTGTTTGATTTATTTATTTATTTTTTGTTCTGTTTTTACCTTTCTTTTCTTTATTTTGTTTTTTGGGGGGGGGGTAAACCCCGGTTTTCTTAGAAAATGTAAATTGGACATTTCTCAGTCCTTTTGTAGAGTTTTTTTGGGGGGGTTTACAAATAAATCCAATCTATTTTCAGTGGGCATCACATGGATTTTCACTATTTACAGGCCAGCCCAATCCCTATCCCTGCAAATAGAAGCGTTAAATGATATAGTTTTAAGTTGTAATATTACCATTCTCCACTAGATGGCAGGCATTATTTTATTTTTTTTTGCGCTTGCATCATGTCTTATTACTCGTACTCCCATATGACAACATAAAGGAGAACTCAATTTTTTGCGGCCTTGGAATATGTAGGACAACCAGTACCACAGTAATATAAAACATTTCAGATAGTTAATTTTTGTGGAAAAACACCCCCACAAAATAAGTTCTTCCATTTAATGTTGGTTTGCTGTTCAGCAGTTTTGTGCCATTCTTGAATGGAAATGTTTCTGCAAGAAATATATATATATATATATATATATATATATATATATATATATATATATATACTGTATACTGTATACTGTTTGTGGTTATTTTGTTTTCAAAAACTGGATCTTTTATACATACATTGTGGAATGTATTATGAGAAATGAAATGTATTAAGAGCACATATTTTGCACGTATGCACTTAGTTTGTCCGTATTTATAATAACATTGTTGTCATACATCTGTGTAAGAATTGCCTGGTCCGATGTGACCTCCTCCACCAGTTAAGTAGCTCATCCCTGACCTACAACATCTGTGTCAAACTCGAAGCCTGCGAGTGAATTGCATGTTGCCGGGGGAACCAACTCCATATTTTCTTCCTATTCCATTCTTTGTAGGTGCAGCATCCATGTCTCCCAAATACTTGAGTCTATATCGTGTATTTCAAGGCTGTACATTTATCCACCCATCCATTTTCTCCACCACTTATCAAGATTAGAGTCAAGGGTGAGCTGAAACCTATCTCAGCTGGTAATTGCAGGGCACATATAAACAAACAATTTGCACTCACATTCACACCAATGGTCAATTTAGTCTTCGCAAACATTTGTTTGAAATATGGAGGCAGTCGTGGGGAGAGAGAAAAAAAAAATATCCTTGCAAGCAAGGGAGAACATGAAAAATTGTGTGCATTCAAATAGTTTATACGTACAGATCGACCCACCCTATACTGTAAATACATCTGGTAGCAGTGGCAATGATGAAATAATTGATGAGGAGTTTACACATTTAACATACACATAACTCCGCGTAGCCTCCCATTAAACAAGCTTGACGCCCCCAAGCAACGAAGTGGCTGCGAATGATGGCAAAGGGCTGAAGTCAGAAGAAACAAACAGCCACAAAGAGGGCATTAATTTCTTTCTCTCTTATTTTCTCGACTGTTTATTTCCAAACAGTAACACAGAGGAAGCTTCAATTCAGCACCTTTTGATGTGACTGCACCAACAAGTGCCGTACTGTATATAAATGTTGTCGGAGCGGTTCAAAGCGTGACTTCGGAGCCTCGGCTCACAGATGGGGAAACATGAGAAGAGGCCCCAGGAGACGGTTGGTTTCACATATCGGCGTGATTTATGGTCGACCATAACAAATCAACAAGTTTAACTTTAATTGTTTTCTTTGCGACGGGAGGTGGGCTAGTTAATACAGAGCGGTGATTGATGGCGCAGGGCACCACGTTTGGCTCGGTACTTTGTCTTTTGCGGTGCCGCCCAGGAATTGAACCGCTTGATAGAAGCAATTAATTCAATGTTTTTTTTTTCTTCAAGGAAATATACAAACTCTCAAAATATCCTGCAAAGCGTCGTCACACTTGTGACATTTGATGCTGTACTCTGTTATGCTTATGGTGTTTGCAACTTAAATGAAAATTGGTATTGCACATCATTTCATTGTTTTCGCAGGTCGTCATCTTCGAGTGACATTTCATGTGGTTTAATAAAGTTGAGCAGTGTTCAAGCTACATTAGTCCGCTAAGTAATTGAGACAACCATTTAATTAAATGCTTTGCTGATGATGCCTCACTCGGAATTGTGGCCGTTAACCATTAATCAGCGGTGCACACCTAATTTACAGGGACAACAGTGAAGGAATGGGCCTGCACGGGAGAGGAAATGGTCATGGTGTTACATTAAATCACCATTAGTAATTAGTGAAGCTGGTGTCACCAGCAGCACTAGTTGTGATGACAGTAAATCACGGTTTAAAATAACATCTACAGTGGCCATCACAGATGATAGATCAGAGCACGGTGCAGTGATCAGGCTCTTTATGATCGTTTCAGCCAAGCTCAGGCACCTCTGGGTGCTTCGCAGTCAACGTGCACCTCTTGCCAGTAACTCGGCGCATGCCAGAGTAGCTCCGTTTGCTTTCTGCATTTGTTCCAGGCGAGTGATGTTTTAGTGTGTTGGTGATTTACTTCTCTTGATACGTGAATCGACAAAGAACAAAAGGGGAAAAGCTGTTGGCTGTTTTTTTTATTAAACACGGGGGGGGGGGGGGGTGCTCTTTCCTCAGTCAGTTTGTGAAAATAACTTGTCTGTAATCGAGGTTTATGAAACAGAAATTTCATTGTAATCACTCAGTGTGAAATCTGGGTATGCATGGCAATAGGTGGATGGATACAGTTTTATTGCAACTGCTGTCATGTTTTATGAATGTGTTTTGGGTTGGGTAATGGAGTCATTGTGGTCCTGTATTTGTCCCTTGTGATGATGATGATGTCAGTTGCTATGTCCCTTGTTGCAATACAGCTGCTATGTCCCTTCTGATGCTGATGCTGTAGTTGCTATGCAGTTATGTCTCTTGTGATGATGATGTCAGTTGCTATGCAGTTGCTATATCCCTTGGGATGATTATTTTGTCACTTTCTATGTCCCTTGTGCTGATGATGTTGTCAGTTGCTAGACAGCTGCTATGTCCCTTCTGATGCTGATGCTGTCAGGTGCTATACAGTTACTATGTCCCTTGTGATGATGATGATGATGATGATGATGATAATGACAGTTGCTATGATTGTATGTCTCTTATGATAATGCCAGTTGCTATGCAGTTACTATGTCCATTGGGATGATAATGATATCAGGTGCTATTTAGTTATGTCTCTTGTGATGATGTCAGTGGCTATACAGTTGCCATGTCCATGATGATGATGATGATGATGATGATGATGTTGTCAGTTACTGTGCAGTTAGTATGTGCCTTGTGATGATGATATTGTCAGTTGCTATACAGTTGCTATGTCCCTTGGGATAATGATATTGTCAGTTTCTATGTCCCTTGTGATGATGATGATGATGTTGTCAGTTGCTAGACTGGATTAGTTGGCTGAGAAAATTCTCACACTTTTCTTCATATTTGACACCACGTAGAATTCATAGAAAAATTAAAACCACACTTGGACCAGGCAACGCGGACTTGTGTGCACATAAAAATAACAAAACAATTTACTAGTTAACTGACCATTATTTTTATGGCCGATTAAGGAAATTTAGCCAAATGCCCGGCCCTAATTGTCAGCATGGACGTTGAAGCATAGATATGGTTGCTTATGGCCCCATGAATGAGGCTGCAGATGAACTTTGTATTCGCTACAATGGAGGCACGGTGAATTCCAACAACAATAAATCCAGCATAATTATAATGCTGTCATAAAGTGTTCTTGCTGGCATCAATCAAATTTATTGCAAATTAGAGGGCTGCTGCAAAGGTTTATGACATTGTGCTAACCTCAACACAACAAGCCGATTATATTGTAAATTTTATTAAGTGTATGTAGTAGTGAGGTGAAATGTCCCAAAAATATTTAAGTAAAATTTCTAAAAGCCCAAATAAATGTATAAGTAATCATTAGCCAATTTAATTGACACGATTTCACAGGTAGCCATAACAGCGAAACACTGCAAACTTAATAAAAGAGTTTAATCCTACAAAATCACATCAATGCATGCCATTACTATTGCTGATTACGCTGTGCAAAAGTGTGGCTCATGTTTGTCTGTATGGTTGTTTGATCACAAAAATGCTGAAAGGAGACAAAAACATGAGGTAGGTGAGCTTATGAGCTTCAAGTATAAAGGCTGAGCTGTCCAGGCAGAATTCATATGAAAGTGGGAACGAGTGAAAACTGTCTCTCCCGAGGGTTGCACATTAAATCCATGTCATCCGCTTAAGCAGGCCAGTTATAATAGTTAACACCTCATGGTACACAGCCAGAGTTTCACGGACTCTCTTGCAATGGATGACAACAGAAAATAGAATTTTTGTGGATTACAAGCAGACTGAGACGGAAGAGGACGTCTCCTTGTATATCCTGCTAACAAAAATTGAATACAGCCGCATTTTACCTCCCGATATACCCACAACTCACTAACACGCCACGATACGGAAGCTACATTAATAGCATGACTTATTCACTGAATGGGAATGGTCACGTCAGCGCCAATGGTGCACCCATCTGTAAGCCATTATACGGTATCCCTTGACATGACGTCGAGAGCTTTTCAATACCTACTAGGGTAAAATAACAGGTGCTAAAGCCTCTGAATAAATAAATAAATAAATACATAAATATGAATGAGTGAATGAATAAATAAATAAATAAATAAATATGAGACATAAAATGGAGCCACAAAGGGGATTATTTTCCCCAAAATCATTTAAATATTATCCTACTGTCAGGTCATACATACAGACAGTTTTAACATGGATGTATATGAGAAAACGTGTGTTAAAAATTGCATTACAGCTTCTTCTTTAGCGCTATGACCACATTTTATTGTTTAGTACTTGTATGACCATTAATACTGTTAAGGTTGATATAGAAGAAAAAAAAAAAAAAGTTTGGATGTCAGTGGTTTGATGCTGGAATGGATTATTGTTATGATTTCCTTTGAGGAAAAAATGTTTCCAAATCCAAAGAAATTGAAGGTCAGGAAACTTCCAACAATGGGGTGTCTTTTAAGGAGACCTTGAAATTGTGCTTTCCATTTTGCTTCTTCTTATGGCAAGAATTGTGCACATTTTTTTTTAATATATAATGTAATGTTTTTATCATTTTTTCAGTAATTTATGTTCATTTTAATAATGGAACTGCTGTATATCATATTGGATGCAATACACCACACGAAAAACACATGCACAAAGGGCGCTGTGTCCCCGAGCTAAGGTTGGCGTGGGTTTGATTCCTTGCTGAAGGGTAGCATGACAAAAGACCAATCAGAACATTTCTTTCCATCCGCAGTGGAATGAGAGCCGTGTTCCTCTTTTTCCGAAAAACTGCATTTTCACAGGCTTTTTTTTATTTTATTTTATTTTTTAATCTTTTTAATGGCTGGTCGATTTTATTTTCCGCCACAAAATGCAAATAAAGGATTATTTATATTCAAATGAATAATGTATGCATTGTTTCCTGCTGCAATGAGCACCACAGGTGGTTTTCCACGTTTGATCATTCATCTGTTTTAGACATTTATTCTCTTCCTGCGTTCGGAAGTACATTGAAGCTTCTTTGTGAGCATTCAATGATGTAAGCAAAGAAAAAAAAAATATTGGACCTCTTTGATTATTCGCTTTGAAGCCAGGAGGCAGCGAGCAAGACTTTTCTTAGTTTTTTAAAAAAATTTTTATAGAGAATAATTTTTAAGCCGTATCCCCAGGTTGTAAAAATACATACATAAAATCATTTCAGCAGCAGAGAGACATTATTCCTCCCCCAGCTATTCTTCTACACAACAAACTCTTTTATTGATCTAGTGATAATTACCTCAGTCACATCATAAAGCACCTGGAACCGATTGGTGGTTCAAATTATCGATTAGCCCAGGGCTACCCTTCATCGTTCATTGTACTGCAGCCATACATTATTTGATGAGATGAGCCTCGCTGTGCTTTACCTTGCATTTCCTTTTGCATTTATGGAGGGATACGCTGACAAAAGGCTACTTGTCAAAAGCGCTATTTGATAAATGTTATTTCTTATATTATCTCTTCTTATACTTGAGGTGATGCTCCATGACACCACAACCACCAAGTTTTACAGTAAACCTCTTCCATTGTGGGTGTAGCAATTTTTTTTTAAATTAATTTTGTCCTGTAATAACTTAGAATTGTTGTTGCTTTTGGGTGTAATTCCATTTTTTGCCACTATGGACATGAGTATTCATCACTGTAAATTTGGACGAAGAAGAAGACAGGAAGCTCAGTTTTTCAAGTTCAGCCCTCTTCTTGCTAGTACGAGATTATTGAATGTCTCAATCCTCTTCCGTCCGGCGTTTTATGCCTTCAGAAAGCAACGGCTGTAGGTTCATTTTATATTGTACATCTTTGGGTATGATTATTGATGCGTATTGTGAGATACATGTGTTAGTTTGGGGGTGAAATAATTTGTTAACAGTATGGTGATGGAATTGGACACACCTAACACTCCACTGTTTGAATAATATCTTTATCACATCAATTTCTCTTTGGTTGCTCTCAAAATATTCAATTTATTTAAGCATGTTTGTAAAATCTTTACGTAAGCGTGGAACTGCCAATGTGCAGTTAACAGATTTGACTGGGTGATGTCATTTGGACATACTTACTGCAAAGTGATTTTGAACATATTGCAAAAGTCATTCAAACCTATTGGTAACATTCAGGTCAAAAGCTAAAAACAGAGAATATTTTTTTTCTACGTCTGCGCCATGGGTATTGACATTTTCTAATGTTAATTTTCTAATGTTTACTTAATGTTCACAGTTGGTGAGCTTTGTCCTGTCCACCTGTGAAGAGGCTGTAGACCCTGTGGCATTCTGGAAAAAAGTGAATGTTTTAAGCATTTAGCCTATATTTAATGAATACATTCGAACGATTATCAGTACGTTCAAACCACTTTGCTGTACGTTTGAATGACTATCAGTAGGTTCAAACTACAACGACATAACCCAGTCAAAACTGATTACTCCACATTGTCAGTTCCACGCTTCTGTATAGTTGAACGTGTGTGTTAAAAACAAAACAAACAAAACCAACACACACAAAAAAATAATAATAATAAATAAATGCTGCCTCAGGGATTTCGATATGTTGTATTTCAATACCACGGATTTCACCTATTCCAGGGCAGGTCTGGAACATAGGTTTACAGTAGCTAATGTTAGCTAGCGTCCACAGACAGACTTCTAAAACAATTCTGAGCACAAAATGACCTTCCTTTTGCGGGCATCACTATAGGCGAGCCCTGGCAAGCACCAGCTGTGTCTAATGCTTCATTACACCCCTTCCTTGAGGCATGTGAGTGCACGACCCCGAATCCTCTGGCCACTGGACGCTCATATGTCCGCCAGCTAAGTCCTCTACTGCAGTCACAACAATCACACTGACCTCCACTCAGGCCAAGTGACATTTTGTTGGCCAAAAAACCCCCCCACATCTTTCGTGTCATTTGAAAAGAAAGGGTTCCTGACTTATTTTATAAGCTTTAATAGTTTATAATACACGGTGCAAGACTGTCACAAGTCTCCCTCTGCTTGTTTTCACTAAAAAGAGAACAAGACAACGACACGCAGGAAATGTTCTGCTTTGTGCATCTTAGTGCTTGTCTGGTTATCAGACACTTCTTGGCTTTTCCCCTGACACCTCTGTCTTCAAACGGCATGGAAATACATCAGAATTTGAACCAAAAATGTCTAAATGGCTTTAAAAATGTTAGAAATATGATTTTTTTTTTTCTACATGCCTACGCTCTTTTTCATCAAGAATTGTTGACCTGTAATTAACACGGACAATGTATGATGATAAATCTTCCATCTCATAGAAATGATTTATTCTTTTTTTTTATTTTTTATTTTTTTTACAAAGGGGTATTGGGGAAAGACTAATGTCCGTCTCTGTATGTACCCCTGTGTAGTCGGTTACCTTAATGAGGACAAGCAGTATTGCAGTTTTCCAGAGGAAACAAACCAGCTCACTATATTGTGTTCGTGGTCATTCTAAACCGGGGTGGGCAATTAATTTTGGGAAATTGACTTGCCGAGGGCCAAGCCAACATGCTAACCTCAGCTTGGAGTTAGTAGTCAGAAAAAACATAGTCTTGTTTCAATAAAATGCTATGTGTCGATATGGTATGTGTTGTTATAATTAGGAAATACAAATACATGTACAAAATTCTTCATCTTTGTCTTCCATTTAGAAGACGACGAAGAAGAACAGTAGTAATGGGAACACGTTTATGGTTTCCACAACAAAGATCTACTGCACCAAAAGGCACATACGTTGACCCACCACCATTGTACCTTTGGCTGCAATGTGATGCAGGATTCCGGTTAAGGTAAGACTTTTGAAACTAAAAAGATTCCATATTTATTATAACTGGAGAAAAAGTGAATGAGAAGAATTCCTGCCTTTTGCAGTAGTATAATGTTTTAGTCAGATGAATTGAAAAATGAAATAAAATGTGAATTATATACATGATCAAATCTCTTAATACAACTGGCAAATAACAGATGGGTGGTCTGTAACAAACACTTCTTTTGTCTTTAAATGGCAGTCTCTCCAAATGGCAAATAGCGAATAATTACCTATAAAGTACTTATTCACCCACGAAGTCACTCTGAGAAGTGGTGCGTATTAGTTGCTTTGAATGGCTGCACAAATGGCCTGTTTCCATAGAAACACACACAAAAGCCTAATTTTTATGGAGGCAAGTTACCACAGATTGGCAGTCCTAAAACCACGGCTCGTTTTAACACAGTTGTGTGAGAAATGAGGGGACAATAATATGAACATTTAATCTAATCAAATGCAATTGTGTAAGAATATGTGTGTAGGCTATGTGATTGTGCAGCTGATTAATCTCTCCTCCTCTGTTCGTCAACAATAACTGTTTTCTCCCTTCATTACCATGATTTCTCATTCTTCCTATTGCGAGTCTATTGGAAAGGATGAATTGAAATATTGCACTGTCTGGATAGTCTCTTGGTGCTGCCTGCACAAAACAAAACAAAAAAAATTGGAAAGGATAGTAAATTCACCTTAGCCATCTGTGGTTAAGCAAAGTGGCACTGGGCAGGTGTTCAACATGGCCAGGTGCAGGGCAGATGACACGGGCGCAGCTCCCGTTCACTATTTGTCACTGTAAATAACAATTGTTTCTTCAATATTAAAATTGGACAGGCGTGAGCATCCAAGCCAGCCTTTTTCACTCCCCTTAATTTAGGTGATTAGAAAGAAAGGTCACTTGCAGAAACAGATGGCTGCTACTGAGGATGGAAGTCACAAGTGGTAGACCGTGCAGGCTTTAGGATATTTGGGAGACACTGTAAACATCTGGATGACTGCGCAGTATTT
The DNA here is from genome assembly GCF_051991245.1 of Festucalex cinctus. Lineage (NCBI taxonomy): Eukaryota > Metazoa > Chordata > Actinopteri > Syngnathiformes > Syngnathidae > Festucalex > Festucalex cinctus. The sequence continues at coordinate 11,952,742 of NC_135419.1, forward strand.
CCGAAGGCACCTAAAGGTACAAGAATACTTTAAGCGGTCATGTACAGTATAATGATTTTTTTTGAGAATACATTTGGATTTTTAATGAGTGAATCTTATAATTACATTCAAAATAAAGGCAAAGCAAGGCAGCTTTATTTATATAGCACATTTCATACACGAGGCAACTCAATGTGCTTCACACAAGCGACGACACAACACTTAAGTGATTTAAAAATGTTTATGAACCTATTTATTTAACAATACTTAAAATAACTTTTTTACATTTACATTCGGGGTTAATTTCACTTCTGTTGGCAGCTTATTCCTTTTTTTTTTTTTTTTTTTTTTTTTTTTTTTTTAAGAGCTCAGAATTGTGTGCGTTTGCGTGCGTTTGCGTGCGTGCAAATACGTATACATTTATACTCATTCATTCACCTAAAACCTTATAAATATCCCATTACCCTTCGCCTTAACCAGGTACTTCAGAATCTTGCCAGAGTCGTGAGGTTTAAATGGTCAGGAGACCAGAGAAAAGGTCAGAAAAAAAAAGAAATGAAGAGAAAAGAAAGGTAAATCAAAGTGAAATCCAGCACCGACCAAACACTTCCTGCCTTCCCCATGATTACAAAATCAAATTCAAATTGGCAGCTTATTCCGTCTGCGAGCAGCATAACAGCTAAATGCCGCTTCACCGTATTTCCTTTGCACTCTGATCTCCACTAATTGACTCGAGTCTGCAGACATCAGACACTGGATTTATATCAAATCAGGATTCTTTTAATATATTCAAGACCCAAACCATTCAGTTTATAGACTGATAGATTTGATACGATTGCTGATAGACAGATTTGATACGATTGCTGAAAGACAGGTCAGAGTCTATCAATACCCAAAGATTTCGGAGTTGGTCTTTAGTTTTTGGCTTGAGGTGTTTTCTAAAAGCAATTCTCCTTTCTTCATTGCAGAAAAACAATTACCCCTGTTTTGTTTTGGTTTAGCTGAAGGATATTTTGGTTCATCCAATTAATTTTCTGTGGACGGTGACCCAATGCATTAATTGAACTGCTATCATTTGGGGGCATTGATAAATTTAGCTGTGTGTCATCTGCTAGTTGTTCTGAAGCGTTTGACCCAAAGGTAACAAAAAGACTGAACAAAAGGGGTTTAGGGATTGACCCTTGAGGGACCCCACATGTAATGGCCATTCCATCAGATTCCAATGGTCACAAAATAACACCTTTCTTCCACTTAAAAAAGGTAATAATTATCTTTAGAATCCTGACTTACAGTATTATGATTACATATGTCAATAATAAGCAGCAGTCAATGGTTATAATATTCCAACTTTATCTGATTATTTTCTTCTTGTAATGTCTAATTAGAACATTTTATCTCCTAGTATTGTTCCATTGCCAACACTGCAATGGCCTCTGTACACAAGCACATTTATTTGCGAAGATTACAAAATCCTTTGAGATACTTTTAAACATAGCACATCTTCCTGTAATTTGCATATTCAAAGTGAGTTCCCGCTGGATGCATTATAGGTTTTGTCTGTGTAAAGCATACAGGTCGTGATTTAAAAGAGGTTAGATTTGTGCAATACAAAAGGGCCGTTGAAAAGATTTGGTTGACAGTTTATTCCAAGACAGCGTTCCCTTTAATCATCTGCTGCAGAGGGAGTCTGCTGTACTTGTTCAGATGCAACAACTGTAAAACCAACAGAGAGTGCATCTGAGAGAAGAAAGATGATATCCCTGTGCTCAGGGACAGGACAATTAAAGCAAAATAAAGTCTGTTAAAGTTAAAACAGCCTAGTGAAGCTCCCAGGAGTCACATAAGGAAGCTGGTGTTAGCAGTAAGGTGGGTAGAAGCAGCAAACACAACGCTGTCACACTTCCTTTCCCTGTGGAGCTCGGCAAGGAGGGGGCGAGCCGTGGATGCGACAGCGCATCGCCCGCCTCAAGCGCTGGGTGTTTGCTGTCGCAGCATTTACATGATTCCGGTTGGTCACGTTCGCGTACAGGAATGTGCATTGTTGTAAAAATGATGACGTGTATATATATATATATATATATATATATATATATATATATATATATATATATATATATATATATATATATATATATATATATATGAATTCTTTTCTGAAAATAACAATAGTAGACGGCTGTATCCAGTAGTTGAACATATTAGGATGAATGTGTGTACTTTTGACTTCAACATCTGACCCCCAATGTACATGTAGACAAACTCTGCAAACTGTACTTGCTCGAGGGAATATGCGAGTGTCTTGCGGGAGGCTGAGAGCTGACTTCCACGGTTCAGTGGGCCATTCGAAGGGAGCGAGCGTACACAGTAGAGATATTGCCTCAGTGTGCTCATCATTTCACCTCATAACCTCATTGCTGCTGCATGGATTGTGGGATGGACACATAGCTCGTGCAGAACGCAGTCACACAGTGTTTAAATCCCGGAAAAAAGTGTTCTTCTGACATGCCAGAGAGACTCTTGAGAATTGTCGTTGAAAAGTAAAAAGTAAAAAGTTGTGATTGCAGTGTTTCCTCACTAACACTGTGGCAAAAAAATGAGTCAACTCAACAACCCAAAGTACAGAACTGGCTGAATTAATTCGTTGTTAATGCATTCATAAATGGGAATGGAGTTAGAACTGCCTGATATACTGTATCACTTGTCATAGTTTTTCTGAGGCAAGAATTCATATTTTAGGGTTTATACTAACAAAATGCAATAGCAAGTTGATTGTACAGTGTTATGTCAACAATGACATGCCTGATAATAAATACTGATTGGACTGCATGGCTGTGATGTTAATTAATCTCATTTTAAACAGTGACAAAATTGAAGGCTCCACAGCTTTTTTATTTCAACTTTATGCAAAGCCTGACCAATATCATAATGCAGCTCACAGCATGTCTCACCCATTCCCTCATAAATCCATGACCTTTTTAGTCTTTGTTTTGACACTGCGCCGCGCATGAATGGCATGAGTGAATCTTATCAATCTTCTAACACTTAACAGTAGGCGGCTGTCTTTGGCTTCATCATAAATGCAGTCGTCCACTTTAAACATATAGACACGTTCGCTGTGTGGCTCTCTTCATTAATCATAGTCAAAGACTGACTGTACCTTGTTCGCTTGTTGTCTTTTCTCTTTCCTGACATGTTACAAGATTTTTTTCTTCTCTCGTTCTGCCTTTTTTTTTTTAACAGCACATTATACAATGGAGCCGCAAATGCTTCCACAGTTGTACAATTTTGACCAAAATGTTCCAGTAACAAATGTTTCAGAAGTGTGACTTCGATTTTTCTTCGATCTTATCATACAGTGGTTCTCTTAAGTTTACACCAATATGATAAAGAATGCGATAGGTTTTGCTATTTTGCAATTTCCACTCATGAACACAATATTTGACATTATTTGGAATGGAACACTACTTGCTACGGCTACTTTAAATAACTAGATATCTCCCACATTGTAAAAGAGCTGGAGGGTTCACGCGCACATTAATGATGGAAAATGCATGCGCCGCTAAACCTTCGGCCTCAACTACATGCATATTTGATCAGGAGTCTAACTAAGTAGGGTTCTTGCTACTATGGTCAAGGATGATGATGATGATGATGATATTTAACAAGTGAAAGTATCTGCAGGATATCCATTTTTAGATTGCATACAGTAAAGTCTATTCATATATTGTATTATTTGCTAGCTGCCAGTATTAGTTTTTCTAAGAATTTTGATAATTCAGCACTTGATAAAGAAAAATCGGCAAATAGTCTTTGAGCGTGTTTTTTTTGTTTGTTTGTTTGTTTGTTTTTTTGTTGTGGGGAGGTTGAAAATGTCTGGTAAATTTCTAAAAACTTCTATAGGAAATTTAGTTGAAGAAGATTTAGCTGCACAAACTGGAGACTTTCAAAAGAGATGAATCTCCTTTAAGTCAAGCTCTTGTGGACGTTAAGTTCTAGTACAGATCTGTCTGTCTGCCTGTCTGTCTGTGTCTGTTTCTTAATTTGTTATTTTATCTTTTTATACGTTTAACAGTTTTATTTATTAAACATAGTGGTGAACTTGTTTCTGATTTATGCTGGAATATTATCTAAATTCCTTTTATAGACAAACTTTAGCCAACATTTATTACCCCCAGTGTCTCTTTGTTCCCATTATTTCCTCGGAAAGTTTCCAGATTTTGCAACCGTAGTCATCTCCCCACAAACTCAGGAGCTCTTCCCAGTAAACACACTGGAAGACAGCTGGTAAGTGCGTATTTCTCCAGTTAAGACCAGAAGCCCAGTGAAGCTTAATTAAAAGAGGAATGAAATTCCAGGACCAGAGGCTATAAAAAAGACATCCTTAGATAATATGTGGGCCCTCTTCGAACAGAGAAAGTAATTTGGACAAGTACTATGTTGGCCCTGTACTCCTTCAGTCTGATATGACCTTCTGGGTTCTTAAACCAGAGGAGCGGCTGCAGTCCATGATTCATTTAACACCTTGTGGGCCTTTAAGGTGCACTCCAGGCACACGCACTGCTGATTAAACGCTTTGTGGGAGAATTCCTATTTAAAGGCATACGCTACAAGAAAATTAATGATAACCGACCGAGCAGCAGAACACAGTTACCGGCCAGCGGTGATGGGCAATTTATGAGATTCACTCCCATTTACAATTCAGTCTGTAATCATCACTATGTTTCTCCAGTATACAGCATAAACTATTACACATTTGTGAGTGCGTGGAATTACAAATAGCACGAGGTCGCAAAAACGATATAAATGTCATTAGAGTGCACTGAAGCAAAACATGGAGCACAGGCAAGTAAAGATTGTTGTGCACATGACCGTAAGAGTCAATGGAAGGGTTAGAAAACAAAGTCTACTTAGTTTTAGTTGGCCCCATAACTGTTCTTAACTCATGTCACATCCCATATATCGAGAAAATGTATTGATTTATCTTTTATTAGACAGATACATGGCAGAAAATGGATGGATGATTATTTGACAATTTTTTTTCTTTAATTTTCTCATCGCGCTCTGTAAGAGAGCCTTTTCTTTTTTTTCAAAGCTAAGACCTTGATTTCACCTACATGTTCGACTTGCCGGAGCCCTTCATGTGTTGGATCTGCCATCGCAACAGTCAGCAGCTTTTTGATGGAAGAAATCCATCAAGCAGAGTTCAAAGGTCACACATGGGCTCTGTGCTTCACAATCGCGCTCGCACATCTAACAGCATGCCCTCCATCTCCTCGGGACCTTCTCCACCAATCATTTTGCATCTGGGTGGCTGATGCTTCTGTTTACTGAACCACAAAAAAAATCGAAGTCGCTGGTCCCCCGTTGTAAACAACAGGTTTAAAAGGCAACGGCGTAGTACGTGTCTTTATCGTTTATTTCTTGAATAGTGGCATTAGTGCTAATTTTAAGCATGAGGGAGACCAAATTACTTTATATCTAAAATACAAAAGAAATCTCATTGGAACAGCCTGGGGGAGAATATTTAACCCCGATGAACAAACATCTAGGTGGTATTATCAGAATCCGTAGAAAGCAATTAAAGGAAACAGGAAACCAGTTTGTCTGCATCATCTGAAGAAAATTCAATGACCCATATTGACAAATTGTGATTGAGATAAAACAATTAATTCCACACAAGCAATTGTCAATTATGCCCTTCTTCAAATGTCACTCCAATGGTTAACTCATTTGCTCCCAAAGACGTATATATATGTGTGTGGGTTTTTTTAAAAATTATTTTGTATTTTTATGCTAGAGCATAGAGAAGGCTTTGATGCAATCTCTGAACTGAAGAGACCGCTCGAATCAATGGTAGTTATTACAATAACGGACAGCAGGTGGCAGCAGAGTATAAGAGATCAAGCAAGGTCATGTTGCAAAACACTTTTCCCAACTGTTTGAAACAGCTTTTTGAATAATGATGAAACTTAGCTATATTCCACTGCTAATTGCTGCAAAAGGGAAACAGATAAAAACATGCTTTTTTTTTTCCTGGTGAAAGAAGAAACTCTAATCTTTCTTTTGGTAGGTTCCATGTTTTTATAACAAATATAATACAATATTCTATTCTGTGGGCCTTGCAAAATCAGTCAAAATCCAGTGAAAAAGCTGGGAGTGATTGAGTTAAAACAGATTTTTTTTTTGTCATTAATATTCAAGACCGATAAATCTGCCAATAATTTGTGTCCATTCATTTCTGTGATTGCTTCATTCTGTTACATCTTGAATCATCTCCCTGCTCGTCAGAGGCACATTTCATCAAAACTCTTACAAGACCCAAATCTCATGTTTTCTAAACAAAGCACAGGTGTCACGGCAGCAATATCAGAGCAGTATAAACATGGAGTATCTTTCCAGCGCTTTGGATTAGGCCACAGTGAGTTCCAGCGGCCCCCTTGTTGCATGAAACTGCTGAGCAAAGTATCACAACTTTCGTATTGCATCATAGTTGAAGTGAATCATATGATATTGAGATTTGATTTATATTGTTTTAATTGCATCATATTGATGGCAGTTTTGAGATACCTCAATGATAGAAACACTTATCACTAAGACACCGTTGGTAGAGTTATAAACAGCAATTACGAACAACAAACATCCACTACTGTCTATTGAAAGCACCTCTTTGAACTGTCCATAGAATCTTTAAAAGACAATGCTTTTGATTTTGCTATCTACAGTATTTACTGTAAATGTATGCACAGTGGTTCCGGTCTTATCATAAGAAAGCAGCATTGTAACCTCCACCCTAACGATCTGACATCTAACCACTTCACCATCTGGCATTTACTCATTGAAGTCATTGACAGCTGAGGGGATTAACAGTTCAACAGCATGAAATTGATTGAAAAATTATTTCTCTCTATGATTAAATATGCACCATCCTTCAGCTGACTGGCAAATGCATTTTTATGCAAACATTGTGTGAAACCCTCAACAAATGGATCACATTTGAATGTCCAGGGTGTGTCAGGATGCACGCATATATGTATGAATGATGCTTTTTTTTTTTTTTTTTGGTCTATGTGTGTCTTTGAATAAAAAAAAAAAACAGCACAATTGTTCATAATATGCAAGGGTTAAATTGCTTACAATAATTACTTTAGTGTTTGATACCTTTGGTTCAAAATGATGATAATAGTGGGGTTCAGGCTTTTAATTTTTGAAGCATGCAGAGTTGTGTCAAAATGATTAGCTGCAAAATGCTTAAAGCCATTTGCTCACAATTGCGGATGATTTGGGCAGAGAGCGTTTTCCACAACATCATCTCATTCGTCGTACACAAAACTGATATGGGAAGTGTTGCATAAATCAAGAATAGTCTTGGGGTTATTTTATTATCAAATATCCAATGACGAAGATGTGAGGTACTATTCAAATTTAGTGTCTCTGGAATTTTTTATTTTTATTTTTTTTTTACGGAAAAGTGGGATGTTTGAAACCACTTTTTTCAGACAACTCTTGTGTAGTCACAGAGGTAGGAGAATAGAAAATTGACATTAATTTCATGCAAATTTTAGGGAAAAAATGTCACATAGGGTTATATAAGTATTTTAAAATGATCTATCATTGTTTTTTTTTGGACATTTTATGTATCAAAAGTATTAGTGGTATCAGTAGTAGTTGGTATAGGTATCGTTGACTACTCAAAAATTTACTACTCATACTGGTATTGGTCTGAAAAGAAGTGGTATCGAACATCTCTACCCAATATAGCATTTTTCCTTAGCTCACTCACTTGCAGCCATTTTCACTGAAGCAACCCACTTCGGCTCTCTTCTTTCATCAGGAAAAAAAAAAGTAGATTTCTATCTGTTTCCATTTTGCAGCAATTAGCATTAGAACATAGCTAAGTTTCATCATTATTCTCAAATCTTATACTCTGCTGCCACCTGCAGGCCGTTTTTGTAACTACTGCCATTTTTTTTCCTCACCCCTTCACTGCAGTTGATAGGATGCATCAAAATCCTCTGTATGCTCTAGTCTATAGCATAAAAAAAACAAAAAAAAAACAAAAAAAAAACATATAAATATGTCTTTGGGACACCAACAAGATTTCAAACATATTTATATGTTTTGGGGAGCAAATTAGTTAGAAGTGCATGAAATGAATGGCCATTGTTGTATTCTTCTAATTTTTCATTTATATATGTCACTTTATATATAGTGAAATTGTGACGGTCATGTGTGGTGTGGAAGCAGTGCTCTACGCAGCAGCTCTCAATGAATATAAAAAGTGTTTTATACTCCATCCATTGATCTATTGATGTATTACTCTGGGAAACAGTCCTCAATACTGCATTTGTCAAATTCATTTTGCATTTAGAGAGAACCAGACAAGCTGGCTATGTTTTAGGGCGCAGCCTCTTTGTGCCCACACCTGTTGAAAGCTTTTATGTGGCATTAGTTGGATTAAAAATATGTTTGGTTGGTGTGTAGTGCAAGCTATAAAATGTGATGTCCCCAAGGTTGTACGATTTGGAAAATGATCAATATTTTTATTCTCTTGGGGAAAGTTTGACTCATTACTTTTCTTTCAAAAAACAACAAAAACAAAACTGCAAGTCATGTCAGTTTTATATTTGTTGTAAGGTTGTGTTTTATTTTTCTTATGGCCTTCACGTGTACCCTTTGTATGTTGACACTAAATTGCCTATATGGTGCCAATACCCCTCCTCTTGCCCATACACAGCTGGGACAGGGTCCAGATGACCTGTGACGTAAATATGGTTAGGGAATATAGAAATGGATGAATTGATATTTCACAATGATCAGTGGTTAGCTAAGTTTTGCACTCGTAGAACAGTTGAATTAAAATGTTTATTACATGTGTGCCTTAATTTCATATTGTTCTCCAGGTGACGCATAGGGTATACGTTGTTCCTGGGACCTTAACATGTCCGGATGGATGTCAATGGACGACCTTGGCAAGACATAAAGGTATTAGTGACTATAAAGACTTCTACTTGGGAACAAATTAAACCGCCTGAATGAGACGAGATTGGCCTCCACTCATCAAATCCTGCTGCCTCAACATTTCCACATTCCCCAATAGCCTTGTAGACATTTTCCACTGTGTGTAATTGTAGGAGAAAGATCAGTATCACTGTGGCAGTATTGCACACCGCCTCGCTTTGTAGTGGCAAGACATGAAGTGAACAAATTCTGCTCTGGATCGCTGGGAGTTCACCTTGGCAAAATTACTGTAGCTCAGGTAAGAATTAATTGGAAAGACTTTGGATTTAGATAATCTATGAAGGGATTTTAGCATTGCACAAAAAACTGTTAGATTTTCTTCTGTCATTCATGGTTGCATTCATTGATATCAAAAACCTTGTATTGATGGGCGACTTTAATAAGACAAGTTTCGTCACTACGTTTTGATCTGCCCATTACTGTGGAAACGTATAAATACAGCTGCTGCTCTCATCAGGCCTCATGACCCTTCCCCAATTCTCCGGAGTTTATAGTATGTTGTATGCTTCAAAGCAAATTGAAGGGCCCTCCTGGATGAGCTTCATCCAACCATCAATTTTCAATGACACTTATCTTGTTCAATGTCAAAGCAGGAAGCGGAGCCAAAGCCAGTGAGTGGACTTTGGGTGAAAGGACATTTTTCTTTTCATACCACAGTCATTCCACTAAGGTCATCGGTCATGACTATTCTTCTGAGTTTTAGTAATGTTATAGACCTTATCAAGCTCATTTTTGTCGTGGATCACATTGTAGTTATTGTTTTACTCACAGGGTGGTGAGGACTGTGAACTATATCTGTCTGTCATCTATGTAGCTAGCTATCCATATATCTATGTAGCTGGCTAGCTAGCCAGCAACTATCTAGCTAGCTGCTGCTACCTAGTTATCTAGCTATATCTACAGAATCTAGCTATATCTACAGAACGTGTATGTCTAGTCCTAAGCACAAAAATCTTTTTTTTTTAATATTTTTTTTTTATGTTGGTTACATAAAATATAAATCTCATTGCGTCATACAGATTTAAAACCAATGACGCCCATTGAGATACAACAATTGCTACAGTAAACGCTTGCCTATTAAGTTAATTGCAGAGTCAAGGGAGGGACTTTTCAGACAGTATATTTGTGACAATGAAATGAAACTAAATACACCAAAGGGGTTTTTCTTAACAGCATCCACCTTGTCTCTGCTCTATTCTCAAATGGATACATTCGGATACATACCAAAGTTAATCAAAGAAACATAGAGTCCAACATTGGTTTGAGACACTGACAAGGAGAAAAGTTGCAGTGTAAACCAAAAACACACTCTCAACTCGAAGCTCCAGCTACTTGTTAATTGACTGTATTGACCTGAAACAGCCAGATACAAGTATCTAGTTGTTTACATTTTGAAGTAAAGTGAGAAAGACTTGCTGTAAATACATTATTCTGCACTTTTGTACTGGTATAGAACGTATCAGTCACATGAAAGACATGATTTTTTTATTTTTTTATTTTTTTTTATTTTATTTTATTTTTTAATCATGTCAAGTTCACATCAGCCATTACCATTACTGTAAGTTGTTATTGCAAAGCTAAAATTTGTTGTCCTAATAGGAAGCAAAAACATTAAATCTTGTAAAAGAAGTTATTCCATAACATTTACACTTTCAACAAAGTCAGTTTCCACATTCTCCTTATGTGTGAAAGTTTTCTGAGTTTATGCACTACAGCCTGTGTCTGGTCCTGTCAATGGCTTGTTTTTGTTCATGCAACCTAAGGCTAAGTGTTGTCTAAACTACCCATCAAGCTGAGTGACAAGCTGTGGCAAAACCTTCCAGCCTGTAGGTCCCAACAGAAGCATTCTCAATGTACTTTTTTGCCTCGAGGTGACATGTGGCATATTATTGCCAAAAAGTTCTCTAAAAGATACTTTTTATGCAACTTTTAGGATTTCTGCTTTGGCATTTCTCACATTTAGAACACAAAGGAACACTTTGACTCAGTGTTTCTGTACTTCTTTTTACTCTTTTAAGTGCAGTAAAAGAGATGACCTAATATTACTAAATAGCTACAGTGGAATTAGCACATTGTCTTGTGCATTAATTGTGTTAGCACAATGACGTCTGAAGTGCTTCTCAGTGACAAGTCATGTCGTGAAATTGATTTGAATTTTAATTGAATAGGGAGACCTATATTAAGCCACTTGGGAAATGTCAATTAAATTGTGATAAAAATGGATAATGTGTTTCCTTTGAAATACTTCATTCTACTTCTTTTCTATTCATGAAAAATTGTATAAACAGGAAAGAAAAATCAGAATCTCTTCCATTGTTTGGCAAATGGAGGAAACTTGGTGGTCGGTTTGACTTTCTGACTGAATATAGAACATCCATCTATCCATTTCTTATACTGCTTATCCTTTTTAGGGTCATGGGGAGCTGAATCGTATCCCATCTGATTTCGTGCGGAAAGCAGACGCTACCCTTGACTGGTCGCCAGTCAGTCAAAGGGCACATTTAGAGATAAGACAATTGATTGGGAATTGAATTCACGCTGCCTGCACTGAAATCAGTCGAGTGAGCCGTTACATCATCAGTGACAAATACAGAACTTAAACACTGCAGGCTTCCTTGCCTGATGTTATGCAACCCGCTGACAAATTGCTAAAAAGTTTGCAATTCAAGAGAAAAGTGAACATGCTGATCTATCTAATATCATGTACAATTTATTTCTCAGTATTTGATGTGCAACAGCGCTCCATATTTATTCTGAATTCATGAAAGCAATGCCTTACAGCCTTGTAAACAGAGACGGCAATCTAAAAAATTAATGTGCTTGCTTTACCTTGACCCATTTGAGTTGAAAGGCAATACAATATGTTTGATGCGCAGTAGCTGGGATCAGAAACCACAGCAATTGATCAAATATGGATTTGCAGATAGACACAATTGTTGGTATTCTAGTTGAATTATATTTATAATTATAGAATCAATTACTATTCATTTTTCATAAGACGCTGACACCATGTTTTGTTGAATGTGTGTTGGTTTGAACAGACCAGTATGTGCTGTTTTATCAAGTCTTCTCACCATGGCAACCAGACCCTTCTCTACTCTTGGGAGTCAGAAAATACAACTGGAAAACAAAGCTGTGCAAAAATAGTTAAAACTTCAGATCCACTTAAGCACTGAAAGATTCCACTGTTTAACACACTTTTCATGACCCTAATTAAGCTTCATTTGGCTCAAGATAAAAACAAACGCCCGCTCTAGCAGTGTAGCTCAGGAAAGACACACACCACATCCTGGTGAAGCCTTTCCCCCATTAAACACGGTTGTCACGCGCCTCAAAAAGTCATAATTTGTTGAGTTACGGCAACTGATCTCAATGATTGACTCTAGATAATATTATGAAAACAGTTCACATATCACAGAGTTGTTTCTTGTGCATTATTGGAAATACCGTAGCTACTGTCCGGCCTTGGTCTTGTGGACCCGCTAGGAATAGCTGATGCTAGCAAGGCTAACCGCTACCCTCATTTACATGTATGAAGAAAGACCGTGTCACCCTGTGGGTCACACTTTTCGCTGCTCCATGGAATATTATAGTCAGACGGCTCTGTAAATTGGCTAATTGGAAGACCAGTTGCCAAAAATGTGACTAGCGATTAGTCAACTTAAACATTGATGCAGAGTAATAGTCATTTGGTTGAGTGTTCTTGTTTTTAAGTGCAGTTGCAGACAGCCCCAACTGACAACATGCTTTAATGCAATGGGCACTATATCACAGTGGAGGTCTTCACTCACACGAAAAAAAATGGAGTCTGTCGGTCACTCTGTCCAGATGTAAGCGCGCTCTGACAAATGTGCACACCTCCGGCAAAGTTGCCTGAGGGAAGCTGGCCTCGGGGGGGAGGGATGTGCACACATGATTATTCCTGTCTGCTTTATGTCACATTTCAAGCTGGAAGCACTTTCAAGACGCAGCTGTTGTTTTGTTGCAACCTGCTCACAATTCTTTGTAAACGTGCTGTTTGTCAAGAAACATGTCTAATCCAATCCCACCAAATGCTGTGTTCCAGTCAAATTTATGCGTGGTTTTGATTAACCATCAAAGGATTGGCATGATAATTACATTTTTTGATGATTAGGAATTATGGCAATCATGTGGAATATGATATTGGGGTTTTCCATTGAGGTTAATTTGGGCAACGGGAGCATCATGGATTTCACTACTGCAACCTGCAGAGTGGGGGGGATTTTTTTTCAACCCCAAATATAGCTGCTGTTGAAATCAATTAATTTATTTTTTAAAATACATTTGTATTGTTATTATTTGGCTTTGTTTGACTAATTCAATGAAGAAATAAATCAGGGCTATGGATGAGGCGGCGCCTACCCGAGCTAATATTCAGCAACAGTGATGGTTAACTTCGACTACTCACTAGTTAGCTGTCTGGCACATACTGTTTCATTTACAGTCAAATTCACATCTGTGGACAATTTAGATTCTTCATTTAACCTAACAAGAATCCGAAATAACTCGAAAACCGATGCAAACAGGAGAAGGGCCTGCTAAGCAGACATGCTGACCACTAACTCACGTTGCTGTAGTTCAAGACCATTTTGGGAAAATGTTAAGATACCACGCAAATTAAAAATAAATTAATTTGATTTCAGTTTTTTCTATTTCTCCATTTCCATAATAACAACCTGATGAAACACTAATATGTCCAATTAAAGGAGTAAGTGAAATTAATTCACATCCATGCTTATTTGATTGATTGATTAATTCATTTGATAGATTTAGAATCACACGTCTTACTTTTTTCAGCTATTTAATATAATGCAAGAAGAGTAGTTAAACGGTATTCACAATGCAGTTGGAGACTTGATTTCCAATGTAGAAAGTTGAGAGAAACAAAACAAAGCAACAAATGACCACAGTATTACTATCAGTGCTTTGATATTTTACATCTAAAGCATTGTCATATTTAATACGCACAGATCATGATTTGGTGTGTCAACCTGTGGTTCAGCAATATTAAACTTACAGTCTGATTAAAACATTGCCCTCATTACGCAGTGGTCTGTTTATTCTTGGCTTATGAATACAAATTAAGAATGATTGTCTACTGCCTTGTTGGTGTCGTTAACTGGTGTTAATGTGTTGACACTGTACTGTGTGCGTTAGTGATCAAATGGATCACAAAATTCATAATCTTCACCTTAATATTTTCTGTGTATTGAATGTTGATCAGCATTTTTAGGGTTTAATTGTTATTTTTTTTCCCCCCATTATATTTCAATGGGCGTCAGTTACACACAAATTTTGGCTATTCGAGTCGGACTCGAATAGCGGAGGTTGACTGCAGTAAATAAACAAATTGTTGAAATAGATTGGCTAGATCAGCCAATTTTTAGAGCGGATTGGTGATCTTTTTTTTTTTTTTTTTTTTTAAATGACTCCCCTGATCGGTGATCGGCTCCAAAATCCTGACATGCAGCATACTACATTTGTTGGGGTTATTTTTTTTGCAATACATGATAATTGTATTGTAATGTCATTTTTTTACAGATCTTCGTTAGACTAACTTATTTTGTTTAAGATGTACTGTTGGGTTTCAAATGGTGCGATTGCGAAACGGTACAGGAAAAATGCCCTCAGTAATGTACCCTTTTTTTCCCCATATCAACCTCACATCAGTAGTTCACCGATATCCCACATACCAGCAGATGCTTCAGACTTTCTTGGCATTACATTATTGATAAACAGACGTCTAACAACACATACAGTATGTATTACCATCACCTCTATTAACTATGCATGAAGTTAACAATCGTCTCTGTGAAGGGATATAAGAAGCCGCACTGTCAGCCATAAATTGTGAAGGTGTGTGTATTTCCTTTGGACACACTCATTGTTTGCCTTCTCCAGCATGCTGCGCTCACATATTGTCTTGGCTTTGAAGGTGGTCTGTCATGCATGTTTGATCACAAGCTAAAACAGACACAAGTCCCCACAGTCTTGGCAGACAACACATGCATTTTCTCGTGCAGCCGATTACATTCCGCCCGGTGGAAATGCTGATCCTGTGCCATTCCTCGCTCCCATGGAATATTTGCTAATGATCCAACACACTTTCCGAGACGGGGCAGGAACAGACCTGCGACTCCCTGGGATCATTCCAAAGATTTTGAAAAGCTTCCTTCCGTCTTGTTATGTATTTACACCATACTGGAGAAGCAGGTTGTCCTGGTAACAAGTGTGGAGATATTCGGAAATACCACACGATATAGTACGTGCCCACGCCAAAAGAAAAAAAAAAGAAATCCAGAAATCAATAGCCTCATTCAATTAACAGGTTATCCCAGCTGACAAACAAGTAAGAAAAGGCACTATCAATGAAATCACAGAATAAAAGTACAAAAGACCTCATTTAGACACACATGGAAGATTTTTCCGACAGTCTTTGCTATTTCATAATGCAATATTATGTAACACCACTTTTCAACCATTTAACTGGCAGTTTCACTGGGGAATGACTCTGGAGAAGTAAAACAACACAAGATAAGCCAAGGACGCAAAATGCACAAACGCATGCCAGAAAGTTTATATGCAAGTCACAAGTTGAGCATACATCCGTTAATTCTTTATTACGTTTTTCCATCAGTCCGGTCGAGAGTGAGCGTGACACACTAAACACTCGTCCAGCATGCTGCTAAGTCGAGATCCTTATCAATATTTTCATAGTACGTACTAATTCAGTCGTTATTTTGAATTTGCGTTGGCTAAAAACAAAAATATGAAGGTTTGTTGCACACTGTTCAGTCGACAGTGTTACCCCGGGTTTTCACTGGATGCGGTTGCGGTGCGGTTGCGGTGCGGTCCGGCGACGCAAGCAATTAGATTCCTTTCATTCGAATGGTGCAGTTTACACCGCTTGCGGGTGCGTTGCGTGTCGACTGCGGAAGGCCTGCGGCGTGCCGCAAGCCTTCCGCAAGGATAGCCTTTTTTCTATTTTTGCCGGATGCCGCAGCGGTAGGCCTCCGGCAAATGGCAAGCTAGCACAAAACACATCGAGCGGGACAGGAAGACCGAGGCAGTTTCAAAATAAATTTCCGGTTACCTTTCAGAATAAAATACTCGCCAGCTCCTATTTCGCAAGTTTTTCAGGAAAACGTGACGTGGGCGTCGCCGGGCCATGTGCTCATTCACGGTTTAGACACCAGCGAACATGGACGAGGAGAGGTTTATATTGGAGGTGGAAAACCACAAAATAATATATGACACGGCACATCCTTTTTAGAAGGACTGTAATGTATTGTGAGTTTGATGTTCGCGATTGCTTGTTGTGCCCGTCTCGCTTGCCGTACTGAGCGGCAGCCGGACGCGGAAGACAGAAATAAAGAGTGGACCCGCACTGACCCGACTCTCGTTATTAATATACTTTACAAGGACAACCAAAAAAAGGATGCTGCATGGAATCTCATATCTTTCTGCTTCTCTGTTGAGCAGACTTTCTGTATGTTTGTCGTTGTGAAATGCCACATGATCGCGCGCGCGCGGTCCCGCGAGACACGTTGGGAAGTGGGCGGCGACGGAGCTGCCGGACCGCAGCTGTGCGGAGCCGGTGTGGATTGACAAAAAAATTGACCCGTCCGGAGCACGCAGTCAAGACGCACCGCACCGCAACCGCACCGCAACCGCATCCGGTGAAAACCCGGGGTTAGCTAGAGAGCTTCAATAACACTGAAAAAAATGTCTTGCAGGGAAGTATGCAGTCACACCATATTTAATCGTCATATTTATAAACACTGTACATTATAAATGTTGAGTTTTGCCATTACATTAATAGTTAAATATGTCCAGTAAATAAGACTACTTTTAGAAATGAGTAAATAATGTATTTCAAGAATATTTTTTGTTAAGTCTAGATAGAATGTCTTATTTTATCATCAAAACATGAAATTCTGAAAAGTCTCATTATTATTTTTTTATTAAAATAATTACTCTTAAGTCCAAAAGGTTGCTGTATTTATTTTTAATAAAAACAAACTTTGTTCTTCATAGTCACTGTTAAAAACATACAAAGTACTTCCAATTAAGTGACAAAAAAAAAAATCAAGCAGTCAGTATCTGCTAAATGTAACTATTAAAATAACTTGAAATCTAACTTAGTTACTTTATAAAGCCAGTAATCAGTAAAGTATCTAAATGACTTTTTCAAGGTAACTGTGGCAACACTGAAAGAGACATTTTATTTTACAATGAACAAGTCAACGTTTCCTTGTAAAGAGTGAAAGCAAAGAAAATATTGGCATTCAGAAATGCAGCGAACGTCAATGCAATGCAGCAGGATGAAAATAGCTCGCTGGAGCGTTTCTCAGAAGCTGTGCTGCATTCTGAATGTGTTTGTGCTCAGTGGCTGGGCCATTCAGACATGTAAATAGTTGCAGTGTTTTTGGCAGAGGCAAACGGAGGAATGGATCATTTCTGTTTTTGTCTTTCTCGGGAGCATCCTACTAAATTTAGAAACTTCTCCTTGTTGTAGAAGCGGAATGATACATGGCTTTTAATGTGCTGATTCACATTCAAGTATGCTTCAAAAATAACATTTTGTAGGCCAGCAATATGAATTTTAGTGTTATTGGGCACTACAGTCTAGTATAACAGAAAAGGGAGCAATGGGCTTAAATCTTGTTGTGATATTAACCGGCAGTTTGAAATGTGAGTTCAGCAGTATAGAACCTGAGGTGAAAGTCATGCCAAGAACACACGACAAAGTCGACAGTTTTATAAACGAACCCTCTTGTAGACATTGCAGTGACGCCCGATGTTTTCAAGCGTTCGCTCTAACAGCACATTCCTCCCTGCCAGTGTGCCGCTGCTCAGCAAAGCGAGATGAACGGCAGAGTGTAATGTAATGTTGCCTGACGGACAGCAGTAATGGATAATAAATCCCGGGTTCAGGTGTTGTTTGATCATAAATCACACTCAGACTGTGAGCCAAAGTCAAATCTATCAGACTGCAGTGCAACAGTAGGCACCCACGAAGAGAAGTGCGTATAAATCCCATTTGGCTTCGTGGTTTGTCTTCTAAACCGTCTCATCTTAAAGCAGAATATTGAACTAACATGAGCGTACAGTATATCATTTGTCTAATTCGGTTAAAAAAAAATCGGCTGATTGGTGTTTACGTAGCAACTGACTTTTTGTGTATTTACTTAATCTGATTGTTGGTCCAATTCTCTATATATCATCCGGGGCATGGCACCAATCCAAGCTGCAGAAATCAGTCTGCTAATATGTTGTGCGGCTTGTTTCATTTACTGCAAGGTCATCATAAAGACAAAAATAATCCCCTGTGACAAATTTGTTTTCAAAATGTTTCACTTTGCTTCTCTGTCATTGCTGAGAAATACTGCCCGATAGTGCTGACTTCAGGAGAACGTTTTGATCAAGGCCTGATGTATTACTCTGTCCTTCCTTCTTGGAATTCAAATGCGTCTACCTCCTGTTTTGGGGGAAGAATGGGAAAGTAGGTTTTTTGGCAGTCAGACTAAAGTGCTTCTGTATTCCAACATGCTTTTGGAAACGTGATTACAATCCAAGTAGTATAGGTGGCGACAATTTTTCATTTATCAGCCAATATTTGATGTGATGATAATCAAGATCAAAATGATCAGAGGTGGGCATTCCATCACTATTGACACAAGGTCCGTCAATGACGACCGCCCATTTCGTTGACTATTAACGATATACGTGAAACTTAGAAAATCGGACTGACTAAGCATTACCCGAGTGGATTTTTGTCCGTCAATGTAATCAATAACCGGGTCGGAACTTACGGATTTTTCTGACGAATGACGGAAACATTGACGGACACCCATTTCGCTGAGGAACAGCTTTAATTTAAGAGGTTTGACATGTGACATTTACTATATAATTTAAGATGTACAGCCAATTTTATGCACAACACTTCCATTTTTGCAACTCAAAAAATAGCACGGTGAACTGATATAACTGTTAACAAAAGCAAAACTTATAAAACTGGGATGTAATCATTTGCAGTGACTACTAGAGGTTCGGAGCCTATGGACAGCGCCCAAATTTGATTTTCCTCTCGAGATACTTTGCCAGATTTGCACTTGCTGCTTGAGTTTTGATGCCATTACTTTTGTTTTCAGTAAGACAAAAGACCACTGAGTTGGACAAAAGAATATTCCATCTTCATGCCTTCCAAAAGTCTTGTGTTTATGTAACTTCTGCCAGATTGTGCTGTGCAAATGTACGTTAGTAAAATATCCCTCCCCAGAGCCTTTTATAGAGGATATTGGCCATTGAGTTGGCGGCCCAGAACTCAGCGGTCACTGTGTGTTTGTTCTGTGGTGGTGGCGTGGGTTCAAATCCCGAGTGGGTGGACTCCGCAGGAACGCCACCAACATTACAAGTGGTGCCATGACCCGGATTGGAAGTGAGGTTTTTGTGTATAACTTAGTGGATATAAAATTTTCTGTGGATGGACTAATGTTGAAGCCTTGGCAAGGTATCCTCTCTAAAGTGTTCTTTTTTTTTTTTTTTTAAATGTGGCTGATTAACTCATTTGCTCCCAAAGACGTATTTATACGTTTTTTTTTTTTTTTGTTTTTTTTTTATGCTAGAGCAAACAGAAGAGCTTTGATGCAGCCTCTCAACTGAAGAGAACGCTTGAATCCAAGGTAGTTGTTACAAAAACGGCCAGCAGGTGGAAGCAGAGTATAAGAGATCAACCTGGGCCATGTTGCAAAAAAACTCTTTTCCCCACTGTTTTAAACAGATTTGTGAATAATGTTTAAACTTAGCTATATTCCAATGCTAATTGCTGCAAAACGGAAACATAAAAATATACTTTTTTTCCTAATGAAAGAAGAGATGCTAAACCTTCTTTTGGTTCCATGTTTTTATAACAAATAGAACAATATTCTGTGGGCCTTGCAAAATCAGTCAAAATGCAGTAAAACAGCTGGGAGTGAATGAGTTAAAAAAAAAAAAAGAAAAAGAGAGAGAGAGAAGCCAGTACTTGCCAATGAAAGTTAATTGTGCAAATGCAAATGTACAGGCCATTCATTAGTGCTACCTGAAACTGCAAGCAGCAATTTGCTTGTCATGGCCCAGGTTCAAAATGAGATGAGAGTTCTGCTATTGATGCTTCAAGCATTGTTGATCAATTCATAAAGAAGGTGATGGCAGTCAACATGCAAGATGGAGCCAGCGGAAATTATCCACTCGCTGATTTGTAATGGCTCACTCAACTAGGTTCTTTGTGTTTATACTTTCCCGTTGCCTAATTTCCATTATAGTGTACAAGAGATTTCCTTCTCAGGGCAGTGAATTCATTGCGGGGTTTTTTGTTTGTCTTTTAGGGGAAGTTTCACATCGTATCAGAACAGGTTTCATCAGTTTATGCCAGAGTTGTCGTAGCTATTGAATATTAACAAAATAACTAAAACTAAAATTGGAATTCGTTAAACAAAATAAAATACAAATGTTTTTTAAACTTAACTGAAGCATCTTACATGGTGAGAACATTTATTTTGGTATTGCTGTACATCTATAGCTGCAAAAGAAGGAAGGTCAAACAACAATACTTAGTGACCTTTTGTTTTTTAATCTTGAACTGAACTAATACTTCCTTTATGAAAACAAATTAAAAATAATACTAAAACTAACAAAAAACAAAACTAAAATGGAGCATTTAGGGGGGGGGGGATGAAAAGTAATAAAAACAAACAAAATTGCTCTAATAACTAATTAAAACTAACTGGATTAAAAAAAAAAAAAGCCGAAACGAAATAAAAAACTAAATACAATAACTATTCCAAAAAATATTGTAACACTGGTTCATGCATGTCCTGTAGGACAGCTGTAGTCTGAGTGTTTTCACAGAAATTGGTCTCATTCACATGGAAACGGAGTCAATATTTTTCCAATTTGCTTTTAACTCTTTGACTGCCAGCCATTTTCAGAAAAGATCACCTCATAGTGCCAGCTGATTTAGAGCATTTTGACTGATGTTTCAAGGCCCACAGAAAATTGTGTGTGAGGACTATGCAAACACAGAAACTACCAAATGAAAGATTAAGTCTCATCTTTCATCAGAAAAAAAAGTGTGTTTCTATCTTATTCCGCTTTTCCGTAATCTGCAGTAGAAAACAGGTTGGTTTGATCGAAATCTGTCTTTTGGATGAAAAGTCTGAGAAAAGAGGCTTTTTGTGAAAAGATGTACTTCATGCACATCTTTGATTTTGACGCTGTCGTCTGGGATCAACGGAAGTCCGTGACGTCAGCCAGATCCTCACTGCTCAAAAGAGCAGCCACTAACGTCACACCCCCTGCTCTTCCTATTGGGGGTGGGTTGAAATGTCGCAAAGGAGAGTCGTCGTTGCAGTACAGGATCAGTGTAAGACCACAGCTGGCCAAAGCTTTACTCTGTAAATTCCCATTAAAAGCATAGTTTTTGGGAATTCCCGTCGGTGGTGCTATACTATCCGTTTGTAGGGTTTGGGAATCCCCGAACATGGCAGACAAAGAGTTAAAATGTGTTTTGGGAATTGTTTCACGAAAGTGCCTGAAGTGCCATTGTAGAACTACAGAAAGTCTCCGAAAACAGAATAAGAAGCCTTTGCAAGGTAAAAATAATACCATATGGGTAATGTGAAGCGAGCGAGAAAATTTATTTGGAAATGTTTCAAACTGCAAATTTTCCTTCAGAACAAAAGCCCAGGTCACCGCCAAGGTAAATAACATTTGACACGGTAGTCCGCCATTGTTGTTATAAACGATGCTCTTTTGTTGAAATGCAACGGCAGCCAGACTCATCCGCCTTGTTTCGAAAATGAACATTTTCAGTTTCCGAAACATCATGTAGCAAAAAAATCGAAAACGAAAAGCTTTTACTACGTTTCTGTGTTAACGGGGTAATTTAGGTACATCCCAAACCACAAATGTTATCATTCTCTCGGGATACAAATCAACATTCGTTAGGACACATTGAAAAGAGGCCTCAACCACCAACAACAGTTGTTTGGTTCGAATCACCTCATTCATTTTTCATTCAGTTGTAAAAAATAGTGATAGAGGCACCTGAAAGCCAAAAGGCTGCTGTGTTTGTTTGTTGTTGGTCAGAGAGTAAATTATTTACTTTCTTTGGATGGAATAAAAGAACGATCGGCGTTGTTGTAAGCCTTCTCTGTTTAGAGAGTTTTTCTTCCATCCGTCTTCTCTGTCCAGAATATGCACATTTTTGGAGTGCTGTATTTCTTTGAGGTTCAGGTAGACAGCTATGTCTTGACCTGAAGAGTTAGCCTTGTCTATGTTGTGACATGCGCCTGCTCAGAGGTTGCTTGGTTACAGCAGTGCATTCCTCACCGCACTTGACAGCATACAGCAGATTGTTTTTCTGGGTATGGGCTGTCCTAGCCTTTGTCTCAGGTTTCAAGTGTATCAGAATTTTGAGTTGGTTAAAAATCCTTCAGTATTTCAAAGGCGGACCTGATACATATGGAATGATCGTCATGTTGTCTGTCACTCTTCGTCCTCATCCGCATCGCTGTTGTTCCTTCTCAAACTAGATGCGCATTTTACAAGAGTAACCACATGTTTTGAGGGCCTCCCTCAGGTGCCGATGCTCTTTCACTTTTGCTTGTGGGCTGGTGCGATCGTTCTGATAACGGCCAGTTTGTGTTCCAGTGGGTGGTGTGAGTCAAAGTGTAAGTAGTGGTCAGTGTGTGGGTGTTTTCTGTAAGACCAGTCAGAAAAGTCCAGTTGATGAAAATGATGACGTCCATGAGGATGAAAAGACCTAGATGGATAACAAAATTCGCAGGCAGTGTAAAGACAGAAATTCCAGTATATAAAGTAAACCTAAAATGTTGGTTATCATTAATAAGTTATGACTTTTCAGGCAATATCCTCCAAAGAAATGTTGGATGACTGAATGAGCTCAAAGACTACCACTTTCAGTTTTTCTGATATGTCTTTCTGGAATACTCTTGATGTAAGATTTTTGTTTCTACCTTTTCTCATCAGCCCTTGTGACGA
The DNA here is from genome assembly GCF_051991245.1 of Festucalex cinctus. Lineage (NCBI taxonomy): Eukaryota > Metazoa > Chordata > Actinopteri > Syngnathiformes > Syngnathidae > Festucalex > Festucalex cinctus. The sequence goes on from NC_135419.1 coordinate 11,975,806, forward strand.
CATTTAGTTCTCTGGTTTCTTTTTGTCTACATTGGTATATTGCTTTGTTGTAACGTTGCATTCTTTGTGCTACGTTTCTTTGTTACTTTGAACATTAATTTTGGACTTTCCCTGCGCTTGGGTCCATCTTTTGCCACCAACACCGTGCAAATCTTCAGTTTGTGACAAATATGGGTCGAAAACGATTCTCCTTTTGAATGTAACTGTTTTGTTTTATTTCTATCCTATGATGTCCATCATTTTAAAATAAGCACTTGGCCTGAATAATACCACAAGATAAAAAAATAAATAAATAAAAAAATGCTTCCTTTTCCACATTTAATACCTTTTTGCTAGCTCAAAACTTACTGCTTTGAAGCTAAACCTTGATTACACAAGGTTGTCCACTTGTCCTTCAAAACAAATGAGGACTTAGAAAATATGATGTGCTCCAGCTACAAAGTTGCCATGACGGAAGCTTTCGACACGCTAGCTTCCATCTTTGCTCAATCAATTGATAACATTGAACCTCCCACCACCCAAGTACTTGTCAAGGCCAAATCTAGTAAAATGGAAAAACTACGAAAAGCAAACATTATTTTCTGCTGAAGGTTCTGCCATTTAAAATATTTTTATACAAGTTATGTATTCTTTCATTCTGTAACTCTCTGTGACACTTCTGCACCTGTCGAAAGTAGTTTTCGCTCATTCCTCATGATCAAACGACTCCAGCTGTCTCATGTTTGAAGGGTGCCTTTTCCGCACTGCATGTTTCAGCTCCTTCCACTGATGTTCAGGTCACTTCACAATAGTCAGATTTTTTTTTGTTCTTAGTCACTCGAGGGCATTTGTGCTAGCTAACTAGGTAGTGTGTGGCATGACCTCCAACTAGATGTACCTTTCTGACATAGAACAGCACCATTTGATCCTTAATGCCTAAATAATGTTGACATTCTGTTGAGCCCTGCACAGATTCAAGACAGTCTGTCGATTTGGTTAGCACAGTTTGAAAAACAACATACCTGTGTCACACTCTCCTCTATGTAGGAAAAGCAATTGACCCATAATCCATAGTGAGTTTTGCTTAGGTAAGCTTGACTTCACTGCAGAACATCAACAAGCAGAAGCAAGAAGGTTACACTTGTACAGCAGGAAAACATTGACATCCTGTAAGTGATGGCAGTTTCACTATGAAGACATATTGCAAAGGCAAGCTTTTTTCAGGAGCACATTGCATGGAGGTAAATGCTTTTCAATCTTCCCTGACTCGAGACAAAATACCATTTTACGATCGGCCAAGCCGTGGGGGGGAGCCATTGTATTCACATCAGTGACTAAGATAACATTTGCCTTCAATATGTTTGTGATGTCAACTATATTGTGATTTGAAGGGTGCAGGGACTTGAAAAATATCCAGTAGATTTGAATGGCACACACACAAAAAAAAATAAAAAATGTCAGGAGAAGCTTTGTGTTCATGGTTCAGTGTCTAACATGTAATGCAAGACATAGTGGCCATTTTAGGGTCACTGCGCAGAAAAACAAGCAACATTATAAGAAAAAAAAAGTAGTTACGGATCTACCGAAGTGTGGAACTGCCAATGTGGAGTAAACATTTTTGACTGGCAAATACATTTGAACAAATTTCCAAATCCAATTTAATATATTTAAATACATTTTAATGTATTTAAATGTTTGAAAATACTCCCAAGTACGTTTAAATGTACTTGCAAATGCATATAAACATCTAAACGTACTTTTGGCTAAATACTAAAAACCTATTTCTAATACCATAGCATATTGACTTAAAAAATAATAATAATATAAGTATATATATATATATATATATATATATATATATAAAATATTTAAAATTTGAACTACATTACATGAATACGTTTGAAAATTAAGTCAGTAAACATTATTCATTTGTAATTTTTGTGCACGGAGTCCATGATTTCCGTTAGCCATTTTTCAAGTTAAAAAAAAAAAGTGTTTTTTTTTTTTTTCAGCATTTGGCCTACATTATACAAATCCGTTCGAAAATGAAACATTATTTATATGTAATATTTTAATATGTATGCAGTGCATGATTTCCCTTCGAAAATTACCACAAAAAAAGTGTTTATTTTTCTAGCGTTGTGTTATATTGCAGGTCGAATGTGTATTTTTGAACATATTTGCCAGTCAAAAAATGTTGACTCCGCATTGGCAATTGCTAGATTCACAGTGTCAAACAAATTTGAGAGGAATTTTTCAATTCCGGTAATTACCAGTGCTGCTAATTTAGGGCAGCTGTGGCTTAAGCCATACATTGGTTGGTGTTTGGTCTAATAAATGTGTTAAGCACTGTACACATGAATTATGTACAATTTAGCAGTTGACAGTGTGTGGAGTGGCCTTCGCTGAGTGAGTTGGTAACCATGCAGCCACGTGAGCACACTTTGATGGCACGCTTGTTTACTGATGGATGCATAATTGCTTTGAATGACCTTTGAAGCTTCAAGCCCGCCTTCCGAGTGACTTGGACTCTCCACCACAACATCTTTTAAGGCTTGGGAGAGAAATTTTAAGGCTTGGAGGTGGGGGGGGAAAGCATGCGGGGTCTAAAGGCAAACAGCGGCGCAAGTCCTCAAGAGAACGTGAGGTTCTGGCAGTAATTTGCTGGAGGAGACATGTATGTGGTACTTATCTAGCGAAGAGCGGATGAAGACAAGAGCAGATAAGAGGCTACAACTTCTGTTCTCTTACTGCTTCTTTTTTTTTGCCTCCCTTCTTTCTGCACTCCTCTTCTATGCACCAGTTCTCTGGTGGAATGAATTGAGCGTATTTCTCCTCCTCTAGCAATCATCCTCTATGAGTTGGCAGAATTTTTCACACAGCTCTTGGCCCGAGATCAGTGAAGCACCTTGGGCAGAGAACAAAATATAGAACTGGGACACACAGACAGACACAACCTCCCCCAGCAATCTCCTCCCGAGCAATTTTGATAGCAGGGGTGGCAGCGTGGGTTATTCTTTCAGTAATACACTACCAGATTCCAAGCTTGTTCCCTTTGCGGTGGAGAGCGTTCGCCTCCCTCTGCTTGACAATCACACAAAAAGACATCCAATCTCTGGTTTGGATGATTACGCCACTATTGGCCGTGACCTTAGCATTCATGTGCAACTCGTGCAAGAGAATTCATGCGGCATTTTATGGCAGCGGGAGCCCAGTACAAGCTTTTATTCGCCGTCAACAAGGACGAGACAAACAGCTTGAACAGCTGGTGGCGATCATTTAGTTTTACGTGTGCCGTGAACACTCTTTACAAGAAACTTCATCTCAATGTTGTTCTTGGAAAAGTTTCAACAAACAGGTTTATGGATGGTGGGATATGAATGAAAAAATAATCGATTGAATCAGTGTAGCTGTAGTTTCCAATTTCTTGGTTGTTCTTTTTCCAGGGACAGAAGCAGCACATCAACTAACCACATATTTTTTTGGTTATACTGTATTACTCATTTAGTTAACTCACACTCAGCCATTTTCACTGAAGCAACCCCCTTCGCTCCCGGCTGTTTTACTGATTTTTGGCTGATTTTGAAAGGCCCACAGAATATTTTGTTCTATTGCTATAAACTACCAAAAGAAAGATTAATCTCTTTCATCAGGAAAAAAGGTATATTTGTATCTGTTTCCATTTTGCAGCAATTAGCATTACAATATAGCTAAGTTTGTCATTGTTCACATGGCCCTGGCTGATCTTTTATACTCTGCTGCCACCTGCTGGCCGTTTTTTTCTATTAATGACCATTGCTTTAAACAACCTCTTCAGGTCAGAAGCTGCATCAAAGCCTTCTGAATGCTCTAGCATTAAAAAGAAAATAACCAAAACAAATACGTTTTTGGGACCATGGCAATATTTAAAATGGAATGTGTTTATATGTTTTTGTGAGCAAATGAGTTGAAATTTTAGGAAAAGTTTTCAATATGATGCACACCCTTCGTCATATTGTAAGCCAATACCGTAAAATGCCGTGAAAAATATGTACCCGTGTATAATACACCACCACCAAAAACTCTCTCTCTCTCTCTCTCTCTCTCTCTCTCTCTCTCTCTCTCTCTCTCTCTCTCTCTCTCTCTCTCTCTCTCACAGTAACTATCTGACAGTGTCAATCAAGTAATTAGAGTTGTAAAGGCAGCATTTTTTTTCATATAATTCCTATATTTAAATTAATTTGTGAAAGTCCTAATTTTGTGGCTGTTCTAGATGCCTCTTTTCTGCCTTTAGGGAAAACAAAGAGGTAAGGTAACCTTAATTACCTCAATTTATTGACGTTATGTGGATTTTCTAGCAATTAACATTGGAGTTATCACTTTGCTCGCAGTCTTATGTTGCGAACAGTTTTATGTTGAAAGTACGTGACTGTCCAGTAAACATACATTATTAAACATGCAGAGCATTTATGGTTGTAACTTAACATAAATGTGTACTGGGAGAAAAGATGGTTTGTACAAGTAAAGGCCAATAGCTAATCAACACCTTACACGTAAGAAATGCTGGCCTGCAGCTGTGTAAACACTCTTAGGGATGATGCTTTTGCTGTCTGCAGATGGTAGACGCAATACATAATAAGATTAAAATGACTAAAATATGCATTTTGACAAATAACAGTAAATAAATGAAAAGGCACTTTTTAAGAGGTCAAAAACAACAGTCATCTTCCCTTTTTTATGAACTCTTTGAAGAAAACTAAAAGGATGGGGTTGGTAAGTAGTGTCAGCCTTTTTTATATTAAGAGCATATTTTTGTTGTTGAAGAGGAAGCTCTATCAGGGATGTGCAGGCAATTACACCAAATTCTCTCATGCATGAAATCCCAGCTGGTTGTTATTGATAAATTCCCAAACACATCCGAAGACTTTTCAAATTACCTCTCCCCCTTATTAAAACTCGTCCATTTCACCCCCCCTCCCCCCTCCATCATGAGTTTTGTTAAATGAATTTGTGGCAGGTCTGTGTGATAGAAGCAAGAAAATATGCTTAGGTGAGATTGAGTGAGAAAAAGAAAAGAAGGGGTGATAAAGAAGCGTGAAAGAATGTAGGGCTGCACTGGTGGACAAGCAGACCGCATCCATCTATCTCGTCTAGGAGCGCCGGTGAGCAGGACTTCATTATTGGAAGGCAAGCCATAAGCCAAACATTTTTGGGGTCTGTTCTGTATTCGAGCGGCGTAGCTGTGCATTAACACAAGCCATTTCTCTTTACATGGCTCAATGAGATTCCCTTTAAAGCCATTTGAAGGTCAAATTAATTGCTATACTCCAAGGGTATAAAAAAAAAAATCTAAAGTTCCCCTCCCTAAGTACTCCCTTGACTCTGTGTCATTCCTCAAGGATAGATGTGCTTATTTGAAACGGCATCTTAATTGTGTAGAGTGAAATGAATGGATTGCATTAATGGACATGAATAAGTTAGCACAGTGGTTGATGTATTTATTTCCTCAGGTGTAGCATAGTCTTAAAAGTGTACTTGAACCTCTCAAAACACAAAATGATGCAGGTTATTAATTCAATTAAGAGGCAATCGCTGGACCCACAATCGTCACAAGTAATGTCACACCACATTTATTATGAAAGTGATACACTCGTTGTTTTAAAAGCATTTTTTCTACATTTGTACAATGTCAACAAAAACTGATAAAATAACTAGGGCTGCAAATAAGGATTGTTTTTTTTTTGGGTTAATCGATGGATGAGTGATAAAAATATTTAAATGTTATTTATTTTATTTATTTATTTATTTTTTTAACTGGACATTAATCCAAATTGTCAGTCCACAAACGTAAATCATGATTCTGTTACTGGTTTGGTCTGTAGTGTGAGGCAAAATGACTGCCGAAGTCGGAATTTTTTTTTATTATTTTTTTTATTGTTGAGTATCTGAAATGCAGAGAACAAGTCATTGATTATGAAAAATAATTTTTGGTTAATTGTGGGAATGCTGAAAGCATCCCACATATGTTATTCGGATTTTTATTCTCCTCACTTTTTTTTTTTTTTTAACCAAAAAACAACTCCCAAAGAATACTTCCGATTTACACCGTTTAAATTTCAACTTGCTTAAAAAATTCACGCATTCCGGGGTATACTGTATATATATAGTCTGATTCCACATTACTTACAGTACTCGCACAATTAAATATCAACTTTTCCCCATTCATTTTCAAAGGGACAGACATTGAACTTTTTCAAAGTCCCACTTTACACGCCTACTACCAGCTCAGTTCTTTTTATTCATTTATCTTTTATCAATTAAAACTTTGTAATTTTCAAATAATTTATCTTTCAATTTAGCTATTGACAATCAGCTTTCAGCATTCCCACACAATTTCTCCAGAAATTGCGCTTAGTCTAGTTTGATAAGCTGTCGATTAATCATTGCACCAAAAAGATAACTAACTTAAACTACATTTTACATTTTGAGTAAAACTATAATTATAGCGCAAATGTTTTTGTCTTTTGTCTTTTATCAATTAATTTTATATGAGCTGTCGGGGTTTATTTGAAATCTAATCTGTACAGAAGAAAGAAGGTCCAACAATCGTTAGGAATTTAGTAGTAGTATAATTTATTATACAATTGTTTTTAATTATTATGCACTCCACTAATATGCCATGTTTTTAAAAAATCTAAAACTAAGACAAAAAGTAAAAGTATTATCAAATGACCAAAAAAATAAATAAAAAAAAGCAAAAATTTATTAAAACTAACTGAATGTTTAAACAAAAAAAAAACAACTGCTACACTACTAAAGGACAAACGTGTTCTACTCCCACTGCCAACCTCAGCTTGCATGAGATTTGTGCTACTGTAAACGAGCAGAAGCACATTCATTGACCAACATCCGACAGGCCACCACATTTGTTGGCTCTCCGTTAAACCCACCCTGGCCCGACTAACCTATGTGGAGCAGATAAGAAAATGGCAGCCATGAACACATTTAAATGTAAATGTGGCTGTGGGGCTTTCTGGATAAAGACCCCGAGCTCCAACAATGACAAACCTTTATTACGACGCAATTAATCATCTCATTGGGCCGGAGATTAATAGCAGCGGAAAATTAAACGCATCTCGGCACAGTGTGCAGAGATTGATTCGGTAAGCCTTTGAAAAATAATGAAAGGTGCAATGTGATTGGAAGTGCACAATGTTCTGCCCTCAAATATTTACAGGGGGTAAATATTTATCAGCAAAGTGTTAAGGGACATAGACTAGCTGCCATCACTGGAACACATTTCAGAATGATGGATGTGATTTTTTTTTTCTCTCTCTCTCCCCATGAGAGCATAATAATGACACATGCTTTTATGCCAGTGGGCTCTTTTGGATGGCTGGGAATGCTACATAAAACAGCAGTCCCCTTTCAACACACAGCAACCAACACACGACCCACAGAAGTACTCACCAGTGATGAATTACTGATTCATGTCATTTCAAGGTAGAGGGTTGTTTTGGTCTTTATATCAAAAGTTTATTGAAAACATAGATTTTGGAAAGAAATAGTCAGAGCGTTTCCCTGTTGTGAACATAACGGCGTATTACAACCTTGAATAAATTTGAATGACAACCAAGGTTATTATAGTAAACCACTATAAAAGTACCTAAAGCTAGAATTGAAAAAAATACTTTTGGTAATGAAATAAAATAAAAATGTTCATGAAATAAAATGACAATGAAAATGCTTAAAAAAACAACAACAACAAAATACAAACAAACTGCCACGCTCCCAGCAATCTAACAGTTTGATGACAAAAAGAAGACCAGATTTGACTGTAGACTCAGTAAAACCAGGTCTAACTAGTAGTGCAGGTGGTGCAACGCAATTCTGGTGGATTCAATCAACTCAACTCAAGTTTATTTATATAGCGCTTTCAAACAGCCTGAACCGTCACAAAGCGCTTTACAGAAAGACAAAAAAAAAAAAGAAAAAAGAAAAAAAAAATCAAGGTGCAGTCAGTCGGTACTCCCCGGACGTATGTGGTTGGATGTCATAATATTTCATTCATAAATATGACAACTGCATGGGAAAATCCCTCTAAATTATTAGAGCAATTATTATTATCTTAAAATTATGATTAGTTAGATATTGTCGCTGTCTGGCGGAAACTTTATAATATCCAAATATGGTCCTTTTAATGTATTTTCCTAAATCGATACTATTGGCCTGTCCCCCATCATTTTTACGCGTCATTAAACCTGTTCAAAGTGTAAAACAGCTTGAGAACAAATTTAATTTTGAACTAAGAAATGCTGTAAAATTCCACCACTTCCCACAATCTGTGGGAGTCGTTTGTGTTGCCTCAAGATTGAAAGTCGAATAATAATATATAATATTTCTTGAATTTGGAATTGGTATTACATTCGGAGTTTGGGAAAATGATGTAACCATTGTTGTTGGTAAGCGTAATAAATTAGCATGTTTTAACATGTAAAATTTGCAGTTCAAAATGATTTCAGGCTGGTGTCATGTTCATGTTGATGTAGAACGGTAAATGAAAGTAATAAAATGCAAAATAATAACCTGAATGATGCGGTATCTAAGTAACTCAGGCAAGTGATTCAAGGACTCAAAAACAACAATATGCAAATTATTTCTACCAATCCACTGCAAAGGTAAATAGCATGCAGATGAATGATTAGCATTCCAACGAGCACAATTTTAGATTTTACATAACTGACTCAATTTATATCTCTAAAACGCTATTTGAAAGTATCACTCTACAAACTGTGCATACATTTGAAGCATCTGTAAAGGAGAATTTAACCTTCAACTCAATTTTAATTTAATGTATCAAATTACGCGTTGAAATGACGCTTACTGTTAGTTTTATCAGACAGGCAGCGTGGCGGCGCTCTTCCAATCCTTGGCGCCTCAGTCCGCCTCGTTATCTCCGACTGTGGCCTTAAAGGTGTTTTTAAGACCGGATTAGTATGCATTGGCTGTCTTGATCCATCTGTCTCCATCCTGACAAGGCACAGGTGGGAAGAGTGAGTGCGCAGACAAACCTTGCAGGTACTATCTCCAAGAGTGGGCTCGCCTAAACAATATGCCACTTGGTCTTTTAGTCTCGTTCCGCCTCCGATTCTCTCGATGAAAAAAGTGGCAGTGCAAAGTGGCACTGATTCTTGAGGGAGATATATGAATCTGTTGTGTCGAACAACCTGTTCTCACCAAACCAACATGATGGATAGCTTCCCAAATCCTTAATTTACTGGCTGAGTTCACTAAGAACATATTCTTATTCAGAGTGACAAAACAGAGCATCCGTAGCGAGGAAACAGGACTAATACACGGACGCATAGCGGGAAGTTGTAATGGATTTCCTGCTAAAGCTTAACACCTGTGGCTCGGTTTGCAGAGTGGTATTTTTTTTATTTTTTTTTAGCGGGTGATGGTGATCGCAATGACAACATATTTATTAATAATAGCCCGGCATGCCACGGAAGCCGCTGACTGCCGGCGGCGGTGCTGCGAACGTTACTTTTGGCACACCACCATATCTCTAACTGCTTCAGCCGCTGGATGCTTTGAGGCAATATTTTTATATTAAAAGAGCCGCTCTGATTCACGTTTGACCTCCATTCCACGCCGGCCAACGGGGAAGTAAATATTCTAGTTACTATAAAAGTGGAATTACAAGTAAGGTCTCAAAAAGTGCACATAATGTTTGGAAAAGAAAAGCTGCTGATACATTTGATTCAGTCGTAATTAGAACAAAAATATGATTTATTTTGCCCCGAGACCACGTTAAGATCTGATTTGCATGGCCTACTTTTATATTCCGTCTTTTGACTGTGTTCAAAAAGATTTCTAGGTTTGCTAAATATTCTGCTTCATGCCCAAATGTGCTTAAATACTTCACAATCCCTTGTGAAAGTCATCCCAGGCATGTGGTGGTCAACAGCATGATGTCATCAAATAATGGCAGCAACAATATGTGTCACCTTACTTCCATCATGATCAAAATGTATGCAATATATAAAATCTATAGTCATGACAGCCTAACTTTAACGAAAGGCGACAGCAGGTTACATGCCTCGTCAGTGGTGCGTTTCATTTAACACAAGCAGACAGAAATACTGCAATTTTGTTTAACATACACTCTCTTTACCATTCTCAAGACAATATAGTGTCGGTATTTATAGTTTTTACCGATGCCATTTCCCTGTTCACCTTGAGAAAAGGTGTCACATGAAAATGTAACCCCCCGCTAAAATGAAATGGACTTGTTTGTAATTAGCGGTACAACAGTTATGAGTTGTTTTCATCAGCCTGTGAAACAATAATTACATATTGCCACTTGTGTGCTTCGACTGCCCGTTAAAGACAAACGAGCGGAATGCAGGCAGGCTGGTGTACTGCATGACTGATTGTACATTTCAGGAGATGGGCTCTCTGTTGCCAAGCCCCGCATTCTTATTTTAATTTATATAAAGGCATATTTTTTTTAAGAGATTGAAACCGTTGTGAGTGCATTCTTCAAAAAAAAGAACTGATACAAACTGCCACTTGGAACCCTTTGTGTTCGTAAATTGAGGATTCATGTAAACATGTTTTCTGCAGCTGACTAGTTTTATGGTGTAATAACAGTGTTCACCACTAGATGGCAGACATGACTCAAGAGTGCCACCAATGTCAATACGATACTTCTTCATCAGAGAAAAATTGTGAGCAGGTCTTGGCCAGAAGTCAGGGCCAAATTAGGTCCAAAAAATTGTTTAAAACAGAAAGTTGATTTATGTTAACCAAATTTAACTCTATAATGCCAAATGTATCATATTATATACAAGACATTTTGAGCCCTCTATTTCATGAGTGTAATATTTCTTACTTTCCCCAAGTAAGGGGTGGTAATTAATCGCGCGTTAAAACCAATTAGTGGCATTAAAGAAACTTTGAATTACCTCAAAATTAATGCACTAATTTTGACACCCCTAATATAAATACGTCTTTGGGACACTAAAAACAAAAAAAACAAAAAAACTTATTTATAAGTTATCAGTTAGCAAATGAGTTAATAACAACTATGTCTATCATCGTCAAGCCAGTCAGCAGCTAGTAAGAAGTTAACGTAACAGTCTCCGTGTTGACTCAGTGCTCCTTCTTGTCGACAGCATAAACAAATGGGACTCAAATGCACAACACTAGTCACAGAAGATCAAAATCAAAGTCCCCTTTTCTACAAAAAAAAAAGAAAAGAAAGAAAGTTGGCCATACTGCGTGAGAGTTGATGATTCTTTCCATGCAGCCACTGCGGGTTTGGTTCCAAGCCAGTGACCCAGCACTTAAGCCATCAGGGCCCCAGTGTTGGTCCCAAGCCAAGATAAATGGCAGAGCATTAAAGACAACAACAAAGCCGGATAATGCGGAACTTCTTCGAAATGTAGCTAGTTAGCTAAACTTTCACAGTGTCACAATATGATATCCTAATTTTGTGGAAGATTGAATATATACTTTTTGCCAAAATGTGACTTTTGTTTGAAATTTAAGATGAGTGTTGGGGTTCCACTGTCACAGGGCAACTATCATTGGTCTTGCATAGCAACAGCACCGGCGCATTCCTGGTGACGAATGCTTTTAAGTGACGTTTCAGCAAAGAGAAAATTGCACAGCTGTTTTACACTGAAGTACCACTTCCAAAGCAAATTATTTTCACTCTCCACTACGCGGACTGCACTGTTTTATCAATAGAACATCTTCCCTGTAGTTACATTTTTTTTCCTGAGGCAATGGCTGGTAGGTGTCGTGCTTGATGTTCAATATTTTTCCTCCAAGTACATCCATAGTCAAAATGTTGTCAGTTCCATCAAGCTGCATGATCCCAGACGCGGAGCCTGCTGTGCATTGGATCGGGTGTTGAGTTGTCAGATTACATTATGGGTGGCCGTACGCGACCGTACATTAGTCACACGGTGGCTGTAGAATGTTTGAGTCCCACTACTATACAGCTGCTCTCGTCTCCCAAGGAGGCTCTAAACATCAAGAGCAACCGCACACTTCCATGGAATGGTAATTCTTCTCGTCACACCTGCAGAGATCAACTGAGCATCAGGCATTAAGGTTTTCATAGAAAGCGATTCTTGCAAAAAGCCGTGCCGATATTTATCATGATGGCCATTTGTATTGTTGTTTCGCAACAAGCACGAGATTGGCACACTTTGCAGTGTGCACTTGGACACCGTTCACCCTTTGGTTTGTTCCGTTCTCATCACTACAAGCGTGTTTTGAAAATGTCAAAATAAGTCACATATACGCTTCCCCGCAACACAACCTGCCCGTTAGCTAGTAAACACACTGACACATTTAGTAGCACAACAACCATTATTTTCCTTAAGAATCAATAGAGACAAATTCAGGCCTGAGAGGACCTGGATGCCAGTTGTACTCTAATATGAAAACTTTTATTGGTACGTAGTAATCGAACATGTTGCTATTTCCAAGCCAGTAATCAGATTAAAGTTACTTGTCAAAGACACTGTGCGTTATCATTTGTCATTTGTTTAATCTAAATCTCTCTTTTACAAAATTGTCATAAATATTAGTTTAGGATACATTGTTTTATGAGAGTTCACTAACAAGGTTGCATTAATCAAAATAGAACTATCTGATAAACATACTTGCAAAAATGCAAAATGGTTCATTCCACCTGGTAAGACGAGAAAACTATACGACTCATTCGTAGTGGTGGAAGAGATGTGAGCAGCAAAGAATGCCAAAAGCAGGCAGCCAAATGGTTACTAAGTTTTGTTGAATGGTTGATGAAACACTGTGGTATTGAAGACGTTGTAGGTTTCATGAAAGTTTGACTCGAGGATGGTAAGGGATTGCTAACGTTAGCCTCTTTGTTGCTGTCTGGCACTTTGAGTTGGTTCAAAGTGGAAATAGTATCATTATGCTCTGTTTTGAGCTATATGTCACACAGGGACAGTGAACTAGCTGACAGTTACATTCGTTTATTATGTTAAAAATGCAATAAATTCACACAGAAACAGTTCTTAGATTTGAATTGAGGCTGAAGAAAACAACTAAAATCTATAATCACTACAAACAAAACATAAATGATAATAGAAACAATAGCAACTGTCAGCCCAAAAATATAGCAGGGTCCCTGCTTTGTGGCTCAATTGGCACATTTAGCTTGAATACAATGTTTTGTGAATCAAATCAAAAAGTACGACAAAAAATAGTGAATATATTTGCTGTAAATAAGACAGAAATTTTAATTCAGAACAACACACCAATGTTGCCCCCTGGGAGACCTTTCACAAGCTTGAAACAGCATCCGAATGACAATTCCCAGAGGAAGCTCATGGCATGATAAAAGTAAAGTTATGCCCTCAACACCGTCACCTCTGGGAATCGTCTGTATAGAATAACATAGTAGGATGTATACCGTACGGATCAAAACACATCAGAACGGCTGCTGTTTTAGTTTTGCTCGAATGCAGCGCAGAGCGTGACCACAGATTAGTGTGATGGAAGGGATTTCTACTGAATGTTATTCTTCATAAACACTCTAGGGCCTAAAAAAGAAATTTGATTAAATACAAGAACTTCATCAGTCAACCCTGATTAGGACTTTAACAAGATAATGGTTAGTTTTGATGAAAACGGTCGGAAAGCTATTCATTAAAAATGAAATGCTTGATGTTGTAATTTAAACTGCATCACATTCAGAGGTTTATTTTGCCCCCTTCATGTTGCCCACCTCTCATCCAAAGTCACCTGGGATTCGTTCACCAGAGACCCCGACAAGGATAAGTGCTAATGAAAATGGATGGATGGATTATTTATTGTTTGTTAATTTTTTTTTTTCCCAACGGGAGCCCTGCCTGCTCTGTGATGTCGACCTTGCGAGTAATTTATAGCAAGTACGTGCATGGAGCCTAATCAAGCCACCACAAACGATTGTTTGTTTTTTTTCCCCCCTTTTTTTGTGCAGACGCTCAAAGGAAAAATGTTCTGGGATCGACAGGTGACACCACTGCCAAAGCGGGACCAGTGTGTGTAGTCAACTAAAGCTCCTCCATATGACGTTGACATCGCTTTCCCAATCCTCAGGCTGATGCCTGGAACTTGCCTGCTGGAGGGGAAAACAGACATCTCAGCTTGAGTTGTCTTAATGAAAAGATTTCAGAGACTGAGCATGACGAGGGATCGATCTGCCGGGAATCGCCACAACCGCACCTGAAAAGAATGCAGTACTCAAGTAAGTCAAGTGAGAAGAATCATGTGTTTTTCCACTTATTTTTCACAGTTGTGTGACAATTACCAAAGTATTCATTAATTTCAAAGTTAGGATCATCTTACTGTTTATCAAAGAAACTTTAGCTTCAGAGGTGTCTCTAAAAAGCTCTAAAAGAAAATTGGATTAAAAATAACCCAAATGGGGTCAAAAAGTGGCATACTCAACTTTGTGGTTAAATAAATAAGCCAATAAGTTAAATAAACTAGAGAAATTGTATGGGAATGCTGAAAGCTGAATGCTAAATGCATGTGGAATGCTTATGAAGTAAATTGAGAGATAAATTATGAAATTATAACCTCCTGGTTACTGGACAATGCGCTTTACCAACTTTGCCACCGAGCAGTATCAGACATAAGTTATATGTATAGAAGTGGGCGTGGAAAGTGATACTTAGAAAAAGTTCAATGTCTGTCCCATTGAAAATGAATGGGGAAAAACGTTGATATTAAATGTTAAATTGTGCAAATACTGTAAGTAATGTGGCATCAGACGATATATACCCGTGAATTTTTTAAGCTAGTTGAAATTTGAACAATGTAAATTGGAAGTATTATGTGGGAGTTGTTACACAGCAAAAAAAAAGTGTGGAGAATAAAAATCACTAACATATGAAGCATTCCCACACAAACTGCGTTTTTTTGGGGGGATATTCACTTGACCCAACTTCTTGGGTTAAGTAAATAAATTACCCAGAAAATTGGCATAACATCAAGAGGCGTGGAACTAACTTGACTAGACCAGAAACAACGAGAATGTATCAACGCGTAGCTAACTTGTTGTGGATTTGTGGAGGTGCACAGAGGAACAGAAGAATAATCCGACCAAAACACACTTCTCTGTCAGGCTTATATAGACACCGAATCGATCTGATTGGCTGTGGCTAGACGTGGGTGACAGGACTGACATGGATCTCTCTGATTGGCTTCTAACCAGATAAAGAGATTAAAGATTCCTGACATCACATAGCTTCTGACTTCACATAGATTCTTACCAGTTGAAACTAGATGCTGATTGCATCAGTTCAACACAGACACTTGGCCACACGGTCATGACCCAAACATAACCCTTGACACAGTCATGACATATTGAACCCCTGCAATACAATGAGGAAGAAGACTACACTTTTTTTCCCTTCACCATTCTGCAAATATACTATGATTTGAGAGTCAGATTTGAATAAATCATCACATAAAAAAAAAAAACTTTCAGATATTATAGCGAAATGTCAGAACTAGATTGTGCGTTCCTTAACCAAAAATAAATCTTAGCTTTCAACATGAGAGGTTCATGTGCTGTGATTGTGGTTGGGCTCAAATGCACTGTCCTGCTTTTCTGTTCCATTTTGAGATAAACGCGCCACTGTCCATCTGTGCTTCACTGATCGCTGACTCTAAGCCACTATCATCCTTCTTCAAGTGACCAGGAATCTGAACCAGAAGTCTGTTCCTCTTACTGCACAAAGGAGTGGATGTAGCCCGCTAAGTTATAAAGCTTAACCTGCAGCTCAAGGAGTAGTTTTGAGCTCCCTCTGCAAAGATAACATATTCAAAAAGCTGCAGGGGAAGGAAGGAAATCACTGATATCATACAGCAGTTGATGTAAAAAATGATATGAAAATCATACCGTGCAATGAAAGCTGTGTATTTCTCATATGACTTTCTTCTAAATGCTGTTTGTAAGCTATCGTGATCAGAAGTGGGTAGCCAAAAAATGTACTTCAAGAGTAGTGTCACTTAAAGAGATACTTTACTTTTTGTTTTAGCCATTTTTGGCAGTCAAACATTAATATTTTGCCTATAATAAATTTGATATTTTCATTATTTTTCACCTACAAGTAGTACCTTTAAAGGGCTCAGGTAACCAATCACAGCTCAGCTTGTGAATGTCACATGACCAAACCTAGAAAACAGGTGAGGTGTGATTGGTTACCTGAGCCCTTGTGATGTCATTTTCAGCCGACAGCAAGTTGAAAAATTTGTTTTTAAAGGTATTAATTGTACGTGAAAAATAATGAAAGTATCAAATTAATTATAGACAAAATATAAAATTTTTTATTGCTATAATGGGCTAAATAAGTCCCTTTAAGAATAACGTGAATCAAGTCAAGTCAGTAAAAGTACACAGTTGCTATCCAAATGAGTACTTGAGTCAGAGTTAGTACTCAGTGAAAAACTACTCAAGTACAGAGTAAATAATAATGATTAAAAAAAACAAATAAAAAAATATATATATACTAAAAAAAGTTGCTTAAGTAAATGTAACAGATTTAATGTAGCACGTTACTACGCACATTAATGGTTCTATTTTGGAATTTAATGTACTGTTCAAATGAATGCTCTTATCCCGGAGAAACCTCTTGATTTTTTTGGGGTGTTTTTAAATCCCTTTAACTTCCCTTAGCCACCTGGAGGTCGTACTGTGGTTCACCTATCTCAGCGTCACGGTGCTCCAAATAGTTAGCATTATTGACACGCAGCCGAGTTGTCCTACTGTGAACTCTGAGTCAGAGCGGCACCATGCAGCCCACCTGGACACCAACTTTGAAAATAGAATATGCTCGTCATACTCTTTCTAGTATTGCTCAAAAGGAAAATAATTGCCTAACTGAAATGGTTATTTCAAAGCCCAGCAATCTGGGAACTGCTTTCAATTGGGGGGTGATGGAATGCATAATAGTTCTCCTTTAATAATGACACAATCTCTTGCGGCATGTGAGTTGACCTCAAATGTGTTGTAGTTAAAATATCGTTTTCAAGCAAAGGAAATAAAACTGATGTGAGGTTGCTTAAGACATGCAGCATTTTTGTGTGATGTCAGACATGTTGTCTTTCACATTGTTATTGACAGCAATTTTAGATTATTTTCTCTAATTTTGAGAGGAATTGATTGTGGTAAAATCACAATGAATTGTCATTGTTAAGCGGAAGGCACAGATCTGATGACGTTGCAGGCGCCTTCAGAAAATGACCTTTTGTTTGTTTTTCTGATGACAAGAAGGGAGGACTCATATTTTTCAAAGAGTGGGAAAAATGACCTACCCTATGGTCATCGGGTCATTTTTAATATGCT
This sequence comes from Festucalex cinctus, assembly GCF_051991245.1. NCBI lineage: Eukaryota > Metazoa > Chordata > Actinopteri > Syngnathiformes > Syngnathidae > Festucalex > Festucalex cinctus. The sequence continues at coordinate 11,993,147 of NC_135419.1, forward strand.
GCCAAAGGGTCACCATTAGTGCAGACAGAAATTGTCCATCCATCCCAAGTACTGCAAGTGCACATTTTAGCTTTGAAACATAACACAATTTGCAGATGGGGTTTTCTGATTAAACCAAATTAGCAGAGTGTATTTTTTTTTTTTGTCTGTCGGTTCATATAGATTTACTCTCTGTAAATCTATATGGACTCAGTTAAATGATAGCTGTCTTCAATAATGTACCCTTTATTAACCTCTCAGCTTAAGCCTTCCGTTTATGCTGAACGAGTGGTCATTAGGTCATGTCAGATAACAAACTTTTGTTAACGAGACAGTCATACTTGTGCGTGTGTTAAATATTTTGTCAGAACGGCTTCAGGAGGGAAAAGTGACACATGATGTATCTCAAAGTATGGGGCGGAATCGAATTATTTGAGGTCATCAATGTGGTCATTTTTTTGTTATTTTATCATACAACAAGATTGAATAAATATACTGTATGTTATTATATTGTGATATGAATACAAATACACAAAGGTAGCAGTTATTACGCAGCTGTCGGACGCCAAATGTCTTTCATGCTCTTGCATGTCATACCTGCAACTTGTTGGCTGCATCCAGCAGGCGATAGCGAGGGCTGCAGATGTTACAGTGAGAAAGAAAATAAGAAACCAAAAAGGACGCATGTGACTGTAATCCAAATCCAGTCTGATGCTATCTTGCGTATTTCCTTTTTCTGTTTCTCGGCTGGATTCCAAATTTTGCACAGTACAAATGGAAAAAAAGAAAGATTCTCCCAGGGCAGGGCTATCTTTTCGTTACATACTTTATGGTAGTTCAATATTTATATATTAGAGAGAGCTGGGAAGCAGCATTTAGTTAAACCTCTTGGTATCATACTCCATTAGTATTCACTTCACTCGAAAAAAATAAAACAAAAAAATGTAGCTCATAATTTACAATACCTTGTTAGAACTAAAGATTGAAACATTAATTGTTTTTTACATTTGTGGTTATTTTTATTTTTTCATTTTTATTGTATTATTTATTTTTTATGAAACTACTCATCTTCCTGTGACATCTCTAGCAATAAAATTGCTCATTATTTTCTCACCTCTTCAATTTAATTTGTGTGCAGTACAAATTAATAACATTTATCTGGAGTATGTTACTTAAATTCTCCGCTTATGTGAATATTTTGATTTGTGAAGCTTAAGTTTTGAATTGCTTGGGAGATTTTATGTTATTGCCTGCAAATGGATTTGCGACATGCCTACAGTTAAAATGCAGTTATCAAGGCAAGTTTACACAACGTCCCAATACTTTCCTTTGAAAGTAATAAAGATGCTTGAGAGAGGAAAAAAAACACCACCACCACTTTCCTCCTCTCACTATATTTATTTGTGGGAGATGTTTATAGACTGCAAGATTGTAGAAAGGTATGCAAATGTAAATGACGAAATGTATACATTGGAATAAAGAAGCGAGAACAACAGCATATAAATAGATATGTAAAATGTAAAAAAATATATAAACAAATATATATATTTAAGGCCGGCGACACCCAATCTAACACACCTCCGCACAAATTTACACCACACCGCGCCGGATTTGCACCAGTCACAAAAATAGACAATTTTGGACAATATAGAGTTCAATGAACATGTATGATTTGGAAATGTGCTAGGGGGCTGTGAAAACATGCAAACTCCACAGATGTCTCATATTATCATATTATTGATTGACTGTAAATAGTTTGATTACTTTTTAATTGACAGATAATTACATCCAAAAATGCACAGTAGCTTGAAATAACTCCACACTCATTTTTTACAGTGGAGGAATTTGGTAAAAAAAAAAAAAAAATGTTATGCCACTTATGTCAGATAAGATTTATGTTCATGTTTACCAGGTAAAAAAAAATCCAGATGCATTGTTGATTATTTTATTTTATTTTATGAAATTATATGCAACTCGCACAGTAAAATGCCCCACTAGTTGTGTTGTATGTGTGTATGCCAACAATGGCATTATGAGGATATGCGGTCAGTGAACAGATGCCTGCCCAAGTGAAAAAGTCTGCCTGGCTGGCTGGCAGGCTGGCTTTTTACTATATGCATGTGCTTGACTGAAGGCGCCAGCTTGACATTGCATCACATGCTCGATGTGTGGCGTTCACTTTGAAGCTGTCTGGAATAGTTATGACGTTGCAGTATATGATGCTTGTTCTGATTAAAAAAAAAAAAAAAAAAAAAAAATACACACAGGCAAGAGGTACTGTTTCTGACAGCTGACAATATGAAAAAAAACTATATAATAAAACTGATATCAAGTTAGAACGATGTGACTTTTGGGTGAAATTTCAGGATGAGTCTAAAAGGCATGACTGTATAACCGTGACAGGTGAACTTACTTTGACCTTCTCGAAACCTTTCCAGTCCAACTGTTCCTTGTTTCAGTCCTTACTTGCAAAAAATATATATCACAACGGGCGTTTGATACATGAACACCCCAATAGATTTCTTGGTTTAATAAGAATTGATAGTTAAAAAGGTCTATCAAATGACCTATTTTCAAAATAGTGATTACCAAAGCACGGAATAAGGCGAAACATGCTTTATTTTTTTTTTCTAACAAAAGAATGGAATGTGATCTTTTATTTGGTACCCAACTTGTATATTTAGTAAAAGGACGCAATATTCTGTTTTCCATGAAAGATTATTTAAAAATACTCAAAATGGAAGGCACTATGGGGGTTGTGTGGCAGTAAAAGAGTTTTAAAAAATACTTTTAATTACTTACTGCTACCTATCAATAGCTTTACTACACATACTATATTATACAAAACACAGAATACTGTACAGCACTTTTTGAATCTCTAGAGCAGGCTTGAAAGTGTGAAACAAGTCTGACACATTGTGAGAACAAGCTTTACTGATGTCATTTAATCATTTAAAACAATGTGGTTGAAAGAGAAAACGAAAGCAAAAAAAAATAAAACTTCAGATAATGTGCGATAGTAAAAAGCTCTCCTGGTGTAGCCAACGTATTTGATGCCCTAAGATTATTATTTTTTGTTTGATATAAAATCTCCACTGAGACTGACGTAGTAAAACATTTACGTGACAGTCACTTCTTGAAGTTCTATTGGGGTGAGTGTCGAACTGCAGTAACACTTCTTACCTTGGGAGATGGAACTGACAGTGTGTATTAAGCTGAGAAGCGGCAGAAGCAGCAAAGTTTAACCACCGCCGAACTGACGGAGCAAGGTGTCAAGCTGTTGACACAACACACAGAGGGGTGTGTCTCGTTTGACATATCACTCAAGTACGGAAGAGACAGTGTTGGAAAAGCACATTTGGACAGTGCTGTAGCAGGTAACAGTCGATTCTCTGGAGGCAGCGTTTGGGCTGCTGTGTTGCCTGTCTGGCACGCAAACAAAGTGTGGCCTGTCCTTGAAAGGTGTAATCCAAGAAACGATGCTGTTGTCACCTTGCATCAGTGAGCCTCTCCCTGAACTGGAGAGCTTACCTGCGCATCCTGTTAGCCTCTATGTGTGTGAAAGCAGCATGGCCGAACAGGCACTGTGAATATTGGACAAGTCTGCATGAGTAGACGCGCTAATTGGTGTAATTGCAGCTTTTTAAGCAGAGCACAAATGTTAATTTCTTTTAATACCAACTCAATGCTGCTCTTGTATTTGTTTTACTTTCTAAGTTGCTTCCATATTATTATATATGAATGTCGTAAAGTGTCTGTCTGTCCGTCCATCATCCATCTGTACAGGGGAGCTTGTATAGTCCCTGTGTTGCAGTTTGTATTGAGATATTTATTGGAAATGCAATCAGACGGAACAAGGTTGGAGGTGAGCGACCGAGGGGAAAGAGACAACAGAGCATAGACAACAACAGCTGCATAATAATAGTATGACACAAAAATAACTTTATTCCTGAGTTGGATTTTAGCTAACACGGGCCAGGAAGGCTGTGTTCCATCCAATGAGGAGAAAAGCAATAAGCGGCAAATGGGACATGACTGGACATGACAGGAGCAGTGAGCCAAATACTGCTACCCAGTGTGTGATGAAAGTGGCTATGCCATATCAATCACCCCTGTAAAGAATTAGATTACAATTACAAGTTGCTCAACATGGCCAGATAGATAGATAGATAGATAGATAGAGCTACACTGCTAACTAGCTTGCTATTAAGTTAAATTGCTAGCTAGCTATTGAGCTACACTGCTAGCTATCTATTAAGTTAAATTGCTAGCTAGCTATTAAGTTAGCTAGCTAGCTATTAAGCTCTGTACTGCATATAGATAAACAGTACAATCACCCCGTAGTCACCAATTTATTTTAAACTTCAGTGAGATGTTATAGCAAAACAAGAACAGAATTATGCTACCTAGCTTAATGTACAAGATAGATAGATAGATAGATAGATAGAGGAATGTTCAGCTAGTCACACACACTGTAAAGTACAAACAAGGCATACACACACACAAAAAAAAAAGAGATACAAACAAGGCGCGGCAACACGTAACTATTCTAGAAAAAGGTCACCAAGAATGCATGAGCATATTCACAAATTCACACAATTACGTATGTATGTACTACAAAGTCACCATGTAATACAAGTGTCGATATACTGTACAAACCTTCTTGTATCATTTTTTGTTCAAATTGATGTAGAAATGTTTGAAAATCCTGCTGTTTCTCTCTGAACTCTTAGTTGTGAGTGACCACCCAGGGGGAAAACAAACAAACTTCCCTGCTTCTGTGAGGGGCAGGACTGAAATTATAATGGGGCTACTTTTTCTGGACACGGTGTCAGAGTTACGGTAATCCACAGTGCATCTACGGGTATGTGCGGCCGGCGAGTCGCGACACGCTTGGTGAGAAAATGTTCCACATTTGTACAGGGGACATTTTTAGACGACAGAATGAAGAATGATTAAAATTAGCTTTTGGCATTTTTCTGGGCCAAATTGTGTCTCGGGAGAGATTAACCCCCCCCCCCCGGGACTGCAGTTAAAAAAATTGAAAACGATTCTAGGAAAAACGGGATGGGTGGCAACTCATGGATGGATGGATGGATAGGCTGCAACATACCTGGCAGTTTGATGAAAACAAGTAGGATTAAGAAAGAAAACACACCCTTTGAGGGACAAGTGGCTTTGTAAATGTCACTCCAATCTACTGACATTGAAAAATGTGTGAATGAAGTACAATGGAAGCCACTAGAAACAGTAGTTAAAAAAAAAAAAAAAAAACAGCCAATGGTTTGTTTCTGTCCTTGTTAGCTCATTTGTCCACTTTACTTCAACCTCACATGTGCCGTCATGCTGTTCAGTTAGCACTTGGTTTCCCTGCTCAGTTTACGCCAGCTCACTACATTGTGTTACAGTGCCTTGAAACCTACTTGTGCTGCGCTCTCATACTTTGTTCAGTCAGACAAAAAAGATGAGTCCTCCAGGATCTTGTGAAACTTGCTGCTTCATGCACCTGCCTGTGCGCCACTGAAGCACAAAGCGGCAAAAAAATAAAAGTTTCACTTGTTTTGAAGTCACATGAAAACAAGTATTTACGTAGACACGACCCAGCATGACAAGTTGGTAACAATGCGCCTACTGCAAAAGAGTGCTTTCAACAAATGAGTGCGATTGAGTTCGCTAAAGTGTTAACGTTCCGTTTTTCTGGTTCAGCTCAACCGATTGTGATCAGTGAAGCATGTTAACTAGAATTAAATGAGCTACGTTTCCAACAGTGAGTGTCAAACCAAAATGGCAACGTCATTAATGAACTACTATGTGCTGTCAACATGATTTTAGGGCATTTGGAGATTTAAATTCTGTTGAAGCAGAAAAGATGAATCACATCAGATGCTCAGGACACAGACTGCAGGTACACTTGATTCATTTGACACTGTGTCTACTTGTGCACTAATCAATACTATAGCCGTGAGGAAGCCCTCAACGGCGTCCTTGGATTTCAGCCCTCTGGATGAGAAATGGCAAAGTCGACCTGGTCACACTATGTAACTTATTACCTAACAGACATTTAAAGTCGACTTTGGATTGGTAACAATATTGACTTTACACTGTAGCTATAAAATGGGGACTCTAAGCATTTTTTTTCTATGTGTCCATACTATTCTTTAAAAAATTGTATTCTGATTATAATGTGTTCATGGAGTAAGAATTAAATATATAATTAATCAACATATAACAGTGCCATTTTGAGAGAAAACGTGGCGAAGTGAAGTCACTGTTACCGTAGCTCGTTGCCTTACAAAACTGTAACTGTTTCAGGCTCTCGGCATCGAAGATAAATAAATAAAAATCATTCTCGCGGATGAAATTGCTTTTGAAAACTTGCAGCTCACCGGCCCCTGCCGTGTAGCTGGGCGAATGTCCAAGATAGCTAGCTGTTAGCCACTAGCCGCTAGCACCGGCGAATGAAAGGAACTGAGAGTTAGCGCGTCCGCCATTATTAGCTGGCTAGATACATGGATCAGACCAATGTGTAGCTTGTCTTTACTACATTTTGCCATTTAGCTACATACACGCTTTAGCGCACATGTCAAAACTTGAATCAGAACTGGAATTCAGAACATTTCAAAGAGAGAGCTAAAAATATATTTTAGATAAATAATAAAATAATACTGCATTTAAACCGATCATTTTCTTCCTAATTGATCAAGGATGTGTAATCAATTTGATCCCCATTGCGACATCAAGCATTTAATCATCTGATAAATTAACTGGTAATTTGGCGGCTAATGAGAAGAAAAATAAACAGAAATAATCCCCATCTTCATTTTACAGTTTAAAATTATAATATGTTTAAGGGGATATATGTGTTTCACGGGAAATTTAGACAATCATAGATTGATTACTGTTTGATTGGAGTATGATGCATTCAAAAGCATCTTCCTGAGATAGCAGAAGACATTTGTAGTTAGAGCATTGCCATGATTTGCGTTCTGTTGTCTTTAGATTAAATTTAGTTTTGTTTCATGTTTTTCTATCCCTTGTTCATTCTTGTCAACTCATTTTCATTAGTCCTCTTCCTCGTGTCTACCAATCAGGTCTTGTCCAGGTTTAACTCATTCAGTGCCAAAAACGTTTTAAAACGATTTTTCAAAGGCCAGCCATTTTAATTTTTGACTTTTGTTTTTTCAATTCAGTTATGATTAGTTTTTAGAGCAAGTTTGTTAGGTTTGGTTTTGTTTTCCAAAAATACTTCATTTTAGTTTAGTTATTAGTTTTAGTATTAATATTTTTTCTTATATGGTGTGTTTATCAAGTGCAAGATGGAGAAAAAAGGGCTCACTAACTATTGTGTAATAAAGTACAGAACTTTTTTCACCTTCTGCACGGGCGTACAGAAATACAGTTAGTTTAAAATAAACCCTGAAAACTCATTTATGATATTAACTGGCAAGGACAAGAAAGGAGGACATTTTCGCTATAATTATGGTTCGTTTTATAAACATAAGTTGTTGTTTGTTAGTTTTTTTTTTAAGCATCTTTTTTTACATTTCTTTACCTAAACTGTTTTAAATTTAATTATATTTGACCCTAAAATTATGTTAACATTGTATGCATTGTATGTATGTAGCATTAATATTTTCAAGCTCCATTTAATAAAAAAAAAAAAAAGAAGTAGTCTACTCATCAAATACTTATGTAATTGTATGGTAATTTGCCGAGTGCATCCATGCTTCTTATTCATTCATCTTGCTGTTTAATCTCAAATGGGATTGGCTTCTGATGTATGCGTCTGATTTTAAGTCTTCATCCATTTTTATTTCTTTTGGTTTCCATCCAACCCGTGCATATAACTGTCACAAGTGAGGCTATTTGGTGTGGCTAATTGTTGCACCGCCACCGCCAGAGTCATTGGAAGGGGAAAATCCAAAAAGTGGGCCAGGAAAGGACTGGCCATCTGGTGCATGGAGAGCGCTTCTGATGGACTGGCAGCCTCGACTTCACCACTTCTCATGAATTCATTATTCTTTGGAAGCCAACTTAACTCCATTTACCATGCACGGTTCTGTTTGCTCAACTGAAAGTGTTACAGACGGCGCGAGTTTAACATAAGTTGTAAATAATAAATGAGGCTATACTGCTTTCTGGCGCCTTTGATAAATGGAGTACATGTGCACAACTGATGTAAAAGAACGGAAATAACGTAATCGTTTTTTTTTCTGTATTTAAATGCATTTACTGTATATTTTAACATTTGCATTATTATCTTGGTGTTTAAGGAAATGGGAGCAATCCTTGGAGAGTTTGGGTGCTACTGACTGATGTATTAGTAATCCACAACACAAGCATTTGGATTTCATGCTTTTTGTTTTGTTTTCATGAGCCTGCTGAGCAAAACACACCCTGAGCGATTATTAATATTTCCATAGGCCATGAGCGTGGCTGTTATTTCCACAAACATGTTTTTATCACTGTTGGCGATCAACTTAATCAGTTCACTTTTCAAATTCCATGATAAACTTGCAGCTGTAAAATTGTTTCTGTAATATTTTTCAACTCTCTATTTCAAAAGATTTTTCTTCTTCTTCCTGTATAACGCAACATCCAATGACAGCCGGGATTTATTTTTCTGGATTGATTTTGGCAAATACAGTCCATTGTGAGACAATGGCATTGATGTTTGATCTTGAAAGGTTTTAATGATGCACAGCACTGGCAGGTATTTCAAAAGTGAATATCGTTATATTTCAGTACTGTAGTCGTCTTTGCAAAGTTATCACGTTCTCAAGCCCGCCACCAAAAAAAAATCAGGCCAGATCCAAATTAATTGTCCTGATCCAAAGCTGGTGCGGCAATAACGACTTGGGTTTCGAGTTGGAGAATGTGGTTGCCAGCTGAAGCAGCTGCAGCAGCAGTAGAGCTAAATTTGGTTGTAAGAGAATGAAAAGGAGGAGCTAATTAAAAATAATGAGGCACACAAATGTACCAGTCAGATTTAGGGAGGTCTGTGAACCTACTTTCAAAAATAACCAAAATGTATTTTATCTATGTTTAAGAAGGTTTCACAGGAAAATAAAAATACAATATAGTTGTATGGAGATGCATGCTTTTTCAAAATGTCTAAACTTGACAAACAATATTTGCATTGCAGTTTACAATGTAATACGATTTGGTTGACCATTTTGTTTCAATATTCCGATGATCACGTTTCATAAATTGTCATAAATTGGCACAGAGCTTATCAACACATACATGTAACGGTTAACTAGACGAACTGGTGACCTTTCCAATGCAGCAGTAAACAAGGGCACAGTGCAGGCTACTCGAAGCAAACCCTGAGGGTCTCATCGGGTGTGCAACTCTCCACCAAACCTACTCGATTCATGTTTTCCTGACATTCACCTTGTGGTTACTGTACGGTCACTTGGAAAGAAATATAGTCATAAAAATCCCATCTGGGAGTCAGACTGCTGAATGCTTGAAACGGTATAATCGATGGCTGCCTACACAAACGGACATCTTTAATGTTCATCGTGTTATCTCATGTTGAAAGTTAGGGCTGGGAATCAATTCTAATTTCCTCATTCCATTCAATTCCGAAGAGTTCAGTTCGATTTTGATTCACTTCAATTCATTCCGATATTGATCAATTATGGAACATCAATCCTTCTCAAAAATCAAGGACATGATAAAAACTCCAAAAACACTCAATTCTACTACACATACATTGACATCAGCAAGAATGAGATGACAATATTTTCATAATTCAAATTAAATCATTGTAAATATAAAGTAAAATGATTCTCAATTGTCATTAAGTGCAATAAGTCAGGTCTTTCATGAATGTAAGAAAATATTTTTTAAATTCATGTGAATAAATTTTAAGAAAACAGTAAGATACCAAGAAAAAAAAATGTGGCCTTTAAAATGTTATTTTCTTATGAATTTATGGGAAAAGGAGATATTAAAATAATTAATTCATAGTGATTGTACAGTTTATGTTGCTGTGGTAGCATTACACTGTTGCAATACATGTAGAAGCTTATGAAAATTTACATGTCTTCCACGCTGTAATATATCTTGACTTTAGGAGTCGAGAGATTATGTTTAGGCTGTTTGTAGCGTACAGTGCAAAATAATGATTTAGCAAAACACACCTTGAATTTGCCTTGAATATATTGTGACAATAAAACCCATCTTAGAGTTAAGACATAATTTGTATGTTCTTTTGCTCCTGAGCTCCTCCCATAATCAGAAAATGCAACTTACTTCTCAGTCTCCTTGCAAATATAAATAAACGGGTGTAACCACTTGGTCAATTTCTGACTAAATCATGTCAGTTATTGTACATGCTACGGCACAACAAGCGTGTTACATGTTAATCTTTTTTTCTTTTTTTTTTTTTTTGCCCCCACATTATAACATTTTAAAATATAAACTCATCAGTATACCTTTCAATTTTACCACAGACTCCCGAGATGAGCTCAACTTGCGAAATTATCACTGTTATGTCTATGATTATCTGTTTTACATAGTGAATATTTAAATTAGAGAGTGAGCTTAACTTCTTGCAGCTCATGTTCTTTATTAAATCACACTACTTGACTAACTAGTTGAGACTTAATCACTGCTGGTTGCACTCAAGAAGTGCACTCCAGTTTGATCATTTTCTTCGTCTGATTAATAATCTCTGAATTCCACACATAATTAATTAATTGAATATCATGCCTGCCCCATTTTGAATATTATTCCTAGATGCATTGATTAACTATGTTTATCAACAATTTTCCAGCGCACTTGGCGCCACGTCCTCGGTAGACTGAAGGAGGTTCTTCTTATTGGAGTACCATCTGAGGGATGCTGCATTAAACGCTCGCTCACGTACCCTTGCTCAAGAATTTCATCTCAATCCTTATATTACAGTGCAAAAGTGAAATCGATGAAAATGTTAAGTTGGATTGCTTGGAATAAATAGTTTTCAGTCTAAAAAACAACACACCCCCATCTGTGGGTTGAGCTACAGCCACACAAATATTGCTCAATAAGACACAGGCATTGAAACAAGAATTCCTTATCTAGCTATCTATGCATCTAAAATGAAAACATGAATGTAGGTGGATGTATTTAGCGTTAAATACAATTTTGATACCTTTGAAAGCTTTATAACAGACAAATGGACCTTTTGCCAGGTAGTTGAATAGAGAAAATTAGTCAAAGTTCCTTCCAATTGCAGACACGCACGCACACAGGCATACACAGTATATATGTACTGTATGTATATACTGTATGTACTATTTATATTCACTCATTCACTCCCAGCCATTTTCACGGAAGCAATCCCGTTCGCTCCCGGCTGTTTTACTGGATTTTGACTGATTTTGCAAGGCCCACAGAATATTGTGTTCGATTGCTATAAAGGCATGGAACCTATCAAAAGAAAGATTAAAGTCTCTTCTTTCATCAGGAAAAAAAGTATGTTTCTATCTGTTTCCGTTTTGCAGCAATTAGCATTAGAAGAGAGCTAAGTTTAATCAGTTCACAAATCTATTTAAAATTGTAAGTAATTTAGCTTTTTTTCTAGATGGCCCTAGTTGTTCTCCTTTGTTCTGCTGCCACCTGCTGGCCGTTTGTGTAATAACTACCATTTCTGCAACCGTTCTTTGCAGTTGAGAGGCTGCATCAACGCTTTCTGTATGCTTTAGCATAAAAAAACAAAACAAAAAAACGTATAAATACGTCTTTGGGACACTTAGAACATTAAAAAACGTATTTATACGTTATTGGGAGCAAATGAGTTCATGTGTATTTATTACAGTAAATTGAAATTAACTGGTCTAGAACATTACAGTTTTTTGGGGAAAATGTATGATGTTGAAGGGGGCATTAATTAAGTTGATTGATCCTTTTGAAGGGAAGCCCCGAACGATACAGGAAATTACATACTGATAAAAAGTTGATGCATTTGGACATTCGCAGCTGAAAACACAAGCATATTTCCATAGCCAGTTAGACGTTTTAGCTTTCACAGGCAGATCTTTTCGTGTCACGAGGGGGGAGAAAAAGTCAGTCCCCAGTCTATTACATCTGTCCCAGAAATGTAACAGTGTAAAAGCAATAAGCTTGAATGTCCCATAGGATGTCCCCCATAGGGATAACATATGTTTATTTTTTGATGCTTAGTTGACGGCAAAATGAACGTGTGTTCTCTTTAGATCAAAAACACACAAACAAACATTCTTATTTATTCTTGCAAGAGCGCATGCTTATTTCAATGTTTTGTCTGTATCAAAGACTCGAAGAGACTTTGATCCCCAAAAAGTTTTAATTGACTTCATTGCTGGCATATTTTGTTTACTCAGTTTTTCGACTAACTTGATTCAAGTCTTTTAAAATAAACACTTTTAATTGTACTCATTTCCTCATCATCACATTCATTACCTTTTAGCCATCTTGTTAGATTTGTTATGCAGAGCAGGCCTGCAATGTAACAATCTGTGTAGTAACATTCTTTATTGTCAACACGTACGATGGTTTGATAACACTGTTTCACGTTTAGTTTGCTTAAGGTGAATAAAGTATAAAATCTCCCACCATCTCTACAAGTTGCATTTCAAGTCTGACATTTACATGAGACTAACCAATAATATCTTGTCATGAAGACTGTGTTGTTCATACACTACTTTCACATTACTGGCAAATCAGCGCCATAACAGTGAAGCCCAGACTTCGACGAAGCTGGACAACGCCCCGTTCAAAATGTGCGATCACATTGCAGTTTCGGCTTTGATTGCGGCAGCTAAATTCCTAGTTCAACTTTAACCCTCCCAATCTCACATCAGTACTTTACACTCGGACATTGAGATAGTCATAAAGGGCATCTAAAATAACCAGCGTAAAAGAGGATTTAAATCTGAAGCCAGTAAGTACAGTGGTTCAGATTCCATCCAAATGACAAATGCTTCTTTTTCCTTCTGTCTTACAAGAAGATATTGACGGGTTTGCAGGATATTTTTCCGCCGTCCTGGTTGAAACCCCAACAAACCAGTGGTGGGTGGAAAGACGAAGAGGAAAGTTTGCAGAGATATCAAATGACTGCAGAGGTCTTGTGTTTACACGCCACATGTGGATGCACAGGAATACATTCTCTCAAAGGCAGATCAACACAAACACAGACTGCAATTTTGGCTTCTGCCAAGTACATCATGGTAAAGTGAATTGGAAACAACGTGATCACAACCAGCAAAGGATTAGAAATTTAGCATTTCCACGCATGACAAAAAAAGTAGGCCAATGATTAGTCATGATAATTAAAATAGTATCAACTGGGTGGATAGAATTGGCACACACAGTTGTACATTAAGCTAGGTAGCATAATTCTGTTGTTTTTTTGTTTTGTTTTTTAATATAACATCTCACTGAAGTTTAAAATAAATTGGTGACTACGTGGTGACTGTATTGTTTATCTATATGCAGTACAGAGCTTAATAGCTAGCTAGCTAGCTAGCAATTTAACTTAATAGCTAGCTAGCAATTTAACTTAATAGCTAGCTAGCAGTGTAGCTTAATAGCTAGCTAGCTAGCAATTTAACTTAATAGCTAGCTAGCAGTGTAGCTTAATAGCTTTAATAGCTAGCTAGCAGTTTAACTTAATAGCAAGCTAGCTAGCAGTGTAGCTCTGTCTGTCTGTCTGTCTGTCTGTCTTTCTGTCTATCTATATATCTATCTGTCTGTCTGTCTGTCTGTCTGTCTGTCTGTCTGTCTGTCTGTCTATCTATCTGGTACAACATCCCACTTGAGCTCAGTCAGTGCATCTATCGCTTCTGTTACAAAATAGTACACAAACTTAAATTGTGCCACAGATGGTTGCCTTGGTACTGTTACCCCTCTCATATTTTATTCGCTCCTGATTTCCCCCCTCTGTTTTGGCAAGCCTACTCGTATTACTTACACAAGGGAAGACCTGCTTTAGCATCAGGCACTCAACACCAGACAGTTTAACTTTTGTCTTTTTGCAGCTCTCTGCGGCAGTCACTGAATCAGTTCTGGGTTCATCCATCATAGTCTGATTGGTACAGCTACAAAAAAAGGACCAAAAAGGACAGCAGAAAGAATAATGGGACACTTCTTTACCCACTCTTGAGGACTTGAACTCTGCAAGAACTGAGAAGTGAGTGTAAAAGTGGATCATCTCACACTAAACACAGCCTTTATCTGATTCCTGCCTTTTGCAACCATTATAGAGGCCTACACTGAAATCCTCAGATGAAATAATGTCTGACAAGCGTGGATGTTATGTCACTTACACACTCAATGCATATTTTAATCTTTCTATTTTATTGAGTGTATATGCATTTTGCATTTTTGTGAGCAGTGATATCTGTTTAAGAGCGAGAGTGATATCACTTGGACATTGATAGCACCAAAAATCTGGGCAAATCTGATATCTGCTATGCATCACTTCCTAGGTGATATTTTCATCTTGTGCAGAAAACAAATACAATTGTACCTCTAATGAATAGTAACTACATTTTATAGAACAATGTTGCATGTTAATATAGAACAATGTCATAGCACAGGCAAGCCAAACAGTTGGATTGGCATCATCAAAATACATCACAAATCAACACATATTGTATATGTATGTAAGCAATGACGATCATTGTTCAAACTCCTAGTATATAAATTTGATCAAAATGACAAGTGTCATCAAGCCCTGCCTCTTAATACTGAATTATAGAAGAAAAATGTGATTTCAAGTGTGACTGTGACAGTGACTTTAAAGGATAAAATGACAAATGATTAATTCAAATGAATGAATGTTTATAAAGACATTGGCTATATCACCCTCTTTGTAGAAAATAAATGATTGTTTTTCTTAGGAGGCGCTGGATTTGATTAACACCTTTATCTTGGGTACATGTAATTATGAAGCCTCCATTAGCTCTTCATTGTCTTCCTCTTATTGAAATGGATTTTTTTTTTTCTCCTAAGCATTTGTGCGGTAGCTGATCCTTAATTTAATCTGGATGCTGCAGTAGTATGAAAGGCCTCAGAGGCAGCGGTGTTTCTTTCAGACCAAGTGGAACAGTGCTAACTCTTTCTAAAATAAATTCCCACATTCTCATAATTGGTTACTGAGGCTAGCGCTCATGCACGCTCGATTCTTTTTTACTTGATAGTGACTGTGCTACTATCCCCATGGCAACAGTAATGTGCAACAGTGCACCCTGCCTTCTTCCTTCCTATCCACCTCGAGAGCCCTTTTCTTAGGAAGAGACAGGAGAGAGAGCAAATGTGTGCGGCATCTTCCCCAACCATCTAACAGAGGTAGCTGCAGAAGAAGGGTAGAAAGAGTATCTCCCGTAATGATCTGTCAAATGAGAAATGTGCTTTAGTTCAGCTGGTTGCTATTGGAAACTGCATGATAGTGAGCAAGAAGCAGCAAGCAAAGTAGTAGCAGGGTGGATGGCGGCGGTAAACGTCTGTCTGCGTCGATTGACTGTGACAAGAAGAGAAGGCCTCTCGGTCTTTGGGGGTTCTGGTCCACAGCACATGGAAATCTTTTCAAATTAGTATCAGTCACTAAACTAAACTTTTTCGTTGTCAAAATTGTTACCACCATAAAGGAAATCAATGGCACACACTGATCAGTGCTAACTTAGTTCTAGTAATAACTTTGGTGAATGTAACTTTTATTGGCATCCACTAGTAATTACCCAGAATGGGAACATCTTAAGGTGGAAAGGCTTCAACAATTGGTTCGTTAATCAGCCTAATATGCTATGATTACTTCCAGTCTGGTCTGAATTGTAAAATTACAGTGAATTAGGGCAAATACGTCAGGATGACCAGACATCCCATTTACTGTTCTCATCACGGAGGAAATGGCCCATGATTTTCCAACCGACCAATTTGAACTTTGAGTCACTCATGTTCCACCCAACTCTGAGATCACCAGGGATGACTACGACTAAAAGTGCGTATGGTGCTTTGGAGCCCGGAATGAGTTTGCTTTATGCCTGCCTGCGCATTTTTCATGACCTGTAACAGAGGTGGCATTAAGGGGAAGCCGTCCAGAGACTGCAACACTCTCTACTGCAGGCACAGAGTGTTAACACATAAAATATTTAATCAAGTTAATTGTGAGAGTCTGCTATTTTGTTTAATTGCAAGTTAAACACACCTTTTATCTCAACAAAATGTACCTTAGAGGCATATACAGCCGAATATACTTAGCTGCAATGAAGAAATCTTGTAACAATGTTACTGGGGGAGCCAATCCACTCATGTATGTATTAGATGATTCTTCACAGAGTGAACTGATCAGAGAGGTGGGAACAAGAATGAATTTTGATGGTCCATCGTTCGTGCATCGTCAACGTCCGAGACACTTGTCCGTCATCGTCAATTTGTCATTATTTGAAGCAGAAACAAACTGTAAACGTCCATCTCTCATTTTAATCTCGCGTCTGTCATCGCTAAATTACAGCCACTATTTTAGGACTGTCAGTAATTTTCACTGATCCCCCAGTCCGTCACTCTATCAGTTATCGTAATGAACTGGGAAACACTGTTTTTCAAATAAACAAACTATTAAATGACACAACCAACTCAAATGAAGATTTTCCTATATTTTTTAGTTCTGGAGTTCTTTGCCGTTTTGTTCGTCGTCTTCTCTTAATTTATTGGTGGAAATTGACAGTGACAGAGGCAACACAAGATGGCTGCCCTCACGGGAGCATCAAGTACCAGTCGTCAGCAAAACGGGAGTCTGTCAGTTGTTACTGACCCAGTTATTGACAATTACATTGATGGACGGACCATGTTTTCCCATCATTCATTATCTGTATTGGGGTGCTTGCTTAGTCCTGTATTAGGGTGAATCTTGCCAAGAGATATATTGGTTTTGTAGCCATTGGTAAGACGTGAGAGTAAAAAGTGTGATTATTTAAAGACTATATGATGCCACAGAATGGATACACACAATAATAACTAGAGCTGCAATGAAACACAAGTGGCCATCCAAGTTGGACAAGAACCTTGCGGTTGAGATGATTTCAGCTGAGTAAGCACAAGAGTCGAGGCTTCTAATCCACCTGAAAATTTGACCAGTAAAACATTGTAGGATTCCCTTAGTCTATATAACGTGTCGAATAAAAACTATTGACCTGGAACAGAAATGTCAACGCGTCTTTGCAGAGTTATAAACCTTTAGAAGCATGGTGCAGCAGGTGTGCATTAATGGACCCTCTGCCTAGCACCCGGCCTGTTCTGTCCCTTAAGAGTGTGTGAGGAAGAGTTATGGACTTTGATGTGCTCTTGTTATCACACCATCCATCAATTTTCTTCGAAGGAAGGCGACCCTATCACTCACCGTGGTGAATCCTTTCATACAAGCAAGCACCCAGCTCGGGGGTGTACGTATGCCCACACCTGCTCGATGCCTATCAGCAATGGCAACTCCTTTGTGGAAAAGAGTCCAAACCTGCTCAAGAGGGCCTGTGCCAGAGCCCAAACTGTCTGATATCTAATAGAAATCTCTTGACCTCGAACACCGGCTCAGGCTCCTTTTCTTTCAGAAAGGTGATAGTTCACATCCCTAGAGCCAGCTTCTGTAGCCCGGGATCAAACTTCCAAAGTACCTGCCTTCAGCCGCCACCCAGCTAACTATGAACTTGACCCATTTGAGCCCTCCCACTGGGAGTGTGCCAATAGGAAGGGGGAGCAACCTCTTTAGGCTGTCCCGGGCCAAGCCCTTGTCATACCATAATTACATTAGTATGTCGGCAGTGCACTACAAGAACATGACCTCGTAAATTGAAGCAATTAGAGCTCATGGTATCGGTATTGTCCGATGAAGGATTTTCAGTACAGTGGAACATTGGGTAGTACCAGTATTGTTTCCTCATAGCAAGAAGGTTTGAATCAGATGCATCTGTATGAATTGATCATCATTGATTTTCGTGTGTGCTTAGGTGGTTTCAAATTAAATGTATTTATTATTACACAGTGCAAAACCCTTGTTAGGTTAACTGAAGATCCCAAAAGGTGCGAATAGGAGCATGAATGGTTGCCTGTCTCAGCGTCAGAGCCAAATGTTTGATCTGTATCCTGCCTCAGCTAGCATTGACTACACAGATGTTGAGTCCCAATCTCTATTCATGTGGAAATGCTCTTACTAGATCCACCCACCCTCCCTCTCTAAGTTGACTGTGGGCGAAAAGGCAAGGTGCAGCGTGTGAAGAACACTCATTAATAGTCACAACCTGTGGCTAGTGTCTGAAAGAGCAAGATCACAGGTCTTAGTGACCAAAGTGCGTTTTCTCACAAAGTTTCTGGGCCCTTCTTTAAAATTTTTGTGAGAAGCTGTGCAACCTGGAAGGGGCTCAGATTTGTTCTGCAGCAATAGGAGGCAGATGAGGTAGATGAGATTTTGTTAAGATACTTCCTGGACACAAACAAAGTCAACTGCCTTGAAGAGAATTAAATTGCCACACTCTGTTTTGTTGTCTAATTATGTTAATGAAAACTGCTTGATTTACAAGATTTCCTTGTCGTTCAGGCTACATATTATTCAGGCCAAGGTGAGAACTTGGCAGAATAATTGCTGGAGCACAGAATTAGTGTGTAATAACAATATCCAACATTGGAGGTGAATGGCCTGATATTTGATTGGTTCTAAAATACAATTATGACCAGTGCTACTGGTCATTGATAATAGCAACATGGTCCAGTGCTGCTATTATCAATGGAGGCAGTGATTCCTTCCATCCCAACAGCACGTCCCTTCCATTCTTATTCTCCATGCGGTGCTTCAGGGTATTCATGTCCTTTATGAGAGGGAATCAGACCGTTACATGTCATCTACAGTACATCACTGTCCTCGTGTCATTTGCGCCTGTCATACCAGTGATGCCATTGTGACCAAATGTTGACCTCATTAAACAGCATAAAAGGTCAATTATTTTTTTTTTTTTACTGTCACTGCTACAATCAGGCATACGTTTTGTTTAAAAAAAAAAAGCAATATTAACATGCCCTATAACCTGTACAGCTCAAATGAACAAAATATTTTTTGAGAGGGGAAGTAATATAAACAAACATAAAAATAAATAAATAATGAAGGTAATGTTTGCATGTGTGAAAATCCTCTCATAACTATGATCACATTCAACTCGTGTTAATTGGGAGTCAGCAGCACACATCTGCCACCATTTAATGTGCCTCTGAAATAGCCCCGTATAAATTTCAGTTGTTCTAGTAGGCTTTTTCTGACATTTGTTTCTTCTCTCCAGCAGAGCTTTGAAGTTTTTGTGGTAAGACTGATTGATATTTTGAACTGAACTGTTCATATTTCTTTCCACCTTTTCTAAGATTCTAGCTGAGGAAAAAGCCCTAAAGCAAAGTTTTCTGCCACCACCATGCTTCACTACAGGTATGGTGTTCAGGCGAAGAGGAATGGTGTGTTTACAACAAACATATCTTTGGGAATTTATTACCAAAAAGTTTAACATTGGTTTCATTGGACTATAACAAAATATCACATAAATGTGTGAGAAACGTGTTATTGCTCCGCTAGAAAATAAAAACAAACAAAAATAAAATGTCATGAATAAATGTCAGATGTTCTAATAGCATATTAGAACATTTGACATTTATTTGGAGCTAATCAGAGACACTTTAAATGGTGGCAGGTGTGTGCTGACGCACATTTAACATGAGTTTGAATGTGATTGTTTTATTCTGAACGCAAATCCCAGTTGTAAGAAGGTGTGCATACTTCACATCACATTTCATATTGTTTATTTGTAACTTCCCCTCCCGATGAGATCTTTAAAAATGTAAGTGTGTTGTAAAGGTTATAGATCACATTAATAATGGAACAAGTTTTTACATGATTTATCTTGGCATTTGAACAAGGGTGTGTACACTTTCTATAATCACTGTGAGTCAGAACAGACAAATTAAGGATTTCTTTAGGTTATCTGAATATGTATTGGTATTTCTTTTGAAGTGTTGTTGATAGCCCATGGCTGGAAAGGAAACGAGTAAATTTATCTTGTGAACGTAGCCATAAATGGCATGTTGATTTGAGTGTAACCTGGTGTTTGGTAAGAAGGAATTCGTACTGAACAAACAGTACTCACAAATAGTATCCAAACGCCAAACCAAACTCTTGCGTTTCCGTGACAACCGTAATTCAACAGTGATCTTTAACTGATCCTCCATCCAATTAATCACCGGGTGTGTCACTACCGTTGTGCAAATAAATCCTGAACAATGAACATCGAACAGACGCCCCTTTTGATTGATATCCTTGCTCAATTTTGAGAAGCCGGCTTACTAGGAAACACGTTACATAGGCTTCTGGTATTATATTTGCGTGTGTGCGGGTGTGTCTAGGGATTGCTCTGAACACATTGAAAGATTTCATTTTGTTTGGCTGATGCCTTTGCCTGTGTAAATTATCAGCAACGGGACAGGAACAAGGCTGTGGGGGGATTATTTTTAAGCTTTCATTACTAAGCACCTCTTTACATAAACGCACTGAGGTCTTTCTGCATTTCAGATGGCTTGAGTGAAGCCAAAGTTTGTGAATGCTATACATTTTATTTTAATACTTTAGGCATACTTGATGGCAGGTGGTACCCTCATACCGGTATGCAAAATAGTACCGTGCATGTCATTACTGAGGCCAGTGTTTCTTGTTACGCTCTCAAGATTGGGCGTCCATCAGGCGCGTCACATTTCCGTGTTTATGTTTCCATTAGCTCCGTTGTACCGTCCGTCAGCAATGAAGGCAAGGCAAGACAAGGCAAGGCAAGTTTATTTGTATAGCACATTTCATACACAAGGCAACTCAATGTGCTTTACACAAGGAAAGACAACACATAAGCATCAACAAACAGTAGTTAACATTCAGCGGAAGAAAAATAAATGAAAATAGGTGACAAAATTTACTAAAAAGAACATACAATAACAATCTTAAAACATTATTCAACAAACTTAAAAACATTTAACATAAGGAAGTTTAAAATAATAATAATAATAATAATAATAAAAACGTCCCGCTGTTTACAGAACAAACACAAAATGACAAAATACAGGCTGGGGAGTTGCGGGTTTAGGACAAAATCACCACCAGAAATGAAGACGAGCCCTGAACTGTAAATTGAGAAGTTGTTTGTTTATTTGTTTGTTTAAATCCTGTACTTAAAAAGTGCCTTTTCCAGAGTGAAAAAGACAGCAGACAGGGCCTTTAAGTCGAAATTCGGGTTACATCACCAGCATAGGAACGGAAGTTGTCCGTAACTCGAGGAGTACCTGTACTTATAATGCTACTCCATATGAGGCGTTCCAGTCATGATGTCCTGTGATACAACTGACTTTAACAACATTACCTCCAATTTATGATGCAATAAATTTTGAGCCACTGAGAACTAGACAGGGCTATATAACTAAATATTCATGAATTTGTGGACTAAAGGCATCTATACACGTCTGTACACCAATTCAACCAAATGTGACCAATTCCTACCACCTGTGGCGGCAGCCTGACTTTGGCACGTCACAAACCAACACTGACTATTAGGTACCTTGTGCACATGCGTGAGAAGTAATACCCCTCCATACCATCCGCGGTGGTAGTCATCATTCCTCATTGTTAGAAAAGGCAACAAGAAAGCTCTTTACGGGGGCGGAATATAAAACCGTAAACAATGCATACCGCTATTATTTTCACTCACGATGTACTCCCACGTGAAGCACACCCTCTTTATAGAGTATTGTGTAATATAAAACTAAATCCTACCTGGTTTACGTGGTTTCATCTCCATGTCTTGCTAAAGTTTGGCATTCATTACTCGATCGACATACCCTTTAACGGTAATGTCCTAAAATGTCAGCCTCTCTTGAACCATCGTGATGAATTCATCTTCTCGATCTGTCCAGACAGACATTAAATGTCGAACTAAATACGAACAAACTGATGAGAAACAAGGCACACCTGGACAAGACACTCGTGACCGATTGGTAGACCCAAGGAACACGGTTGACAACAACTGGTGATGATAACCTGACGTGAGGTGCTTGACTGGGTTATCCAGGACGCCAGTTGCTGTCTGAGTGAACCAATCAGATAATCGTATTGATGTCAGAAGCCTCGTTTGTGGAAAGTAGCTAAACATCGTTGACCTTTCGCAGTGGACTAGCAATCGTCTGGTGTGTTAAATGCTTTCTGGTTCCCTGGTTTCTGGCTACATTTATGCCAGCCTGGATCCTGTTGAAGCTCATTACAATATCTCAGCATGACTCAACTTCATTATAATAGCTCCAGCATCCGACATGGATTCTTTCTCTGATATTATTATTGTGTTATATGGGTCAACTTGGGAATCACAAATGAGAGTAGAGGGAAAGAGGAGGATAAACAGAAAAGCAAAAGACGCAAGCGAGTTTAATATTCAATTCTCCGATGAAAGTTAATCTTCCTCTACAAGGGATTGCTTTGCGCCAGCAGGGGTCCATAGCAACGTCTCTGATACACATCTTGGACCATCATTTGCACATTACTGGCAATGTTGAAGGCAGGAAGAACCTGGTGTGCCACAGTAAACTGTCTTTTGAGGCACTGCTTCCTGCTTCACTAATTGGATATCTATCCCCATTCAACCCGTCTCCTCTGTATTCATTTCCGTCATCTTGGCTAAATTGCTTGGGAAAAATGATGAGATGATAAAAATCGCTTGATGCTGGATGTATGATTCTATTGTGCAAAATTTGGTTCCCCTGCTTTTTAAAAGCAACTCTCAAATGACTCCTGCTATAATTTAGAAAACACACAAGGCATTTATTGACTTCCAATTTGTCATTTGTGTCCTTGTTTCAGATGACAGGAGTTTACAACCCAATTTACCAAGATACTCTTTTCATCTAGTTCCTCTGTAGATGTTTCGTTTCTAAATCTATCGTCTTCCACCTCTCCTCATTAGTCTAACAACATGTGGCTGGGTGACTCATCCTGAGTAATTCCACTTCATGACTGAGTTACAATTGTGCCAATTTAATGTCCCTTTGCTTTGTTTTGTTTGTCTACGTCGGCTTTTATTTTATTTGGGTTATTTTAGATTTTTATCCTGTGAAAATGTGGAGGGTTGTAATTTTACTGGGATTTAAATTGTTTTTTACCCATTCAGTCCATGTGTGTTAGAATGGTATTTACCAAAAATGACACATAATGACATTGCAGCCAAATAAGGATTTTATTTTATTTTTGTAATTACTGTGTTTAGTTTGTAATCAAAGGAAGCTGGAGCCTATCCAGAAAAAAAGTACTACTGTGGTCACCAGTCAATGGCAGGAAGAGCACACTCACAATGGAGTGGGAATCAACATTACACGACACCATAATATGACTTTGAATTAGCCTGAAACTTTGTATTACTGCACATTAATTCTACTTTAAATTATGAATGCAGTTCTCAGAGGGCCACATGGGATTTGTGGTAACACGTTTTACCTTGCTACTCATTGTTACAAGCTCAGGGTAACAAACCTCTCATATCCAACCATTATTGCAAAGAGTGATTGCTGTGATAAGGTTCTGATGCTAAAGCTGTCTAGCAATTGTGGTGTGAGAGAAATTCATTGTACAGTTCATTCTATAATCAGTGGTTGTTCTGGAAAGATTTGCGTTCATTCTTTCCCCCCTCCCCTCCCCCTTCTTCTAGTGGTTTATTGTCAAGGACGACAGACACTTTCCCAGCAGCCAGCAAATTAACCTTTCATCTCTCTTCCTTAAACCGTCAAAACAAGCAAATGTAGATGGATTATGCTTGCGTCCTCCTAATGCTCTACATCAAAAACATGAAGGAATGTCAAACTTGGTGAACTACTGGTGACTTAAGGCTGGATGAAGGACAACAGTTGTGACAACATGCTCATGGTACTGCTGAAATGTGTATAAATTAGGGGTGTCAAAATTAGTGCGTTAACTCAACTCAACTTTATTTATAAAGAGCTTTAAAACAGGTATTGCTGTATACAAAGTGCTGTACATGAAACAGAAATTGGTTGTGCAGTAAAGAACAAAGTAACAAATACAAGAACAAAGCAAACATTTTAATTGAGTATACAAGTTTTTTTTGTATATTTTACATATATATATATTTATTTATTTATTTATTTATTTATTTATTTATTTATTTTTTACGTGTGATTAACTCATTCACTGCCAGTCATTATAGAACATTTTTACATTTCCAATACTCACGTGATATTACATTCAATAATTATATATAAACCGAATCTACCAAATAACAGAATAGACTCCCTACTTTTTGTCCCGTCCCGTTCTTTTATAATTGACAGCAGAAAAATGTAGGTTTGCCAAAATACAGCCATTTCTCCCATGGACTCTGAAACTGTGTTTATTTCCTATAAAATGGGGCAATGATGTCATCTACCGGTGGTTGGGCATCAGTAAAGTTGTTTCCAAGTTTGATATTTACAGTGGAGCATGCTCAGATTCGCCCCCATTTAGCACCGCTCTAAAAAATACAATTGACAAGTATACTTGTCAAAGGCAGTGAATGGCCACCCCTTACTTAGAAAGCCCGTACTGGGTGAATTCCAGTTGCAATGCAGCAGACACGTTCACGTCAAAATTTAGCAGTAATAATTTTAATGCATATATTTGTAGAGACTGAGGTCAAGTTGTATTTTACAATTTTAAAAATGTGCAGAATTTCACAAGTTACTTCATGGTCAAAATTAGATAGCTCTTAATATGAAAAGAAAAATGCACTGAGCTGTCATCGTCTTACAAATGCAATTATGCCATCTAGTGGCAGAGAAGTGACCTCAACACAAATCAATATCACAATTGTTTAACAGTTACAGTACATTGTTATAATTTTTACTCAATTTTATGAATTACGAAATTACTCTATCAGTGACTATAATATGCAGCCATATTTCTATTAAACATTTTTTTCCACTTTTACGTTGAGGATGAAAACTTGTTTTATTGAACATTTGATTGTTATAACAGATATAAATTTGGCGATTAATCATGAGTTAACTATTGAAGTCATGATTAATTTACAATTAAAAATTTTAATCGCCTGATACCCCTAGTATAAATCAATATATACTTGTGTTTATCCTTGCTAGTATTTGCTCACAAACCTATAGACTCTGTCATATACAACTGTGACAAATAATCAAGTAGAAATAGTGATGTGACTGTTGTCAGGTTTTGTCGGTTCAAGATGCCACAAGATTATAGCAAAGCACGCACTTACCAAATGTTTAGTGTTTTTTGTTTGTTTTTTAAGTGTTAACATAACACACAGTAAATTATGTAACATTTAATCCCTTTGTACCTGCACCACCAAATGCATTTTGTTTTTGGTCATCAGCTTGACTGGAGTCTTGACTCTGGAGAATTTTAATATTCATTGGTCCTTGCCCGTGCTCATTATTTATCATTTCTCTTCTAATCCAGTGTGTCTTTCATCTTCTTACATAAATAAGAGTGAATCCCTAAATCCCTGTTTACAGCACAAAGTCATTTCTTTTGCGATTAAGTGCCACTGGCGAGCTTTGCAAGTTGACGATTGTGAGTAGTCAAGGTTAGGCATGACGCTTCAAATTGTTTTGCCGGTTCAAGTGTGCTGGGCTCTTAAATCCTTGTGATAAAGTTTTATTGCAGTTCTATTGGAATAATGATTCAATTTTTCATCATCGAAAAAGGACAAAGTTAACTCAGGTCTTATTTATGAAACATCGAATGTCCTACCCACTTCAAACAAGTTTGAAAAGCCAACAAGTCAAATCATTTTCATTATGAGCATAACCTGAACAAACCAGTAAATCCTGGAGAGATGTGCAGCGGGGCCCTGAAGGACAATCATATTCACAAACATGCCTGTAGCAGTTTGGAGTTAATAGTCATATGACTTTAATAACATCCTCAGTTGAATCAAATTTGTAGTTGTAGTCGATATTTAATTGAAACGTTCCTCTTCAAACTGAATACTGCCCCTGTGTCTCAACAACTGCCCTATTTACAGTAAATCCCCACAACTGAGACATATTGCAGCTTGGATCAAGTCCCAAATCCGTTCCTCTTGCGTGGCCTTTTTGCCATAGAGAGCAATTGTGCCGAGCTTGTGCAATTTGTCCAGCACGCAACACTTATTTTTGCCACTTCAGAGTGTAGTCTTGTAATGTAACAGTGTAACGAACAATTTTGTTATTCTACTTTAGAATAATTACGTTTCTGTGCTATATCTATATTTTTGGCCGCTTTAACTTTTACTCCATTGCACTTCCACAATAAAATGCATATTTTGCATTTTTGCTCGGAAAAAACTTCCCACAATAATCTTTTCTACTTAATAATAATAATAATAATAATAATAATAATAATAATAATAATAATAATAATAAAAAGGGCTAGGTATCAATTACAATTTTCTCAATCGATTTTATTAAGATTATTCGATTCATTTCAGTTCAATCCAATATTTATTAATTATGGAACATCAATTTTTCTTAAATATCAAGGACATGATAAAAAAAAGAACTCCACAATAAATTCCAAATTCAATTTTGCAGAGGCAGTATTTATTAGATTTATTTATATTTATTTATAAATGAAAACAACATGCGTTATAATCACTTAAGTGTTACGCAAACATTGGCATCAGCATGTATATGAGAGGAAAATATTTTCATAATACTAATTCAATAATTGTAAATATAAATTAAAAAGATTCTGAATTGGCATAAAGTGCAATAAGTCAGGTTGTTCATAAGTGTAAGAAAATGCTTTTGAATTCATTTGAACAGTAAATTTCAAGAAAACGGTAAGATACAAAAAAAAATGCCCTTTTAAAATTCAATTTTCTCGTTAATTTATGAGAAAAAAAGAGAATAATAATAATAACCTTTTTGTTAAGGTAATGCCTGAACTATGGAGCGTAAAGCAGAAGAACAGTCCTACTTGTTTACAAGTAAGCTCATGCAAATGACACAGGCAATCACAGGCACCATCTTGAGACCGTGACAGATCTTGAGTTGAGTCGGTTCAACATTGTAACAAAAACCAACTGGGATCCAACTAAGTGGTGAAAAACAGGATTGTGTGTTATTGTGAATATGTATGCTATGAGTATCAGTGTCCACCACAGATATGCCAGTTATATCGTCTCGTTGTCGAGGAGACTAACCTTGACAGTAAACTGTGGAAAAATACCAAGAGGATTGTGGGTAAAGGGCCAAGCATCCAGCCGTAGTTCTTTATCCGGGTAAAGTTCAGATAAGAAATGTTTTGGGAGCAGGCTGACAACAATTTGAGTTGACCTTGAGTCTTTAGCCTATGACTCTCAGTAACGCAAACATCTGATATCAATCAATAATCAACGATAATTGGTCGATCGATGGTCTGATCGCTCTGCCAATCTCTTCACCTGAATGTCCAAGATTATGCAGCCGCAAGTCCGATGGTCCGATGACACGGCCATAACGTTGATCATCGAACTGCGGTAGAGGTGCCCTGTTGCCGAGTACACACACGGACACTTTTATGCCTGAGACGCTGTTGTAAAGCTTCACAATATTATTCCCATTCTCACAGCCGCCGCCCAGCCTCTGATGCTATCTCGCAAACCAGGAAATTGGTGTCTTCATCCACTTTTCACATAGAGCAGCGAAACAGGAAAATGAAGGGGAACTCTGGCTTTGAAGAGCAATGTGAAAAAGGCTTTAGAGTGCTGTTTTCAGCTTATAGGTGGAAAATATATTGCCGTTGGCAGCACAGTGAACAGGTGGTTAGCACACCCACCTCACAGGTCTGAGGCTCGGGGTTCTGCTGTCATTCTCTCTGCGCTTGTGTGGATTGTCTGCAGCAGTTTTCGAGATACCTCCCACATCCCCTAAATATGCTTGAAGATATTGTTATGTTTTGTAGGAGGCATACGTTCTTTGACGATCATTCAAGTATCTCAAGGCCTTGCCGAGTGTCCAGTTTTTTTGGGAAATAAAAATATAGTCGCGCTCGTTTAGCTAGCTAGGACTAGCTATCACTAAGTCATCATTGTTTTCATTACTGTTCCTTTGTTTTTACCCAAGTAGCCATTGCTCTTTGTAATGTATAGCATACATGCTTTTGTTTACATGTTTTGTTTATTCACTAATTAAATCCCAAAAGCGTATAAATACGTTTTTAATACTATGTCCTGCACTCCCAAAAACGTATTATTTATACCTTTTTTATGCTAAAGTATACAGAAGGGTTTGATGCAGCTTCTGACCTGAAGAGGTCACTTAAAGCAATGATAGTTATTACAAAAAAAACACCCAGCAGGTGGCAGCAGATTATAAGAGATCAGTCAGGGCCATGTTGCAACAAGCTCTTTTTGCCAGTGTTTTCAACAGGTTTGTGAATAATAATGAAACTTGGCTATATTCTGATGCTAATTGCTGCACAACGGAAACATATACAAATACACTTTTTTTTTTCCTGATGAAAGAAGAGACGCTCATCTTTCTTTTGGTAGGTTCCATGTTTTTTTTGTTTTTTTTTTAATAGCAATAGAACACTATATTCTTTGAGCCTTGCAAAATCAGTCGAAATCCAGTAAAACAGCTGTGAGCGACTGGGAGCTTCAGTCAAAATGTCTGGGAATGAATGAGTAAAACAAGAATTGGCCGTCTTCATTCTCAGCCTTTCTAATATTTGTTTTCTAAATCTTGCTCCATTTAATCGCGTGTGTCCATTTTGTTGAATAAGTCACACCTCCAGTCAGCTCTTCCACACCAGCAAACACAACACAAGGAGCCCGATCTTACACTGCACACGAGGTATAGTAGTGTCTTTGCTGCTTTCTGCCCGCGGCAGTTGTCATTTTCTCACCCATTGCCCACGCTGAAGAAGCAGATGTACTTGCACCCCAGTGGTTGTATCAAATAGAACATATGCAGTGTGGTCAGGCACATTTCCCATCCTGATGCAGCCAAAACACATTTGTGCATTGACCTTGTCAAAAGGCAGCGACTCTCTATTTTTTTTTCTTCTTAGAGAGAGAGAGAGAGAGAGAGAGAGAGAGAACATATATTGTGCCTACAGGTGGGTTTTCAACAATGTTTTTTTTTTTTTCCCCTCGCTAATAAATTACTCCCATATTTAGGGTGACCAGACGTTTATCCCGGGATAGTCCCGTTTGAGCCTTGTTTCCTGAGTCCCCGTAGATTTCAACAATCCTAATGGTCTGTCCTACTTGTAGACAGGTTGGTTATGGCAAACCATTTTTCCCCCCCATCCAGTCAGCTAGGCAATTGTGTATATGTTCATAACCAAGTTGTCATAGTGATTTATATGATCCAATTAAAAATTCCTTCCTTAATTTTACATTCACATTTGTGTTCTCATTCTCATCTGCATCTAATTGCTAGCAGCTGTGTTTTCATCATACCGGAACTAGAACTACTTCCTGCTTCCGTGTCTTAGAATTGTGAGTAATGTTGTCTAACTAGCCTAAGATACTGTAGATAAAAACAAAATTAAAAAAAATACTGAATACAACACAAAATTAAGGTGATGAATTAAAAGTGTTAGTAATGGATACAAACAAAATATTTCAGGAAGTGACCTGGATATGACCCAAAATCAACAGGAAGTACCCAAAGTGAACAGGAAGTGACCCAGAAGTGCCCCAAAATCAATGTCAAATGTTAGCATTAGCTAACTTTATAATCGACTAGCGGTTATATTTGTTATAAATAGTTCCTGGTGAGAATGTCTTTATATTTGATTTTCAGCGAAATTGTAGATCACCCGAATGGATTAGTACAGTAAATCTACATTTTTGTTGTGACAGGTTACAAAAGCAAAACGCTTTGAGACTTCTTTCAAACTATTTTTTTTTAAATTTTTTTATTTTTTATTTTTTACCCTCGATTGAAGTACAGTGTGATGGACTGCTGTCATGAGCATATTTGCCAAAAGATGGAGAAAATGTGCTGCCTAGAAAGAGATAATTAGCTATTGTTCTTTTCTCTTGAGCAATCCCATTTTGGACCAAAGCTTCAGGATAACTCTTTTAAGAAGTATGTCCTTTGTATTCCCGTCGCTCGCTTTTTTTTTCTTTTTTTTTTTTTCTTAAAGCTACAATGCATGTTGCATATTTAATGGCAATCTAAATTGCAAGGCATTTTCAAGCCTCACACTGTTAAGATGGTGGAAGGAAATTGTGAGGATAAGAACGAGACAATAAGACACAGCCGATGAAGTTAGAAGAGTTTTATTTTTTTGATTGCTGCAAAATACTAATATCCCTTATTATTCAGGCATTGTAACACAAACAAAAAGACTTAACTGCGTTTTTAGGCTCAATAAAATGAGCTTTACAAGCAAAAGTTTCTGCTGTTCATTTGTCAATCTACAAATACGCACATTTGATTACCTAAAGCAAGCACGCTAAATACAAACGTATTAGATTTTGGACACCCACCACAGGAGACTGATAATTTCACTTGATTAACGAACTAAAGAGGATCAACATCTGGTAGCAATTAACCTTCACACCTGCATTTATACCCATGGACCTGCATGCATGGGTACATTCGGGATGAGCTCCAGGCCTCTGAAGTCTCGCTACATTAGTGTTGCTTTTAATAGGAAGGGAAGGAGGCTTACTGTCATGTTTGTGTTTGTATGATATCAGAACGGTAGGAAGGTGCCCAGAGTGAGAAAGAGCAAGATGGAAAATGGCTTAAGTGCTAAATTTGGTGTGTTCTCAAACAGATTGTGTGCACTGTTGGTGGGCATCACCAATCCAAATTCAGGTGATGAATTGGAAGCGTTAGTAATACAAATAACAAACAAACTATTTCAAGGAGTGACCCGCAAGAGCCCCAAAATCAACAGGAAATGCCCCAAATTGAACAGGAAGTGACCTGTATGTGACCCTAAATCAACAGAATGTACCCCAAATTAAACAGGAAGTGACCCAAAAGTGACCCAAAATCAATAGGAAGTGACCCGAAATCAACAGGAAGTACCCCAAATTGAACTGGATGTGACCTGGATGTGCCCCACAATCAACAGGAAGTGACCCAAAATCAACAGGAAGTACCCCAAATTGAATAGGAAGTGACCTGTATGTGACTTAAAAAGCAACAGGACGCACCCCAAATTGAACAGGAAGTGACCCAGAAGTGACCCAAAATCAACAGGAAGTACCCCTAATTGAACAGGAAGTCTCCCAGAAGTGACCCAAAATCAACAGGAAGTACCCCAAAGTGAACAGGATGTGACCCAGACGTGTCCCAAAATCAACAGGAAGTGACATGATGAGCCCCAAAATCAACAGGACGTGCCCCGAATTGAACAGGAAGTGTCCCAAAATCAACACAAAGTTATATATAAAGTGTTTAACACATATATAAGACGACCCTCAAATACGAGGTTTATGCCATAGCTTCCCTTAACAGGCTTTTCCTAAAATAATTTCTAAAGCTTTTTTTTTGTTTGTTTGTTTTTTTGTTTTTATTTTAAACGCATCCAGAGTATGTGACAATTGGATGGACTGTGTGTGTACATCAGGGTACCCCCCCCCCCCCCCCCCCCAAAAAAAAAAAACAACAACTATGTAGCCTACTGTGAAAAAACTAACAAGCAAGCAAATGAATTACTGTCCTCAAGAGAACAAGAATGATTATCTGCCTGTCTTAACTGTAAACAAGCATTAAGTCATCTCACTGTACATCCCAATGTCACTTAGCCTGTTAACAAAGACCACAGTGATTTATAAATATTCAACAGTTAGTCACACAACGTTTTAGATTAGGTTGTTCATGTGTTCTTCTTGTTAGACCTTGTTGTGATGGGAATTGATTTTCCGGCCTTGGAAACAAATCACCCAGGCACCAACATTTCCTCTCAGTAGTTTCAAATTCAGTGTGCGTGTGGTATAGCTATGACTACATTCCAATTGTTTGGATAATATGGAAAAGGATAATCTATTCTATATCCCCTCGAGGTCACCGCTTATGATTATGAGAAATATGGGAAAGGAGAAAGAAACTACACTGTGCATAACAGTTAGCGAATGGTGCATTCATCTGGCATTCTGACTCTGGATGCACTACAGTCAAAACAATTAAAGATATGAAAGTATTAAAAAAAAACACACACACACAGTAGAATCAAAACCATGGTTGCCAGCTTTATTATCAGAACGCAGTAATCTGTATTGCAGTAAAAACACAGCTAGGCCCCAAAAAATGTTTCCAAAGAGGTTGAATGCAAAGTGAAAACATTTATTGTATTTTGTTAAATGTCAAGTTGTAGCTGCATGGTGCTGCTTTGCAATTACCACTGAAAAGCCATCTATCTTATAGGGAAGGTTGAATGAAGGTAGTTCTGAATAGCGCAATAACAGGGCTGCAACTAACGATTATTCCAATAATTACGTTTAACCGTTGGGCATTATTGTGACCCGTTTTGGGCTTTTTGATGGTTCTGACCAAGTCATTTCAAAATAAGATAACGCCCAGGGGTTAAATAAATTTAAATTTAATAATTAAAATCGAAAAAAAAAAAAACAGGTTTCCTTTCCATACCCTTTTTCAAAACAAAGATATTATTTCAAATCGACAGTACACAAACAAATCAATTATGATTCAGGCAAAAATGTTTATCATTGTTTTTCAAAGTACAAGCAATTATTTAATTTTGATTTAAAACAAAGATAATCAGACCGCTTTCATGGAGGAAAACAGAAATTGGACAATATTTACTGTTGAGGAGTCGACATTTGTTGCATTTGTACAAATTTAAATTAAAAAGACAGTTACAATGAAATCCAAAATAATTATCAATTAATGTGATAACTGATTAGTTGTTGATTTATCTTTGCACCTTTGAATAATAATTCTTTTTTTTTTTTTTTTGCCCCCCAACATTACAAATGTGATTTGAAATCTGGAAATGTAATTTTTTTTTTTTTTTTTTAGAATTTACCCATCTACAATATCTATCCTATTTTAATTTATTTTTATTTTATTTTTTATTTTTTTCTATTTTAATTTATTTTTAAAAGGAAGTAGGAACGAACAACTAATCAAATTCTCATCGACGTGCTAATGTTGTAGAGTACAAATTTTAAAACCACCAAGGCTGCAATTTGGAAAAGTAAAACGGAAAAAACAAAGTTGGTACATTATAGTGTCAAATCCCAATATTGATTGGAGGAATTTCATTTCCACTATTTTTCAAAATCCTTCAGCTGTTAAAAGGAACATATTGATTGCATGCTCTTTCACCCCCATTTACAGTTACTATGTGAGCACAATGCGCACTGATCTGAGCCCGCAATAGTATGGCTAAGACATGCTTGAGTTGTAGCTGTCAAAATATTCCCGCGCTGAATAAAAGTCTCAACTTGTTGACCAGATGAGTTTGTGAACTGTGGAATTATGTAAATAATTGAAGCACAGCCTTTAACAGAGGCCATTAAGTGGATGCAGGAAGATAAGGCAATCATGAGGAACAGCATGCCAACAGCTTTCAGTGGCCCGAGTCATATCTGAAAGACTTTTTCACCTGCAGTGACGCTGCAGGTTCTTTTCACACCGTTTCCAAAATGCAGCGACGTGTTTTCACCCGAGTACCGCCATCAATATTTCAGACATTGCAATCCTCATGTTTACAGTTGTCTTACATGCACTTACACTTGCGAGAATGATAATTCAGTGCGCCTATGCCTGACAGCATCTGTCAGATGCACATGCAAAAGTCCGCTCGTTTTAAGATTGTGCTCAGCATCTGGTTTATTGAGCAGGGAACGACAAGTAAACAAACAGCTTTTTCAATGCACCGTGTGGCATTTAAAAGAAGCGTGGAGGCTTTTTTTGTGTGCGTTAACCTTGAATAAATCAAGTTTGTGTCTATGAAATAAAAGTGGAATAATCTGAAGTAGTGATAATAAATTGAATTTTGAAATTTAATCAGTACAGCTGCAACTAATGATTATTTCAGTAATTGAGTAATGTGTCGATTATTTTTTTCTTAAATTTTTATCCCTTTATTCAAAAACAGTAATATTTCAAATCAACAGTGCACAAACTGATTTGGTCTGTAATGTGAATAAAATAGGCAAAAATGTTTATCATTTTCCAATGTGAAAGCAATTATTTCATTTTTGTTCAAAACAACATTAATCAGTCTGCTTTCATGGAGGACTACAGAAATGAGAGAATATTTACTGAGGAGCTGAAATTCCAAACATTTAGGCAATTTTAAATTAAAAAGATGTTTAAACGATTCAGCAAAAATTCTTATCGATTAATTTGATCAGTTGTCAACTAATCGTTTAACTCACACTCCTGAATATATTTGCAGTATATATTTTGGGATTGTGTTAAAACATTTTTTTTTTAAAAATCAGCTTTTTAATATATTTTACAATATAATGAATTGATGGAAAATTAATGTAGTGTAACTTAAAATGTATTAATTCTAAGTCTGATTATATATTTTGCCTACACGTATTTAATTTTGGCACAAAAGACACCATAAAAAAAAAACAAAGCAATAAATTTAAAACTGTGACAACAAACTGTTATTTTGTATTTTTTCTTTTTGACTATTGAAGCCTACTTTATGCATATTAAGTGAGTTTACTCAGATTCTTTGTCTGTGGAGGTGTCTTACCGTAATGAGACTGCCAGGATTGTGTTGCTCTAATAATGTGACAAACAAACGGCTATTCATCATGCTTGTTTGCCTCGATCAGACTTGAACAGCCCGTGATAATAAGACACAAACAAAGGATCTGATTTCCCGCTTAGAAAGACGTTGCGGCGGCTCTTTCAATAACCTGATGTCATCATATCGTTAGTGTCAGGTAATCGCGCGATTCAGATCAAGAGTTGTAGCGAGAAGTGTTAATAATGAACCAATTAACATTGAGGAAGAGGAATATCATTTCGCTGGTTTGTACATATGAAGAAAGCTTGAGTTGATTTTTACTGCAACTTAAGTTGCGTGAAGATGTGGGATACATAATAATAATAATTCTTCCCGGTATGAGCACTATGTGCGTGAACGTGTGCACAGAAATTTGTATTCACTACGCCAAGATTGAATGTCTCACATTTAATACACCAACGGTAAGTTGCCAATGAGGTTAGAGGATACTCTTTGTAAAACGCTGGCTGAGTTAATGCTGCTTTGTTCAACTTCATAAAGCCATTTAAAATGCAATGAGAGGGTTTGTGAATCACTGGCGCCAAAGAGCTGTGGCTCAACTCCAGGCCTTGCACGTGTCATCTCTGCACCCTTCAACAGTAAGTTAGCATTAAGAAGCCACATACATTGGGCCTGAAGCTATCATTTGGCTCCCACATAGCTATTGTAGCTCGAAATCTGGTTATACCGTATACTCACCACTGTTTTCTTCAAATGGAGCAGCAGATACAATGAAAACAGCAGAGGCCCCAGAATTGAACCCTGTGGAACGCCATAACATTCTGTTGTACATGTGAATTTATATTGCACATATTCATCCGGCCACCTTTTTTGCTCGACATAGTATGACGGTATTACAGTTAGGCGTGTCAAGCGATTACAATTTTTAATCGTAATTAATCGCATGACTTCAATAGTTAATCACAATTTTTTTTTATATCTGTTCTAAATGTACAATAAAAAAATCTGGTGTTTTCATACTCTTGTTAACATAAAAGGTGGGGAAAAAAATGTGAAACTAATAGAAATATGGTTGCATCTTTTAGTCATTGATAATTTAATAGTTCATAATGTTGATTTAAAATTAGAAATATATACTGTACTGTAAAAAAACTAGTGTGACCTTGATTTGTGTTGAGGTCATTTTTATACCACTAGATGACATAGTTGCATTTGTAAGACTTTGATGATAGCTCAGTGCATTTTTCTTTTCATATTAACTCATTTGCTCCCAAAAAAACGTATCAATATGTTCTATTTTAAATCTTTTAGGTGTCCAAAGACTTTTTTTTTTCATGCAAGAGCATACAGAAGGCTTTGAATCAGCCTCCCAACTGCAGTGAATAGGTGAAAAAATGGTAGTAATTACAAAAACGACCAGCAGGTGGCAGCAGAGTATAAAAGATCGACCAGGGCCATGTTGGAAAAAAGCTAATTTTACTTAAAATTATAAATAGATTTGTGAATAATGATGAAACTTAGCTACATTCTAATGCTAATTGCTGCAAAACGGAAAACGATATAAATAAACTTTTTTTTTTTTTTTCCTGATGAAAGATGGAACTTTAATCTTTCTTTTGGTAGGTTCCATGTTTTTATAGCAACACAACACCATATTCTGTGGGCCTTGCAAAATCAGTCAAAATCCAGTAAATCAGCCGGGAGTGAATGAAGTGAGTGAAAATGGCTGGGAGTGAATGAGTTAAGAGCTATCTAATCTTTAACGTGAAGTAAGTTTTGAAATTCTGCTCATTTTTAAAATTGTAAACTACAACTTGACGTGAGTCTCCACAAATATATGTCACGCGTTAAAGAAATCCGTGGTGTTAAAGGAACTTTAAATGAACTCAAAATTAACACACTAATTTTGACATCCCTAATTACAATAATTTAAAAAAAAAATCACCCGACGTACCCTAAAAACAATCAAAAGCCGACTACTGAAGACACCAAATTCTCTCCAGCACAGATCGGCCAAGCAACTCTGATGTGTGTGTACTCTTGACCTCCGCCGAACGCTGAGATTGACTCATCGAAGCCCTGCGGTTTGATCGAACCCAGCTTATTCCAAAAATTGCTGCCCAAATAAAAGTGAATTTCTCTTCGCTTGCCAAGGTTAGAAGACAGTGTTAAAAAACAATAATCAAGTGCATTACAATCATTACTTTCAGCAGTGGTATTTTATGAGGGATTAACTTTTCTGAGAACTGAGGAGGGTTGTGAAAAACAATTTCTGAAATTTGCATCAGCTAACTAACACAAGCATAGTGTAGAAGAAGAAAGATGAAGTAATTTGGTTTCTACCAATTGCTGCGTCATTATCAAGCGCTCCAAATCAAGCCAACCCGTCATTATAGATTAATATCCATGAGTGTTGCCCAATGTATTCAAAGGTCAACATTAATCGTCTTGATGGTGTTGTGGAAGACGGTTTAAAGCATTACGCTAATTAGACTATCCTACATTGTACGTGTTTACATTTGACATTGCTTTTCACTTAAAAGTGCAGTAATATATTTGCCTGCTTCCTGTAATTATCAGCGCATGAATATTGATGTCACATCTCTCCAGGCACTTCATCTAAAATGAATCAGGATGAACCTCCAGTTTAGACGCAACTGCACAAACACAGAATGCTCATTAAGGGCAAGTTGTATAATAATGTGCACCTCTCTGGAAAAATGAAAGCTAGCCTGGTTCACTGTGATTTCAAGATCTGAAGATGCCGTTAAGAGGCTTGTACAAGGTGTGGAATTAAAAACGCCTACACTATCAAATGATTAGCATCACCGTTGATAGACTGTACTGTGAAATGAGCTGTTTTGAATGCTAAGCCTGAGTTTTTTTCTAATAATTAAAAAAGTGTTTTTGCTTTTAAGTAGAAATTGAGAATGTTAATTTAAGTATAGCACATAAAATAGTTCTAAATCTAGGTATGATGAAAATTAGCAACAACAACAACAACAACAAAAACTATTCCAATCTATGGTATGGAGATTATTAAAAATCTGATGTCCGATTGTCAATATGCTAATGACCCTGCGGAGCTCCCTGAAAATGTAAAACAAATGTGTCTATTGGAAATGTAAAGTGCATTAAAAATACAAATTATTATTATTATTATTATTATTATTATTATTATTATTATTATTATTATTATTATTATAAAAATCCCATTACCCTTCACCTTTACCGGATACTTCAGAGTCTCGCCAGAGTCGTGAAGTTCAGAAGGTCTGGAGACCAGAGGAAAGGTCAAAGAAAAGAAAGATAAATCAAAGTGAAATCCAGCACCAACTAAATACCTCCCGCCATCCACATGGTTACAAAACCAGTCTTACACCAACCCCAGAAACCTCTAAAGTCCAACAAATTAAGGAGATCTCAAGAGACCAGAGGAAAAACTAAAGAGAGGAAGGAGGGAAGAATAGATTATGCCAATATTTTTTAATTTAGGGAACTTGAATATCGGCTCCAAATATTGGTAATTGGCCATCTTCACTACTAATAATCGGTATCAGCCCTGAAAAAACAACAACAACATATTGGTCTATCGTCTCTTCTACACACCCCAGAAGTTGATACTTTTCACCGTTAAAAAAAAACTTTACTTACTTAGTTACGCACTTTTTTTTTTAATTATGTATTACCACTCACTTATTACAACCGTATATACTGTGTTATGATATGTGGTGGTGGATGGACCCAAAGGCGGAGAGACTAGCCGTAGTGAAACTTGACCAGACGTAGTGAAACTTGACCAGATGTAGGGAAACTTGACCAGACGTAGAGTAACTTGACCAGACGTAGTGAAACTTGACCAGATGTAGGGAAACTTGACCAGACGTAGAGTAACTTGACCAGACGTAGGGAAACTTGACCAGGCGCAGTGAAACTTAACCAGACGTAGTGAAACTTGACCAAACGTAGAGTAACTTGACCAGATGCAGGGAAACTAGCAACATAGCTTAGCACACTGGACAAGACAAGAAAAAGACAATGCTCCCACGACACGTGAACAAACCCCACAGACTAAATACAACACTAACGGCACACTAACAAGACACGCCTGGGAAACACAGCAGGCAGAGGGCACTAATTAGGTCAACACACACTGGGAAGGCGAATGACACACAGGTGGACCTACTCAGAGATAACGAGACAGGGGAAACACACTAGAACACCAGACAAACAACACACTCACCAAAATAAAACAAAACCTAACCCAAACAAAACTGAAACACAACATACTGATGTTGTAGCTGTAAAGCTTCACAAGTGTGTGTTGTATCAAACAACCTATATGATGAAGAACATTTTTGTTACACAGTTGTTCCACAGACATAACATTGTGGCTAAGTTGGACTGTCATTTTTGCGCCGTTGCTGTTGTTCCTCCCCGCCATGAACAGTTATATGGATTTATAAGACCAGCGGCGATCGGAGTAGCCGAAGCTAGTGAGGCTAACTGCTATTCTCATCCACCACCATCTTATTTTCATATTCTCAGATATTCTCAATGAAGATGTATGCAACTGTCTTGCCTTGTAGTCGGGTGGCAGCAGCAGACAAGAAAATGAGCCAGCATCAGTTGCACGCAAAATCACTGTGTTTAAACAACCAAAACAACAAAACGTGAGTTTCACGCACATGATGCAAAATGCTGAACGCTGTTACATATTCCTTTTCTTCATCTTCAGGGCTCCCATCCTCAAACAAGTATTGCTAAAAAAAAAAAAACACACACTGCAACAGACGGCATGATTATCTCAAGGGCTTGTATACTGTACACAAGTTATGTGCATGCCTGCTTCAAAATTTGAACATTTAAATAGATTTACGGCTGTGAACGCATCAAGGACATTATAGTAAGCAGCACACGTGTCCACACAGCCATGTGTTATGCCAGTTATGAACGAATGTGACACTTGTTCATGTGCGTGTCCTCTATTTCTGAAAAGATCATTCCACTCTAAATACCAAACAAGGCATAATGCGTTTCTTTTTTGTAAGCTTCTATTTTGAGACACGCTGACAAAAAAAAATAATGTTGTCTGTCTCCCAAGTAATATTGTCATTTAAAATATCGTCCTGACTTTTTGTTTTATCCTAACAAAAAGCAACAGCTACTTCTACTAATGGAGTGAATTACTCTACCCCCCACCCCCATCCTGTTCCGCCAGCCACCCCATCAGCAAAGATGTGCCAGTGCATAGGTGTCAAATCCTTCTAATATGTGCAATGTGCAGCCAACACTTGGATACCCTTCAGGAAATGAAGGCGCTACTCTCGCTATGCAGCAACCAACCAAGGACATTTGTAATGTTACAAAATCAAAATAAATAGGCAATGAGAGAGCCACTGCCACCTACTGTAGTGGATGTGCAATTACAATCGTAGTATGACAGGAATGACATGTTGATATGTGCCCCCCCACGGGCATTGTACCTCCAGAATATGTGTATATATACTGTACTGTTACAAAAACCAATATAATAAAAAAAAACACAAAAAAAAAAAGATTTTTATTTAACCCAATTGAATCATTACATTCTAAAATGTCTATTCATCATATCGGACTCCATGTATAAAGATGTCAAACTGTCTTTTATGAAAGATGCCCACCAGGTGTAATCACTTTAAATGTTGATGATGTTTGAGCTTTGTGGAGCTTTTACACATTCTTATATACAGTATTAAACCACCATATCTGATTGAATTGTAAGCCCACTGAATCGAACCATATCAAATCAAATCGCTCCACTTGAAAACCATAATGGAATCGTATCGTACCTCATGTATGAAAATATTTATTTTATGTATTTATTTATGTATTTATCCATTCATTTATTTATTATTTACATATTTTAATGTCTGCGATTGGCTGGCAACCAGTCCGGGGTGCACCCCGCCGACTGCCCAGAGCCAGCTGAGATAGGCTCCAGCACCCCCGTGACCCTTGTAAGGAATAAGCGGTCAAGAAAAGGGATGGTTGGATGGATATTTTTTTCATGTTATTTTTCTTTAGTTGAGAAAACAAAGTTAAATAAATAAATGAATAAATAATCACTTAATCCACCAAAAATAAAGGTTTGCACGTAAAATGCAGATTATAAATATTTATGTGCGTGAAGAATGAATGGGGCGGCATGTCTCAGTGTTCGTCTCCCTTATATTTATGTGTTTATTACATTGAGATCATAATAATATATAGCAATGACACCAATACTGTGACCATGGCGGATGAGTGCACATGAACCCGGTCAAAGCAATGTCATATCAATGCTGCTGAAAAGGAAAATGAATGACGACGAGTTCACAACATATCGAAAAAATAATGAGGATGTGAAATGTATGCATTTGATTGCTCCTCCAGAAATATGAGCTGAACTATTCCACGTCACATCTTCAACTAGGAAGCACAGAGGAGAGCCAATATAAATCCAGACTTTCAAAAGATTGCCATTCCACTCCCAAAATGACAGCATGCGGTGGCGTTGCTCATAACGACTGATCGAAACAATCCTTTCTGCATCGGTAACTTATGCAAGTCATGTCTGCGACTGCATCTGTTCTGTTGACATACCGCTCTTTGAAGCTTGCCGCGTGCAGGCTGCACCAAAGGCTATTCTTCCTTTATTGCCCTGCTTATCGCTTCCATTTTTTCCCCCTCTTTTTACTTGGAGACTTTCCAAAGAGCATTTTTTTTTTTTTTTTTCCTAGGCTGACAGAAGGCAGTCAAGCCAATCCCATGAAGCAGCTTCTGTTGTGCTGCACCTACTGGAATCTAAATAGGGTCATGACTAGAGGCTATCTCCATGCCGTTGAAGTGGCATTGCACTCAGCAGGATTTGTGTGTATTGTGTGTACGATTCAGGCAGCTGTCTGCTGTCAATATGACTGGGAGCGACCGCGCAATATGTCATAATGAGGGATGGAAATAAATGGTGGCCACCTTATTAGCTGCATTATGGGATGTACGTTCATTAAATGGCATTTCATCTGAGTTTATGGTAACTGTGGTTGATCTGCATAAAATGGTGTGATATTTTTTAACTTTGTGCGACATCAATACAGTCCAAACTGCGTTAGTTGTTTTTTTGTTTTTTGTTGTTTTTTTTACACCTAGGGCTGGACTGGCCATCTGGCATACCCTGTAGCCGTCTTTTGGGGCCGATTATTATTGTGCTACAATTTAGAGGTACCTGCCCATTAATCATTTGCAATATAGACAGCAAACTGAACCAATCAACATCAGTGGCAGAGCTACATGATGTATTAGCCAGGAGATTACAAATTTATGAGCATTTGTCTTGAGAATCGAATGTTTGATTGTTACAGTCAGTGTCAATTATATCCATTATTGTCATGAAAAGTCATTGTTTATTGTTCCTTCCACAGTCATAGATGCATTAAATAATATACACACATATCCAGAACCTTCCTCAAAATAAGGATCAAGTCTTTAACTAATTCATTCCCACCCATTTTCACAGAAGCAACCCCCTTCGCTCCCCCGTGGTTTTACTGGATTTTGACTGATTTTGAAAGGCCCACAGAATATTGTGTTCTAGTGCTATAAAAACATGGAACCGATAAAAAGAAAGATTGAAGTCTGTTCTTTCATCAGGAAAAGAAGTATATTTCTGTTTCCGTTTTGCAGCAATAGCATTACAATATAGCTAAGTTTAATCAATTTTCACAAATCTATTTAGAATTGTGAGTAATTGAGCTTTTTTTCAACATGGCCCTGGTTGAGCTCCTTTGCTCTGCTGCCACCTGCTGGCAGTTTGTGTAATAACTACCATTTCTGCAACCGTACTTTGCAATTGAGAGGCTGCATCAATGCCATCTGTATGCTCTAGCATTTAAAAAATAAAATAAATAAATAAATAAATAATTAAAAAAACGTATAAATATGTCTTTGGGACACTTAAAACATTAAAAAATCGTATTTATAAGTTATTGGGAGCAAATGAGAGATAAGGTTAAGGATAAGGTATTTATTTATTTATTTATTTATGTACTTATTTATTTATTTTTTGCAAGTCTTGCCGTGTTTACACCAAGCAAAAAAAAGAAGAAGAAGAAAACAACAAAAACCCCATAAGCCAGGTCACCTGTTTTTCAAGACTGTACTTCCATAACTACACCACTATATTTGGAAAAAAAGAAGAAAAAAAAAAGAATGGAATGGTGTTTTATTATCTCCTCAATATTTTGTTGCTG
Organism: Festucalex cinctus; assembly: GCF_051991245.1. Taxonomy (NCBI): domain Eukaryota; kingdom Metazoa; phylum Chordata; class Actinopteri; order Syngnathiformes; family Syngnathidae; genus Festucalex; species Festucalex cinctus. The sequence continues at coordinate 12,036,107 of NC_135419.1, forward strand.
CTATGTGGAAAAACACTTTTGTCCATTTTTATTTTCATTTGTCTACATGTTTACGTTTTTGGGATTCAGTTTCATCAGCCAAAACATAAAAATGTAAAGAAATAAAATTTACATAAGTGTTCTTCACATGGCAACGATGATATTCCTAGGCTGTTATTATAAACCATATTTTCTCTGCTTCATTTATTGCATCTCAGGCGAAGCGTTCTGCTTTGCCTCCTGATGTAGCGCCAATGGTGATCAACCAAGAGTGTCTGGTGCCCATAAAAAAGAAATAGAACAATTGATTTAAAGAGACAAGCCAGACGGCTGCCATACTTTTTGAGTGGAGGAAACAGTAAACTTAAGGGCATAAATGATTAAACATTTCAATCTGCACCTTTTATTCTCACAAACTGCTAATGAGAATTTGAGTTGTTCAAAAGTGAAAAAGTAGCCCCATTATTGAACGAGTCGCGTTGCGCACAGAAGCAAACAAAACTTGTTTCCGTGCATGTCCACCGAAAGAGCAGCAGCTGTAATGCGGTCCTGTCACTCCAAGATTAGCAACTTCACTTCTGCTACATGGAAGGCCACGGCCTAGCACGCAGCCGACGTGCACGCGCACGTGCGCGGCCCCAACACACACTAGCAAGTTCTCTTCCCCCCCTGCACATGTTTAAAACAAAACAAGTAAACAAGTTCACTCAAAAGTAAACGCAAAATTAGATGGGCTCAGTTGCACACACATTGCCTTGGGTCAAGAAGAAGCCTTGCCGTCACACTGACAAACTCGAAACAAAAGTCAAGCAAAAGTTTCATCGGAAGACGCAAAGTCAAGCTGTAAATTTAAACTTTAAACAACTTGTGGATGCTCAGTAGGATCGGCACTTAGAGATGTACTGTTTGTCCCCACTTCCAACCAGGCGCGCCAGTCGGCCCGACTGCAAAGTGACTGTCCATCACCATTTCCTGTCGGCATCGCATGTGGTGACAGAGCTTCATGCGGTGCAGAGGAAAGACAAGATGTGAATTGGGAGAAAAAATGGGGAGAAAAGCTAGCAAACCACAACATGTCTTGTAACGAGATGAATTGCTAAATCAGAAGACAAAGCATTTTTTTTTGTTTTACACCTTTGGCCAGGGGTGTCCAAATCCAGCCCTCGAGGGGCACTATCCTGCATTTCTTTTTAGATATTTCCCTCCTCCGACAAACCTGCTTCAAATGATCAAGATCGTTATCCGGCTTCTTAAGGGTTTGCTGGTGAACTGATCATTTGAATCAGGTGTTTTGGAAGAAGGAACTATCTAAAATGGGTCACCAACTCCGGTCTTCGTGGGCCAGTATCCTACATGATTTAGTTTCCCTCCTCCAACACACCTAACTCAAATGATCAAGATCATTATCAGGCTTTTGAAGAGCTTGCTGGTGAACGAACCATTTGAATCAGGTGTTTTGGAAGAGGGAACGATCTAAAATGGGTCACCAACTCGGGTTTTCGATGTTTCTCTCGTCCAACACACCTGATTCAAATGATCAGGATCGTTATAAGGCTTCTGCGGAGCTTGCTGATGCACTGATCATTTGAATCAGGTGTTCTGGAGGAGGCAAATATCTAAAATGGGTCACCAACTCTGATCCTCAAGAACCACTATCCTGCATGTTTTATTATTTTTTTTCACCTCCTCCAACACACCTGATTCAAATGATCAGGATCTTTATCAAGATTCTGAAGAACTTGATTGGGTGTGTTGGAGGAGGGAAACATTACAGCATATAGTATAGTGACCATTGGGGGCTGAATTTCGACACCCATGCTACACAGAACCAAGTGACGCAAACCGGTTCTGCAACTGCACATGCCATTATACAAATATACAATTGAATGTGAGATATCCCAGCTTGGGTCTGATGTAAATCTGGCTTCTTAATGATTCGATCGTATCTATCTGCACTCTGGCGCACTTATCCTGTTGAGACCAGTTAAGACCATCAGGTCACACATTTTCACATGGGCTAGGCTGAGCTGTCCACCGTGTGGGTGGGCGGCCAAGACAGTATAAAAGTAGAAACTATTTTGAATAGATTAGACCTTCTTCCGCATCCAACAGAAAAGGCTCCACAGCTGTATACTCGATCTGTCTGGCATCCAGTAAATAGTTCAACTGAGACTATGCAGCCTCCTGGTTGTTATTATTCGTATGATGAGCATTAAAGATAAAAGTACCGGTGAAAGCTTACACATAGGTGGCATCCGCCTATGTTATGGCTCTGACATCAAAACTTTCAGTTTGTGAGAGTAGTAGTAGTAATAATGAAGTGACAGAGGCAAGATGGCGCAATCAGCGTGCAAGCTACAAACTGGACCTGGTAACAACAAGCTTGGCCCAGCTGATTCTGTTTATTATGAATGCTCTGGTGATTAAATAAAAACAAATAATGGTTTGTTTGCTCTGGAAGTTTTTGTTTTTTTTCCCAGCACAGAACGCTCCAGGCGAAAACAGTTGTCTCGATATTTCCCGGTTTATAAAACGCTACAGTAAACTAATCATGTAAATATTCGGGTGTTGTGAAATTTATTTAACTGCATTCTTGCAACGTTTGATTTAATCTATGATAATGACACCTAAAGGCACATTCTATGCTTTATGTTTTTGTTGCACAGAAGACAAAAGAATCGGACCCCTCTGCAGTCTGATGTGCTTTTTGTGGCCTCTGACTGGGGTTCAACATCCTCTCAGGCTCTTCAGAGCTCAGACACTATAGAAGAGGAAATTGAATCAACCACGTAAAGGATGTTGAACCTCATCGAGGGCTCCCCAAAAAACAAAACAATAGCACTGCACTGTGCAGTGCCTACAATATAGCACTAAAAAAGCTGTGTTGAGAAGGAGACAAAAAAAAAAAAAAAAAAAAAAGAGAGGAGCGGGCACACAGAGTGTTGGACGCTAACAGCAAAAAGTTCCTGGACCTTGTTTATCACTTGGTGTTTTATTTTTTTGTTTTTGTTTTTTTTAATAGCACTTTACATGATCAGGATTTTTTTGGCTGTTCTATGAACATATTTACAATATTAATATTAATATTTAGCCTATAGCACTTAGTGATACCACTTTTACAGTAACCATTCCCAGCATTGGAGCACATTCACAATATCTCCATCCATCTAACTTCTGACCAAATGTCTTCTTTCGAGGGGTCAGTCATGCTAAAGGCTAAAAATGTTTTTGTCCAACTCCTGTGGACACAACCTTATTTTGCATATTTCACAGCAGGTTTCACTGCTTGCCTCACATATAATGACTAGAAGTGAATAAAAGGGCATATTCAAAAGGCCATTTTATGATCTTTTCAAATAGTCTAGCTGAGCGCATAATGGTAAATATTACTGTTTGGCTTTGGAAAACAGTATGTGTGAGGTCAGGAGCAATTTCACAGCCAACAATAATGCTTTACATTAAATATAACCTATTGTGGAACTTGTAATGCAAAACAGAATAAATGGTGACGGGAGGGGAGCAGGCGGAGGAACATTTCGAAATGTGGAGGCATGCACTGGAAAGGCAAGAAATTGTGATTGTGAGTAGTAAGACTATAGAATATGAGAATATATTGTATGTGCGTGAATGTGAGCGTCAAAGAGCTAGCTAGGGTGGAGGACTTGCAAGACTCAGAGTAGTGATGGCGTCAAAGAGGGTCATGCAAGCCTAAAGGAAAAGAACGAGTAATAGATGCAAACATAAAGTTGAATTTAATTTCCTGCCGTCTTCAATGAGATAAGAGTTTTTGAAAAACTAGTTTGGATAATTCCATCCAAAGGCTGTTGAGCCTTGATGTCGAATCATTTGCAGTCCTTCCACTCACCGTTCCTGACATCCGACTTGTATGTCCTTGAACTTTGTCATTTGATAAACAACTATATTTTTGCATGTAGGCAAATATTTTCTCATCAGATTCAAGCCCTTGACACGTTGGTCTGAAACCAACTCAAAGCCATTAGCACGTGCAGCACGTGCAAAACTGAATTGCATTTGACTTTGACACAAACTGTGAACTTTGACGACAAAAAAAGCTCACTTTACTTTAATGCTAATGTGAGAAATTGTGAAAATAACGTTCGCTAGTGATTCTGAATACAAAATAAAGGCAAGATGAGGTCAACACAAAAACTGGTGATCTCATCGTATGAGAAGAATATTCCAATAGTGTATTCCAGTCTGTGCTGCTCACTTATTAAACAATGCTTATATCTTCCTATGATATTGAGGTTTAGAGAAAAAAAATAAAGTTCAACTGAAGCTGATGAAAACAGTATTGACAGGATGGCGTTGCTACCAAAAGTGGATTAAATCCAGCACTTGCTTGAAGAGGAGCTTTTCTTATATGTACTACAGATAAAAACTTGAAATAAGTGAACACAAACACATTCAAAGCAGCATCTAAATTGCCTCACCTGAGAATTTCCTCTGGCAAAAAAGTGCACGCATCTTTCTCCTTAAGTCTTGATAATCTGATCTGTCATTCAGCACAGCACCACCGAGATGTTTATACTCTGACATAATTGGGAACAGACATCAGCAGGATAAATAACAGGTTTGATGTTGTACCTAAAAGGGTTTTAGCTTCATTACCATACAAGCAATTTTCTTTTTATTTAACAAGTCCCTGGAGACCTTTGCTTAAAGCGGGAGAAGGCAACGAGATCGTCAGCATGCAGCAGTTGATTCCGTTTTGCGTCACACTTCACACTTGATAGTCATTCCAAAATTTAGTCAGCCAATTGGTCGAAAAATTACACAGAGGTGAGGCAATATGCCTTCTGATCTTACCCCATTGCATAATATGAACAAAGAGAAGAGATAGTAATCACCCCATAGTGACGTGGAGAGACTGGCCAAAGATCCAGAGCCACTTTCAAGTACCGTATTTTCCACACTATAAGGTGCACCTCATTATAAGGCGCACCTTTAATGGATGACATATTTTCAAACTTTTTCCATATATAAGGCACACCGCAATATAAGGCACACCTTCAATGAATGATGACATATTTTAAAACTTTTTCCATATATAAGGAGCTACATTAGAGGCTGGGGTTACTTTATGCATCCATTAGATGGTGCTGCGCTAAAGGGAATGTCAACAAAACAGTCAGATAGGTCAGTCAAACTTTATTAATAGATTACAAACCAGCTTTCTGACAACTCCATTCACTCCCAAAATGAATAAACAGCTGTTTTATTATTTTCTCTGAGGTAAAGTATTAGTATTAGCTAGCGATCCAAGATGGCGGGATCTTCTGCGCATGCGCGTAACCGATCGTGCAGGGTCACCGATAGCGTCTTGACAACGAGACCGGTTGTGGCTCAGTATTGATCCATATATAAGGCGCATTGGATTTTCAGGCGCATGGTCAGCTTTTGAAAAAATTGAAGGCTTTTAGGTGTGCCTTATAGTGCGGAAAATACGGTACTTAAAAAAGATAAAAAGACAGATACATGTTTGTAGAAGATATAAGAAGTAACACAGCCAGTAGATAGCATTAGAAAGCAATGAAATGACATAAAACTAAAATAAATAGCCTGGTAAGCTAAAGTTATAAAAGGAAACAGAAAATCCCAAAGCATGGCACCATAGGTGGATGCTTTAAGTTTCTACATCATACTTATACTAGTTGTTACCCTGACTGCCTTTCAAATAAGTTCCTACATCACAGCATTTCAAACGTACTGTAGTTCAGGGAAGCACAGGGAACCACGGCGAAAAGTGAATGTGAAAGTGGGTTTCGAGTGACAAAATCGCCACATACATCATTTTCGAGCTGTGGTTGGCGTGCGCGCATGTGTGTGTGTGTGTAAAAGAGACGGAGTGAGTGAGAGGGAGAGGAGGAGGGAAGGAAGGCCATTAAAGGCAAACTGCAGGGAGGCCCCTGCAAGGATGGATGGATTTGTGTTACAGTCGTGCTTAGCGGCGCTGATAGCAAAGCTCCTCTATTTGCTGGAAAAATGTTTTTCGCAGCTCGCGTATCTTGCAAGTTGTAGTAAACTCTAGAGAAGGAGTGTTCTCCCTCAAAGCCAAATCATGTTGCTTCGGATGGTTTGGCGTCATCAAATCACTGGGTGTCTTCTTGGCTTCGTTACCGGATAATCAGAGAAGCAATAAACGATAATAGCGGATTCATTGTAATATAAAGCCAATAAAATAGGGGTGCATTTCTGGTCTGGACCTGTTGATCCTGTTTTTCCCCTATCCCCCTTTTTTTTTTTTTTTTTTTTCATAACACAACCAGTCGGGGTGTTAATTGCCTAGTACCTGACGATTCGATCCGTATCACGATTCATAGGTCACGATTCGATGCGATACGATTAATCCCGATATGAATTTACAAGTCGATTGTTACGATTTTTTTTACTCAATTTAGAAAATACCATTCAGTAAACTTGTACATGTACACTGTAAGATTTGTATGAAAATGTATTATTTATTGATCTCAAACTTCAGTCTTATAACTGTGAGCTATAGTATTTAACAAACAGGTTGTAACATTTTTCATGTTAGAACAGCATTGAAATAAAATAGTAAGGCTTAATGTTCCATTAATATAACATTCTTCCATGCTTAAGGTGTGAAAGTTAGACGTTTTGTTGAATATTTTTTCATCAAAAAGGGATGTTAAAATATCGATTCGGCTGCCTATTGAATCGATTCGAGAATTGCGTGCTGTAGTAGCGCGATATATTGCCGAATCGATTTTTTTTAACACCTCTAATAACCAGCATCATGTTCCAATCTTGTTTTCTTGTAAATAAGTAAATAATACCTGTGCAACAATACCACTCCCTAATCAATTATTTTTTTTTAAATATTGCAGTGTTTCAGTGCCGTGATGTTTGAAGATGATCGCCATTACTCAGCACCAGTCTTCAGGTAAGTGATGTATAGCATTGGTACTGGTTTTATTCTGCTTGCTCTGTACTCACGGATTTGTTTCATGCATGAGGCAGCTTTAGAGCGCATTTGTGGCCATAGCACACTGAACAAAGCACCCCCGCCAGGCTTGGCTTTATATTCCCTGTCAAAGTTGTAGTCAGAGCACCTCAAACCGGGAGGCATTAGGCCAGCGCCAGCACACTGCAGTTAAATAAATGTTTTATAATATTAGTTTTCTGTCACCATCTAATTCCCAAATCCATCTCTTGTACCTAAACATGTAGAAAAGGTCATTATTCACATAACACGCTGCACGGTGTGCTTGCATTTCAAGAAAATGTGCGTGCCAGTACACATTCAACATTAAGCGTTGTGAACAGGTAAACCCCGCCGGGCATTGTAAGGCAAACGAAACACATGGCTTAACTTTAGAAGAGTTGTAGGCAGTGAGTGTGAGCACTTTTCTACGTGTCAGACCGCAGTAGAACCAAAGTTTTTCTTATTCTATACCTTCACTCCTTTTTACTAAGGCGGACTATGGTCCTCATCTGCTGCAATATTTTTTGACAGTTTCAAAAATCCAAATGTCCTGTCACATTTAATGGATTCTGCCTCCTCACGTTGGCTTGTGCTGTGACCTCTGGGAAAGAAAAAAAAAACGTTCACGTAGCATTACATAAAAAGGAGAACTAATTTAAGATGCTAGCTTGTCAAGCTAGTCGTTAGCCACTGATTGGCTACCTGCCATATGCTTGTCACTTCTTATCACGGTAGGGTTTTGTTAAATTATACTTTGTCTTACATTACATTTATGTCATTTTGTACTACTAAAAGATCTGCCCTCCACATTTCTCATTCGAGAGAGCTATTAGTCTGTTCTTGTTTCCCGTGTAGAATATTAAATTGCTTGTAATTGTTTGGCTGTCGATAATGTTAAAATGTTTCTTAAAACATTCTCTGTACAGTTAATAAAGGTTTTGTGAACTCCAGAACAAATTACTGCCTATATAATTGATATCAGTGGAAATTTTGTTCCAAATGTTGACCTAGTGGAACCAACAGATTGTGTTCAACTCTGGAGGTTCCAGAGTAGCTCACGTATTAGTTTGTATAAGACCACCAGTACTTTTATGGGAAAGGGATAGACAGACTATAGTAGTGTCATGAGTCAAACTGGTCACCTTCATGTAGCTAACATAAGTAGGGTGACCAGATTTTCTACAATTCTGCTGAAAATCAAATTTACTGTCTAACAAATTGAATCGCTAGTAAATTGGGTGACTGGTGGTAGTGTTATTGATTGAACTAATGCTACATGTAAATGCTCTCTTGTTTGACAGTTCAACAGCGTTAAGCTAATTTGTTCAGTACCGCAGCTATTGGAAGCTGGCTGTACCTTTCTCGCATTTAACATTCTAAATATGCTGCAAATAAAAGCTCCGTTTGCATTGGGTCTAGTAGGACTATATTTCGCATAATTTTAGACACGGAAGCAAAAAGTAATTCTAATTCCAGTAAGACGAAAAGATGACTGTTAGCAATTAACGGTAGTCAGATTAGTCGTATGAATCACCAACTCAATGCCCCCATTCACAATCCAGTTGACTGGTGATTACTCCAAGGTGTAGTCCGCCTTGAGTTTGAACAGTGTGAGAACAGAAAATGGAGGAATAGCTAGCAACCTGACACAACTGGAATGGATTCATACTTTTCTCGGCCCGCCGAAGGTCTGCTCAGCAATGGTTAAATGAGCCAAGAATATTTGTGTGTTCCGAGTGAAGCCTTTACGGTGCCCCATGTCTGTGTTCAAGATGAATGTTTTAGCTTCAAGGATTTGGGAGCTACAAGAAGATGGGCCAAATTCAACTTAACTGCTGCACTCAACATTTAAGCGCACTGAGGGTACTGCTGCATGATTCACACAAAGTGCTTTTTCAAACAGCGTGCAGTGTATGAAACGAACATTGTAACAAGTGACAAACACATTTTCACACTTTTCAACCATACAGTTGTTTTATTTCAAATCTACTTGAAGAGGACAATGCAATTTTACTTTCCTGTTTTTAAAACTGAGAACATCTTCAAAAATGGTAATTGTTTTTCTCTTGCAGAAGCTACAAATTGATTTAAATATGGAAAAAAAATGTTCTATTACATCATCGTAGTTTAAAAAAAAAAAATATAATGTAGGTCTAGTAATCGCTAATTATATTACATAGGTTGTGCCACGCCTTACGGGCTGACATGTTTCGCCGCCATCTTTCTGCTATGGAGGTGAAGAACTTTGCGAACGTAGCACTAGCTAGCAGGTCTATCGCCACTTACCTTCCCCAGGTGGGACCTAAAGGTTGTCATCACTGAGTTCCATGATTCAGGCTTCCGCAGCTTGTCTCCCTCTGCTTTGTTATCACTAGCTTTGCTAGCACTCTTGTTAGCCGCTCCAGCTAGTTCTTGCTGGCCAGTCGTGCTCACTCCAAACAATTGACCTTACCGTGGCACGCCCTTCCCCGCCCACATTGTACCTGATTGTGCCGACATTATTCAGGCAAGATTAGCGAAACAGAATGGCGCTCTAATGCAAAAGTTGTCAGATCTTCCTTGTGATTTCTCAGTCAGGTATTTTCAAGATGTCGATATTTCTTTTCGAAGCAAGCAAAGGGGGCTTTAAATTTTTTAGTGAAGGATATCTTCACTCCCTCACCATGCAATTTTGCCCCAAAACAAAAAGAAATATGCATCATTGTCTGCTCCTGCAGATGTAAGGAAAAGACTGAGCCGCCTCACTCACTTCGACCGATTGTCAGCAAAACCGAAGTTTTTGGACATTATTCCTGTCAAGCAAGATAAGAATGAATTTATATTACCTCATAGTTTTAAATGTTTTGTTGATATTTATCGTAAATAGTAAGTCAACAAACGTGTGGACGGTTAGCTACCCGGAGCTATTGTTAGCCTTTGGCTAAAAACATCAATGGAGAACATTACGTTAGCGCAGACGTTGTGGTTTCTGCTGATTTTGGAGGCATTCGACTGGTTGTGTGCGCAAAGTTTGTTATGTTGGCATTTATATAAATAGTAAGTCAACAAACATGTGGACGGTTAGCTACCCGGAGCTATCGTTAGCCTTTGGCTAAGAACAACAATGGAGAACAATACCTTCGTGCAGCTGCAGACGTAGTAGTTTCTGGTCATTTTGGAGGGAATTGACTGGTTGTGTGTGTGGTCCCCCACAAAGTTTGATCCAGCGCAGACATTTTTCGTAGTTGTTTGAGAGTTTAGTTAGGGAAGCGAATAATCTGGACAGTGTCTCTCTCGTCTCTCCCTTACACAAGCCTTGACTACAGCGTTTAACAATTTTATTTATTTTTGATTGGTTTTGATCCAACACGCTACCGGGATCGGGATTGCTTTTGTTTGTCCCCAGCAAAACGCACGCGTTGTCGCAGACAGTCTTGCGTCTTGATTGGTTTACTAGGTCATGCGGGCGTGGTTTATGTTAAGGTCAATTAGTTGGTGGTAGGCTTGTGAAATGTACTAATATCAGTGAAAAAAGTTTACGCTAACATCCTTAATCATCATCATATGTGAAGTGTGTTTATAAAGTTTGCATGCAAACACACAATGTCAAGCAAGAGCAAGTGTCAAACTTATATCAAAGCAGATCTGAAGTACCACAGAGTTAATTGACTTTATGAAGTTCCGATTACTGTTTTATCAAAAATCTTCTCAAGCACTGTGCTGATCTCAAAAACGACACGATCAATCGTCGTCCTTGAGGAAATAAGATGCCGTGGTTTTGATTTGACTGGATTCAAGAAGTGACAAAAAGCTTGTAAACAATGACGACCCCCAAGGAGATCATCTGGCATTTTGAACCGAGCTTCTTTTCAATGAAAGAGAGAAGAGCAATGCTTTTGCTTACCAACTAAAATGCCGCATGCCTGTCAATTGATTTCCCTCCCATTTGATATTTTCATGATTTCATGCACCAGTGAGTTGCTCAATGTAAAGAAAGTAAAACGTTCTCCCTGCAATGTGTTATTAGCGTCTTTTCTACATAACAAATGAGTGAAAACCAAAAATCATTGTTTTATTATTGACAATGCTCTTGTAGTATTCTGTCCAGGCATCATAAAAACATATCTCTCAGTTATTTGATTACATCTTTTTATGCGTGACTCAATCCAGAACGCCACACTCTGACACACACATGTATGAAGGCTGCTCTCTATTAAGCAGGGCACACGACTTTTACAAGCATAAATCAGATTAGCTGCTCAATTTTTATTAGGCAGAGCATACTGTACTGTTAGGAAAAGGAATTAGTTTACAAAATTACAGAAGATAACTTCTTTATATACAATATATGTACACTTCATAAATGCATTATTGAAGTCATCTGAGGAAATAAAGTCAGTGGTACAGGAAGGAGAATCCTCAACTCAACATAAAAATAAGAAATGTCCATATAGATCAAGAGTGCTTGATAGCCTCTGTTCTTCTTCAGACGGCCAGCAATTTCCTTTGCAAACTCAAATGAGATTTCTGAAGTTGCAAAGATGGATTAATTAAAATGGAAGTTTATGTTCAGCATGAGATGGATTCTAAAATTGGCTCTCTCGGGAATAAGGAGGAACACTGTTTGTGAACTGGAACATTCGTCAAGTCAGAGTACAAAGAAACCCAAGTTAATGATTTCACTAAGGAGGCTAAGCTCTCTCACAGAGAAGATAATCCAAGCGAGGGTCTGAACGTTCAGAATTGGAGGCAGCCGGCCAAATGCTTTCATACTCTCTCAGCGGCCGGGCATGCGAACGCGCTGGCTGCCGTGACGCTCTCCACAGGGCAAATCGCTCCTCCGAGTGCAATTCACACAGCTGCCTTCCTGACTGCGCGTTAGTTGCTGAGTCACATGACTGTTCCAGTCTGCTGCGGTGGAAAGAGCGTGTGGAGGACGCATTTGAACTTCATGATGATCTGACACTAAATATTTTATTCATTAAGTTGAATAAGCAGCAAAATTGAACAAAATCATGACCCTTATTGTCAGTAGATATGAAATGAGCTATAGATGTTACTACCTTGAGTTTATGAAGACAACTACTAAAATGACTAGACAAAATAAGGTGACCAATACAGGACCATAGCAGCTGCATAACAACTGACAACATCTTCATAAGGGACATAGCAACTGCTTTGCAAATACAAAATAAGAGTGACGAAACAACATAAGGTTGAAGGACCATTCCGGCTGCATGGCAACTGACATCATCATAAGGGACAGAGCAAATGCATAGTAACTGCAAAATTAGAGTGAAAAATTAAGTGTGCCTACTTTATTACACAGTACTTAGTGACCTTTTTTTTCTCCTTGTGCTTAACAAATACTCCACCTAGTAAAAAGAAAATGGGGAGAAAAAAAAATGCCAAAACAAAAAATAATAAAATCTAAACTAAAACGAAGTATTTTTGGTTCAAATAAATAAATTAATAGTAGTAGTAGTAGTAGTAGTAGTAGTAGTAGTAGTAGTAGTAGTAGTAGTAGTAGTAGTAGTAGTAGTAGTAGTAGTAGTAATAATAATAATAATAATAAATGACAAACTTGCTCTAAAAAGTAATTAAAACCAACTGTCAAAACAAATATACCATCTCTGTGTAAAGCAGTTGTTGATGTTCACTTCTCAAAAGACGTCACACATCATAAATGCACATCTACCAAATATCAGCAACACAACTGGGTGGTAAACTGAAATTATAAATTGTTAAGATTATTTAATAGTTACAATAAAAACAGACCCATGTAAGATATAATTGCGAAAGATACGTTTCCCACAAAGTGTGGGAAGTCATTTTCATTCAAAAATATATGACTTTTGTGAGCTACAGGGCAGACAGCATAATTGCACACCATTAGCTTTTGTGGGGGCCGAGTAGCAAGAAAGACGACAGACAGGAGAGAATCTCTATAATGAGAAAATCAAAAAAAATTGAGAGCCTGAACAAAAAGTGAACCTTAGTTCAGGGAGCGGGGGAGAAACACAAACAAATCAAGAGAGTTTTAAATGAATGACTGAAAAGGAAGTGGAAAGAGAAAGTGCTGTTTTATTGACGGTATGATTTCCTTTTTATGATTTCATGTACTTCATGTTGGAAAAAATAGAAGGAGGTCTACTATAGCTATGCTTCTTTGCCATTTATTCAAAGGCTCATGCAATAAAAACCAAGTGACCTTAAGCTTTTACATTGCCAGGTTATACTTGTTGATTTAAGGTCAATTTTTATTTTCAGCATTTTTAAAATAATAATAATTATTATTATTAGCATTATTGTGGGAATGCTGAAGCAATATTTTTATTCTCCACACTTTTTCGCCTCGTAACAACTCCTACATAATACTTCCAATTTACATTGTTCAAATTTCAAAAATTCACACCTTCCAGGGTATATATCATCTGATTCCACATTACTAACAGTATTTCACAATTTAACATTTAATATAAACTTTTCCCCATTCATTTTCAATGGGACAGACATTGAAATTTTTCCAAGTATAACATTCCACGTGGCACAGTTGGTAAAACACATTGTCCAGTAACCAGGAGGTTATAATTTCATAATTTATCTCTCAATTGGCTTCGTAAGCATTCCACATGCATTCAAATCTTAGCATTCAGCTTTCAGCATTCCCACGCAATTTTGAAACGTGTTATGTCTATTATATGCATAGAGATAAATGTTGGTTAGAAAACAAATTAGAGGGTTAGAGGCTACATCCTTTTTTCACAGACTGATATAGTAAACTAATTAATTAGGATACATAATAAATGAATAATAATAATAATGATAAAAATACATTTAAAAAAGTAAACAAAATACATTGCAATAACATTGAAACAAATCATGCTTTACTGTATAAACAAAGGCACACACAAGCAAGTCTAATGTCAGCTATCAAGGAATGTATTAGAATGTATTCAACTGGTTGTTATATTAAACAAATATGCGTTATAGTATAGTGCAGTGTAGCGAAAGCGTGTGCCAGATAAGGAAAATGAGGGGAAGCTGAACTTAGATGAACTGACTGAAGCAGAGCTTTTATCTTTTCCGCACTATTATAGCTTTAGGTAGCAAACACGCAGATTCCCAAATAAATCATAAAGACAGACGAGAGAAAGAACAACACAGATACAAAAAAAAAAAGAATCTCATTCAAGGCCCACAGCAAATGTATCATGCTTGAAAAATTTATGGTGACGTGCTTACAAAAATACACGGGACTACAATGATTTTCAAATAGTCTAAAAGGATTTGTGGCCTCCCACTGACAAGAGTCATTTTGTCAACTGTATGTCTGTCTGTCTGTTTGTCGTATTTGAGACGCTGACAAAGTTAAGCAGTGAGTGTCATTCTATAGTGTACAATAGCACACCAAATGGTCTTACTGTTTGAATAATAATATAAAATAGTGTGAGTAGATTTTGATTAATTTTCACAACAGGAACAAGAGATGGGCTTTAAATCAATATAATTGTCAGATTTCTGATGATTAAGACTTGGCAGAGGACACACTTGTCATAGGAGCTTGTTTTTTGTAACAAGCATAGGATCTATTCATAAAACAAAATCTGCCACAGTATTTTATCAGACAATTTTTTTTCAACAGATATTTTAATTGTCCATTGTTCATTGTGGCATACGGTTGCCTGGGCAAATAGATGGAATCAAAATCTGAACACAAATGCCAGCGCTGCCACGGTTACCATGGTAATAATGACTTCCATATTGGTGCGTGGATTTAGATCACCTGACCAGATGTTTACATGCGTGCAATGAAGAAAAAACTCATTTCCCAAATTTTCTGCAATCTTATTGGAATTCCAAACCTGTTGCTGTTCTAACATACCGATTTGAAAAAATCAAATCTGTTTCACATGTCAACATTTGAAAAAAAGTCCACAAATTGACCCTGTTGTTTGACTATCCTCTGTTAGATTAGCTTGGCCATCAGAAGGCGGAGTCCCAGCTGTGTCAATACACGAGATTATCGCACGCCGATGTGGCTTTGAGCGTAACATGATGATTTCACCCGTCTGACGGGGAGGGAGATAAGTTCAGCAGCAATTCACAACTGGCAGTGTCGTGGGCGTGCGTGACACCAGCGTGACCATGTCACTTTCTGGGGGTCGAGCCCGCTTGTCGCTTTGCCCGATGCCTTCGTGCTTCTCATTCAATGAGACATAATAGGGATGATCCCACCAGAAGCGTCATACACAGTTCAAGTCTCTCGAAGCGCACTTGCGTTTCTTTGATTGAATTTTATACTTTAAATAAATATTTGTAACACATTGAATGATCTATTATCCATCTAACAACATTTGGACAATCTAGCTATCTTGTAGTAGACATTCCAAAAAGGAACAATAGCCTACTGCGCAAAAGTCTTATAAGCCCCTTACTAGCACTTGTAGAGGGCCAAGTTCAAGAGAAAATAAATTACTCATGGCATTTGGATGAGGACCTGTTTAAGGGTGCAGATTCAGGAATATTTTAAATTTTAATACCATTTGAGTCACCCAGAATTGTAATTGTACCTACCTACCATTCATCATCTATGAGCACAAAGTACACAGCTACCTCACAAACACTTGAACAAACACCAATTCAAGTCGCTATGAATTGTTTTCCTTTTCATATAAGAGTTCAACTTTGGCGGGGGTCTTGGCTCGACTTAGTGGCATTATGGCATTACAAAAACAACAAATGATATGATGTCATAAGTCATATATACTGTAGGTGTTGTGTTTATGCCGAGAAACGACACTAACCCAACCACAGATTGCTTACACAGCAAAATGGCATCTAATGCAAGAGCTGTATTTTTTTTTTTTTTTTTTTTTTTACAAATTTAGTGGGTGTGCCATATTATAATGTGCAATAGCAATGAACAGATCTATTTGAATCCATTTTTACATGTAAGGGTCACCGTGTTATAAGGCACGTTATCTTTGTGAAGCATTGTATGATATAAATAGTTTATTCTAATTGTACTGTATGTATATTTGATAGTGTTAGCGCTATTATGCGTAGCTTCAGACACAAAATAATCGGGTAGCTCTGCCTGTCTTGCTTGCTTTTGTTCGCTGCGTGTGGTTTGCTTCGAGTGGAAGAGGGGATCCGCCAACAGATGAAAAAAGAAGTTTGAACATTGCTACTCAGTCTGGTGACCAGTGGTTGTGTTTTTGCTTTGGCTAATGCTAAATGCTATATTGGTTTACAGTTCAATAGCTTTATACAAAACATTGCACTTAACATTATCTAACCACCTTTTTTTGCTCGGTTCCGACAGTTATTGGAAGTTGGCTGTGTCATTTATCTCGCATTGTAACGTTGGAAACACGGCGCCTGCTCAACTTGCGTTCGGTCTGACCGCGTTTTTAGTTACGAGGACTACATTTCCCATGATTCGTAGAAATGGAAGCAGGAAGTAGTTGTAGTTTTGCAGCATAGCAATCTAACTTTTTCTCTGTTTCCATGCCCGTTGTTTTATTGTATTATTATTGTATTATGCGGTTTAGCATGAGTCAAGAAAAAGAGACACTTGGATCCTACCCATTGTTTGAACAACACCTCCAATGGTATAAATTCATTGGATGATTTAGCAATTTGTCAGCGTGTTGACTGTATGTCGGAACCTGTGAGACTGAGGAAGATCAAAGTTACCTCAAACAACACGCTTCTTTATTCATAAGACGCTTAGCACTCGCTGCAAGCTCACAGTTTAAAGTAGTCGTTTCCTACATTCCGCTGCTTATCAGGTTCAAAGACACTGGTATGAACAAATGAAGAAGAAATTGTTTAAAGTGAGCATTTGTGTGACAACATAAGAAGCAATGAATAAATGTATGTGGTTGCACTGTCGGTAGTAAATATGTTTCTAATGTCATCTGAAGGAGCGTTTCATGAAAAAGAACTGCCTTTTTTAAAACTCTAGATTGATCATTTAAAAAAAAAAAAAAAAAGCAAGTAAGCATACGGTGGATTTAGGGCATTTAGGGTGCAGTCAACTGAAACTCAATGACAAATTGCGACATCACAAGGGAAATAACTATGATGTGATTTGATGAGACAAAGATTATGATGAAGTGAAAGACTCAGTGAACCAGGACACACTCCGTGGCTGTGGGCATCTGTCCTTATGGACAGTGAGAGGAACATGATGAAAAAAATATGCTCAGCGAATACATTTTTACTGAGAGGCTCTAGTTCAAATTTAAGCAGGCATAAATGGACCAAAACTTCACTTGGAACAAAGTCAGTTTGCTGCACTGTCTGTGACCCAAAAATACAATTCATTGCAATGTATAATCATTGACAAACCAACTAAATGTATACTGGGAATCGGAACTGCTAGTATCGTAAACAGTGAAGTCGGTTACAAAGTAGCAAAGTAGCGAGTGGCATTTTATACTAAATACAAAAAAGATTACAAGAGTAAAGTCACTAAACAAATAATACATTATATAACTCATGAAAGAAAACTCGAGAATTGATCATTGTGAAATGCATTGTCGGAGTATTCAAATTAACATCACGTCTGAGACTTTATCGTTTTCAGCGTATTGAGACTAGCTTGTCCTTCATAAACAGCAAGAAGAAGAACAGAGATTCAAGTCACTACTTTGAGTTTGTTAGCTAAAAAGAGAAATATTGAGGTTTGTTGCACAGTACATAGCTTCCATAACACCGACAAAAAAAAAAAAAAAAAAAAAAGGCCCACAGGGCAGTAGTCACACCAGATTATGTGACTACAGGGAGGTTCCGTTAATCGTTATATTTATAAACAATGTACATTATAAATGTTGAGTTTTGCCATTAAAACATGAATAGTTAAATATGTCAAGTAATAAGACTGCTTATTTAATTTTTTAATGTATTTTTGTCTGAGTGAAGTCTAGAAAGTTTTTTTATATGTAAAAATTTAAAACAAGTAGCAAATTCAGTGTAATTCTGAAGACTATAAAAAAATGTACGTCAAAAAGGTAAAGTAACTTGTACTCTGTTACTTTTAAAGCAAGTAATCACTAAAGTAAATAAGATACTTTTCCAAGCAACTAATTAGTAAGGTAATTGTTACTTTTTAAACAAGTAATCACTAAAGTAACTTGAAAAAGGAAGACTTTTTTTGTTGAAATTTAAAACAAGTAGCAAATTTAAGTACAAACCTGAATAGACTTAATACTTTTTAATTAAAGTAATTATATGTCAAAAAAGGTAAAGTAAAGTGTAATGTAATTTGCTTTTAAAGAAAGTAACTTTTTATACCAAATAATCAGTAATGTAACCAAGTTAATTTTTCAAGTAAGTAATCAGGAAAGTAATTAAGTTACTTTTAAAGCAAGTAATCAGTAATGTAACTAAGTTACTTTTAAAGCAAGTTACTTTTCCAAGGTAACTATGGCAACACTGAACGACCTTTTCTCATAAGGGGGGCATAATAATGAATATGACATAAAGACATAATAAGGAATATGAAAATCTAGTAGCAATTCCGAGCGTTTCAGGATTTTTGCACTCCTCCTCTGTTGTGTCACTCTGGGCCACACACTATATTAGTGCTTGATCATCTACTGTAGCTACCTGTCTTCTTTGCTCTCATCCCAGATGGCTGGCATGTAAACAAATAGCCCCACACGCTCCAGCGATGAAAAGGGCCCCCAGTGGAAGCGGCTTTGTGGCCAGCGCTGACATTTCTATCGCTTTCCAGCGTGGCCGTCGTTGCTTTGGCAAAGCTTGAGATGCTGGATTACAGCCGGCTCATGTTTCCCTTTTCCAATGAAGCACTTGACCTTTCGCAGGAATGTGCTCTGTTTTTCTGCCCACAGATGTTTATTCAGGTTGGAGAGCCTGATGGCCCTCTTTGTTTTGCTCAGAGCAAGAGAAAGTCCCTCGTGACTCCACTTAAGCATGAGATCAAGACCTTTATGGGATTAAGGAGGTGCACGTATTCGGGATGAATTGTTTTACTTCGGTGGTAATTTGTAACCGGTTGATCTTTTTGTGGGAACAGAAAATAATGTTCAACAAATTACGACAGCCCTCTGAAAGACAAAAATTAATACAGTGGCACACTGTGGCTTAACTGTGATGTTTCAGTTATTTCCACTTAAGCACATAATCACGTTTTGCAGAAAATACTTTCTAATCCCATTAGAAAAATGAAAAGATTGTAGGATGTAGCTGGAAAAACTCATTCCCTATTTGCTTGCTGTCAGAAGGGAATCAGAGCCAAGTCAGAAAAGTCACCATATGGAACTGAAAGAATTTGAGGGGAAATGTCACAAATCTCCCGACGGGTTTTATTGTATCAAAATACGTTTGCATCAGAACCTCATTGTAGATTCGGAGAGCTTCAAGCATATGCTTCTGCAGTATTACTGCCCATCTTCATCAATCATTTATTTTAGGACAGCACGGTTGCGCTGGCCTCAATACCGAGGGGAGGGTATGCCAACAACAAAGAGCCATCATGGATATTTAGAGTGATCTCTGTAAAAGTAATACAGAGGACAAAGTGGAAACCAAATGTAAGTAGACATTGATGTACACATCAAAAAGTGTTATGTCGCTGTAAAATGAAAACCTTTAATCTCTGGGCCATGATTATTTGGAGGTAATGGATTATCCACTGTACTAGATACAATTATTTGTAAGAGTTTTTTTTTTTCTTTTAATGGGCGTCTCCGTTTGGCAGCCAAAACACGTACTTCAACTTCAAACTACACCTCTTTCAATAAGCTTTTTTTAGAGACTAGCCATGACTCATGAACCAGTGAAGTTCAGCACCTTATTTGAATGCTCATGAAATGAGGTTTTACCAACATAAAATGCTGACCTACTTTGTTCTTTTTAATATATAACAATAATAACACGCACACCCCCTCTCATGATCAACTTGGGAGCAGTCCACGGTCACCAGTCGCAAGAACGCGCTCCACCTTCCACTCGTCGTGCAAAGTGCAGTCAAATTCAAAACATGCTAATTGGTTGGCGAAAACATTTTCACTGATTTCTAAACACCACCGGACAGGACGTAAAAAAATTTTTTTTAAATGAGCATGTCCGTGCAAAAGACAACGTGTGGTCATCCTGAATTATGCTGATTTCCATGCTGTCACACAACAGTCATGCAGTAAATGATGAATCTTGGACCCGAAAGCAGACTCAAAAAAATCAAACAAACTGTATCAAACCAAACATGCAAGTGAGAAACAAGATTAAGTTATAAAGAAATATATCCGATGACAAATTGCATATATCTAATACAAAGTAAACACAAAGAGGTAGAAAAACTCACAGCGGAAGAACAGAAATAAACACGGAATTTTATGTCACAAGACAGAATTGAAGAGAAACAAAATCATAGAAATACAGGGAACAAGTAAGACCCTGCAACAAATTATCAAGACCAAAAATGAATGGCAGACAGCGAAACAAAAACATTAAACCTGGCAATAGCCAGATGTATATTCCCGCCTTTTCTCGAGGAAATTACTGTGGAGCGGTACCAGATGGGTAATATCCATCTGGTACCTCTCCACAGTAATTTCCTTGAGAAAAGGCGGGACATTCTGTACAATAATTCGAGCTGATTGGACGATGCGACATTCTACACGTTTGCTTTAACCAATCACGGCCACGGGTGAAAATTTCGTCTTCGTTCTAGTCGAAGGGGGGAAAAGTACGAACATCTTACCCGCTAGAAATGCACGAAGCGCCTCTCGCTGTTCAACATTCAACAAGGAAACAGCGAGTAATTCTGCGAGAACAGAATTAATTGTAGCGCCCATTCGTCCATGTTGGGTTTGTTTGTTAGCCCCTGCATCGGCGCTGGCTTCCTGCTTTCGTCACAGTTGCATATCCCGCCCCCAAACACAATGTCGCTCTGCGATTGGTCCGAACCACCACGGTTTGGAACGCCGGTTATCTGCGAGAGGGGTACAAAATGTATCCTCCGGTGTTTGTGAACTCACAAATACCGTGAGAGTTCATCTCGCCAGAGCAAGGTTATAAAAACATGGTACATGTGATGTGGGTTTGCGTGCTTACAAGCTGAGAGGATCATGAATTCAGACATTACTGTAAATTAAGCTTTAACATCGTAAAACGTTGAATGCACACAGTACCAAAGTGATAGATTTTCATTTCTGGGCCTATAGTTGCCTAACAATAGTTGTTTGCTGTATTCTCTTCTGACAAGTTTTGTAAAAGGCATTTTCCAACGGAAGAAATATACTTCTTTTGTAATTACCCATTCAGAGTCATTGTTAACTATCCAGGTATAATCAAGTCATAAGACAGCAAATCTGCACTGATAAAATTCTCTCGAGGACAGAGTTCATCAACTCAGATGGAGCTTTTCGCCTCAATTCATCCAAACTCACTTCACTCTGGGCTGAGTCTTTACTGAGGTAGGCTAACAAGTGACCCAAGGTTTGAAATTCCAGCTTGATCTGTTTAAGCCCGCCTGATATTAGGACACATGGACCTAACAAATACCCGAAGATCCCTGAGGATTTGTCACTCTTTCTTTGGTATCCTCCAACTGCTGCATTCCAGGGACCAAAATGGCACATTTAACACGACGTTTTTAACATATTTTCTCAGTCGGCTTCTCCATTCACCGGCTGTAACAATCGTACATAACTCGTTTGCCTTTTGAAAAAGCTTCTGAGATCCATCAAAAAGACAAACTCAAAACAACCAAACAGACATTGTATTTTTTCCTTTTGATTGAAAGGAAAAGACCACCTGAGCCCTAATTGACACGCTTGTCAGGCGTATCCTTTATTTCCATCTATTGTGACTTGATTAGACCTCACGTCGGTTTCATCAATCTATAAGATTCTCCATATGTCCGCCTACACAACAGGAACGGCGCTTTATCAAATGGCCGCGGCAGCCTCCCTCTCTATGGCAACAGCAATCTCCAACTTGCTGTGAAAGCCGAGCGAATGCATTCGTTTGCATGTGGGCGTTTCCCCCTGAGATTGCAGGAAGAAGCCATTGTGCGAATTGTCATCTGACACCCGGCACAACCTCTGTGGGTAGCGCATATCTGATAAGCATGAATACATCATCAAGCCATTTTCAAGAGATGGAATCGACCTCGAGGCGTTCGACACCGTTAAATGGAATGACTAAAGTATAAGCGGGGAATATTTTGTAAATAGTTGCACACACAAGGAGGGCAGGGCATTAGGAAGCCGTGTAAACAATTTTCTGACAAGTGTTGACTAAATAATTTTTTGGTAAATCAAACAATCGTTTATCTCCTCTTGCCCCGCCTCTCTGAATGTTCTAATAAATCCCTGCACTTGTAACTCTTGCATCACGCCCCTCTCAGCACTTGGTACAGAATATTGAACACTGACTTGGCCCCGTATTGATATTACTGTTGAGAAATGAAGGGGTGTTTAATCTCAAATTCTTTTTCATCTACCAGTTTTTTTTTTCATGCTTGGTATGTACATAAAGAAAATGGGAGGACGGTGATGGTGGTCTGTAAATACGAAAGGCGGTTCTGACAAATCTTGATTGAACCCAGAGTTTCCTTTGCATCACTCCTGATTGGAATGCTCAATGTTGTGCGCACAAAACAAATCTCATCTGATGACTCACGACGAGATTTCTCTGCAGTGGACTTTTTTTTTCTTGTCTTTTTCTAATCGACAATGCACAAACAAATTATGACTTAGTTACTGGGTAAACATTTATTTTCCCAATTGTCCATATTTTCATTATTTTAGTAAAAGTAAAAGCAATTATTTTAATTAACCCCTTAAGACCCGTATTCTTTTCTGCCAGGCATTTTTTTTTTAACTAATTTTGACTCTTTTCCCACATAAGAACAACATGGAAAAAAATGTGGTTATCTTATGTTTTTATTAGTCATAGTGGACGCCAGGATAATATGGCTGTAACGTGTTGTAAACTTACCAAGCTTATATGTGACAATCAACTTGCGATTGCGATTAGTTAGCTTGGATCCAATCATGAACCTGACATCATCCAAATTATGTTTTTATTGGTTTAAAAGGGATACTTGACTCATTGAACAATTTTCAGCAGTGAAAAGTGAATACTTTGTCCAGAATGAATTTGATAACTGCATTATTTTTCATGTGCAATTAATACTTTTAAGAAGTAATTTTTCTACTTGCTGTCGACTGATGATGACATCACCTGTGCTGAGGAAGTAGGTAACGGCCAATCATGGCTCAGTTTACCGACCAAACCCAGAAAACAGGTGAACCATGATTGGCCGTTACCTACTTTCTCAGCACAGGTGATGTCATCATCAGTCGACTGTTATGTTCTAGAGTTGGAGCCCAAAAACGCAGACACAAATAAATTTTAACTCTTTATTCGCATAACATCGAGAGGCGTAGAACAAACTTGACTAGACGAGAAACAACGAGAATGTATCGAGAATCACAAGACGCTAAGCTAACTTGAGCTTTGGGGGTGCACAGAGGAACAGAGGTAATAATCCGGCAAAAACACACCCTCCTCAGACAGGCTTATATAGACAGCGAAGCGATCTGGTTGGTTGTGGCCAACATGTGGCCATCAGACATGTGGGTAACAGGACTGACATGCAATTAAACACGCAAATATGTCATGTCCATTGAAATCATCTGTGGGTCTGAAAGGGTTATTTTGGTTCACAGGATTCCCTCTAGAAAACTTGCGAAATGTGGTGGACGGATGACAAACGACATGCACCAAATCATATTCGTCGACGGGAGGGGACGGTGTCGAACGACATCCAACAAATACTATTTGTCGTTGGTTGACGGGGGAAGGGTGGGTAGGTGGCGCCAGGTTTATACAGCTTTGGGGGAAACCGTGGTTCAAAACAGATAATCAGTCCACTTTCATGGAGGACTACAGAAATCTGAGCAGCTGAAATTCCGAGCATTATCTAATAGCAATATCTAAATGATTCATCAATTATCAGAAAAATTGATTTGTTGTCAATTAAATGATGAATCTCTAAAGCAAAACCATTATGACGAACAAAATTTAATAACATTCCCATTCACAGTCTGTATAACCCCAGCAGCGTTATATCAAAGAAAAGGAAACATATTATATAATAGGCTCTCTCATATAAAAAGAAAGTCTTCCTTCCCACTGACACATTTAATTAGATGTTATCAATCTCAGCTTGAATGTATTCATCTGCTTTGAAATATCCTGCTTTTTGCATAGCCCACACGTCATTCAGTGGCACAAAGCCAAAAGTCAGAAGTGTGTCCCTGATACTAATTTTTCTTGTGCGTGGAGGAAGAAAAAAAAATCCTCCATTGAAATATGAAATGTGGAGGAGGATTTGACTGCATATAACTGTCACATGTCAAAAAGCCTTCCATGTCTTACATGTGAGCCGCAAATTTATCCATACGCTTACGCAACCACTAAAGCAGTTTTGGATCATGTTCACTTCTGTGCTCTCAGTATTGATTGTCAATCAATTTTTCTCGCCTGGATTGAGTGTAATAAAACAGAGAATAATAACATCACCGCACCGTTGAAGGGCAATGGAGGGTTTGAAGAGATGAAATTGCAATATTCACACAGGGTGAATGTTGAATTGCTTGTTTTTGTGGATGTCGTGAATGGACTTGCCTCTCTCTAAGATGGATGGCATCTTATGGATTTATAAGCAGTCCAAATTGTAAATAATTGACAAAAGCAGGGCCCTGATTACTGATCGAAAGATAAACAGCTCTTCCTGTGTGAGATGCGTCCCGCATAGCACCTTAGAGAATCAATGACGGATTCAGTCCACCCTATAACTGCCTCATTTATTTCCATCCTCATTCTGTTGCAAAAATGTTTCCACTCGCCCTTGTGCATTTTCGCATCCTCCTGTCACAGCAAAAAGTACAACATTAACCTGCTGTATGTACATAAAGGAACACTTTACACATCATATGCGCATTCTGTAACATCACAATCGGATTAAATTTGTCAAGAATGAGGCAGTACATTATTATAAATGTTTGTAGGCCGAAAACGATTAATCACATCGCAATCCACCTTCAGATACTCGGGACACTTTCAAATTCACTTTTTTAAAGGTGACAAGCGATTGCAATCAGGAAGTTTGCCCTTATCTCCATGAGCTTGTTTGTTCCCGTGTCGTTGAACAAGAAGCTTTGACTTTCAGCAAGAATTATGTTCTAAACATGCTTTTTAAACAAGAACGTCACCAGAAACAATTGAATGATCATTCATGATGCCACATAAAGCACAATGTGTGTCGTCAGCAACAATGCAGGCAATTAGGGAGTACTTGACTGTAAACATAAATATGAATTCGACACACTTTTGTTTTTGCTCCCTTTTTTCATGAGCCAAACTCAAACATCTAAGACTTTTTCTATGGCCACAAAGGCCAACTTTCTTCTATCGTTCACAAAAGGGCTTTCATACAGATTTATGAACAATATTTAAGAGAAAGTGACCTTTTGTGTAGGAGACTTGGGCTTGATGTCACACTTTTTACACTCTTACATTGGAATCATGACATCATCCATCCATATTCATGTCATTTTTATCCTTTGTATCAGAGTCATATGCAATCAAATAGTGTAAACATGTGACATGTTGCCCCACCACTGGGTAAGTTGTCTCACCATAAGGGGTAGGATGTCACACTGGATTTTGTAACTAATAAAACAAGGACAAAATTGTTGCTGTTCTATTATAATTATTATCATTATTATTATTATTATTATTATTATTATTATTATTATTATTAATGGGAGTGAACAGTGAAGTCAGGCCCACAAAATGTTTATGATTGAGCTTGAAAAAAAATTGTTGAACATTTGTTGTTTGAACAAATGTTCACATAAAATATCATGTAACCTGTACTATATTAAAGAGATACTACACCTATTTAACCCGTTATAGCAATAGAAAATTAATATTTTGTCTATAATTAATTGGACACTTTCATTATTTGTCACATACAATTAGTACCTTTAAAAACACATTTTGCAACTTGCTGTCGACTGAAAATGACATCACAAGGGCTCAGGTAACCAATCACAGCTCAGCTTGTGAATGTCACATGACCAGACCAAGAAAACAGATGAGCTGTGATTGGTTACCTGAGCCCTTTGTGATGTCATTTTCAGTCGACAGCAAGTTGCAAAATGTGTTTTTAAAGGTACTAATTGTACATGAAAAATAATGAAAATATCAAATTTATTATAGGCAAAATATTAATGTTTGACTGCCAAAAATGGATAAGTAAAGTATCCCTTTAACGTCAGTAAAAACTGTTAGAAACTTATAGAGAAAGAAAACTAGTATTCTACCTTATAGTAGTAACCTTTGGAAGAGATAACTGCAATGTGACAACTTAACCCATGTGACAACAAGCCCAGATCTCCCCTACATAGGAAAAAAAATGCATCTTTTATGTTACCCTATATTGTTATTTTAGTATCAATATAAAATGATTTATTTTATTTTCCCTTCCAAAATAGGCTCGAATAAGACCAAATGTGCCAGTCATCAACTGCACAGCTAAAGGCTTGGTGAATAATGTGTTACAACGTTGTAAGTCGGTAGCATGACGTTAACCTGAGGCTAAAAGTTACTTTGGGACCTTGCCCTTGGCAGGAGATCTGAGCTGCAGACGTTAAAGCAGTTGGCGTAGCTCAATCCGATGGCCTGCTTGGGAAAATAAAATGACAGGCCAAATGCTTTTCAAAACACCCGAGATTCCACTTTAAGGAGCGACTCTCGTTAGACCAAAACCAACATATTTTTCAATTCCAAATTTTCTCCCCACCAAGACGACGTCATTTAAATATTCTGCTTTTTCTCTCATATTTCCTGGACAACGGCAAACATGACCTTATAAAATTTAGCGTGCACTGTTTTCAGCAGAAGACCGTAAAATAATATGAGTTGAAAGGGATTTAATTGGCACTTTATGTTTGCCTTTGATAGTCGTTTGGAGTTTTGATATGAATGTCGTGCCGTGCATAAAAATGCAATAGTTTGCAAAGATGTATGGACTCCATTGCTATGATTAAAAAAAAAAAAGATGTTTGTGTCATAAACAGGAAATGCATTGTACGGAAAATTGTTACTGATTCTAGGTGTCTTACGTCAGGTCGCAAAATCAAGTTGAAAACCTTAAAGGAAATAATACACAAGGTCAGTTTGTAGTTGATTGTTAACGCAATTGCATAATTGCTGTATTTGTTTGAAAACCACCTCTAGGTTATAAGTATAAAATGATCAAATGAAAAATTGTAAATGCGGCGGTAATTAAGTATGCCTTCTTTTGGCGAGATGATGTATTCTTTCTGTATTGTATAATTCAAATGATATGGAATTTGTAATTAATATATTTTATAACATTAAAATAAAACGACTGCAACAAATTATGTTAATAATGTTAATTAATTTGTCGATAAATTAATGACTTGGATAAAAAAAAATAATAATAAAAAAAACTCTTTGACCGCCAAAAATGTTTAATAACGATGAGTAAAATCACAATGTATGCCGCCATAAACGTTAAATGACGTCAACTACGTTTTTTTCTTTTCTTTTTTCTTTTTTTTTTTTTTTTTAATCAATGGCCAGTACAATGTTCAAGTGCAGCGCTGGCTGCCAGGTTAATGGGTTGTGGAATCAAAAATAGCCGGTGTATGAAATTAAAATGAAACGTGACAAAATCTGATGAAATCGGATGAAATCAAACGTTTTCAGGGATGACGTGAATGAATAAAGCTTTTGTCACATTAAACCTCATTCACAGAGCGTCACGAAACAAAAAAATATTAGCGTCAAATTCACTGTTGTGGAAAAAATGTATCTATTCACAAAAAGCTTGTTTTGTCCTGATCTTCTCAATTTTTGCTCAATGTCACTCAAAATTTCAAATGGTGATGACTAAAGAACTGAATAATGAAATGAAATGGAATGCGATCTTTAATGTGGTACCCACCTTGTATATGTCGTAAAAAAAAAAATAAAAAAAACACAATATTCTGTTTGCCTTGAAAGATGAGTTAAAATGCTCAAAATCGGCTAGCACTGGTGGGGTTGTTTTTTTTTTTGTGTGTTTTTTTTTTTTTGACAACGTGTGGCAGTAAAAGAATATGAAATTATTTCAGACTGACAGTGCAGAAAATGCATAAACAATAACTGATTATAATTCAGTTCCTGTTTTGGTCTGAAACATGTCAGAAAATTGGCAAAAATGATTCAAGACAAAGATAATCAGTCCACTTTACTACTGAGAAATTGGAAAAAAGATATCGAAAGGATCCCTCCTATCAAAATAATTATCGATTAATTTGATAATTGATTACTCATCCATTAACCGTTGTACATCTAATACACATACATACAGCACTTAGATGGAAATATGGATGTTCGTTTCTGTTAGGAAATATGTCAAATATTCTAATAAAAATACTTTGCTGTGAAAAAAAAAGAAGAAAAGTAATCTTCCGTCTGAGGAAAAAACTAGCCCATGTTGTACAATTCAGTGAAAAAAATGAAATCATCTTGGAATCAAGAATGTATTCTCCAAATGTATTAGTGAAATACATAACCTTTATTTGTCCTAAACATCACAATCAACGTTGTGTTGCAGATGTTACGACGCCATTGAAAGATCATAGCGGCATCTTGCTTCTCATCCCTTCAGTACTTCACTGTGTTTATTCAAATGAAGCCTTGGATGCATCAAGGAAAGATATAATTACTTTATGCTCGTTAAATATTAAGTACTCTCTCACTCCTCTCTAAATGCGCAACTTCATACTAAGTAGGGTATTTCGTTTGACAATGAATTAAACATTTCTCACACAGCCTTAACAACAGGGATGAGAAAAGTTTCCCCTCCTTTCATGCTACCTCATTTAGTGGAAAGATAAAACGAATGGGCGCACAAATTTTTTTTGGGAGGGGGTTGTTTTTGTTCCCAAGACGAAAGAGTGTCTCAACCAGTAGAGTAGGATGATTGTTGGGCTAAACTGCCTTTTGGAGAACAAACAAACATGTTGACGCCGATCGATAAGAGTACACAATCACTGTTGGGGCAACAAGAACAAGTCTGTTTGTGCAGGACTGACAACTAATACAAATAAAGTCAGATCATTGTATTTAAGCAATTAGAGTAGAGGAGCCACTTTTGGTTAATGACAGGCTGGAGCAGAAGACACCCAGGGAGCAAGTCGGGAATTTTGGGGGCTGCCTCGAGAGCACTTCAACACCGTGGACTTAATTTATACCTTTTTGTGCTGTTTTAGACAGCCCAGCACAGAACCAAATTAAAACAAATGATCAATCCAATATGCAACTCACTATTATGTTGAATGTTATTATTATCGGGACCCTACATTTGTTTCACTTCAACAAGCTAGGGCCCGTTTTCTAAAAATGACAACGGCCTGTCTTTTAATGCTGGATGTTTGGGCTGCATGTGCCCAAGCGGCTTTTATTTTTTATTTTTTTTTATTTTTATTTTTTATTTTTTTGCCCAAGCGGCTTTGATGGCTTGATTGCCTCATTTGCAAGCCTGTCGCGATAGATTACGCAGAGCGGGAGCATGCGAGTCAACTAGCAATTAACACGTACCTTAAGTAGGACTGCTGATATTGTCTCTTAAATTGCTTTCTTTTTTTTTGGAACTCTTTTACTCTTCTTCTTTCTTGAATCCCCCCCCCCCCCCCCTCTTTTTTTTAAGATCTTTTGTTTTTGTTTGTTTTTACTCATTTTTGCCGGAAAGTGGCTTTGTCCCATATTTCATGAGACAGATGAGCATTTTGAGAGAAGCTTAGGCACCTAATTTTCAAAATTGAACTTCCTTCAGACTCTGACGGTCCGCGCTGAGCCGCTGGAGCATTTTTGTTCAGTCTTTCTGTGTTATTTGGTACAAAATGGCCTGGGCAACAGAACTGGTACAAAGTGGGAACGTGGACATTACTTAGTGGCTCAAACCTGCGACCGATCGTGCATTTCAGAAAGTCATCATGCCAAGATGTCTTCAGGGATGGACACTTGTCAAATGTGTGAAATTTTAACAAGATATCAATCTGGGTCAAACTGCACCAGCTTTTGTTTTCACGTCAGTGGCATATTTAAAGGTCATTGAAAATGGCAGACTAGCTCGGTTTAGCATATGGCTCGAAAAGACTTTTTGTTTTTGATTTCTGATTTTAGCAGGCCTCATGTTTCATGAGTTCTCATGCATGTTTAGACCCTTAAAATCGGCGTTGCTTTCTTTGTGAACCGAGCGTTGCCTCGGCAACAGCGTTAACAGCATTTTGCGAAAAGTCACGAACTTGTTTTAACATCATGAAGGCCTAAATAATCTTCTGAGCAAATATGAGGTCGATCCGTGACACAAGTGAGCATTTTGACAGCGGCACAGGCACCTGATTTTCAAAATTGAACTTCCTTCAGGCTCTGATGGTCCGTGCTGAGCCACTGAAGCATTATTTTTATTTTTTTCTGCCTTTCAATTCGACTTGGTATAAAACAGCCCAGACATGGTCCATGGTGGGGACCTGGACATTGGTTAGTTGCTCAAACCTGCGGCCATTTGTATGTTTCATATAGTCATCATGACACAGTCAACATGGGGTGGCATGGCTCCATGGTAGAGTAGTCGTCTCCCAACCAAGAGGTTGTGGGTTTGATTCCATGCCATTGCGACCATGTCGAAGTATCCCTTGAGCAAGATACTGAACCCCCACTTGCTCCTGATGCTGTGCCATCAGTAGTCGAATGTAGATTGCGTTGAGGGCCTTGTAAGGTGGAAAAGCACTATAGAAATGAAGTACCATTTACCATCATAGTTGCCCACAGAAAAGTTAATAGAGTCATCAAAATATAAGGCAACTAAAATGCTGGTCAAGTTACTGTCAAATTGTAAATTTTATTATATAACTAATGCAATAATCTGTTAGTTTTATAAAAACTAGATTAAACACAGAGTATACAATTAATTCCTTAATCAACTCCTCATTTATAATCGCCATTATCATTGGTCATTCATCCAAGAGATACATTTAAGATATCAGATCACATAAACTACAAACAACTAAACAATAAACATTGCATTTAACATATACCAGGTGAACATGTACAGACATACACACACATTGAGTCGCAATCGTGACCATCAACCCATCATGCATTGCTGTACTTCCAGCGCGGATGACTCGTCAGTCAGTGAGCATAACCTCCAGTTTGAATGTTTGAAAACTAAAAAAAGAACGGTCCGTGCCTTTCAAAAGGCTCCTATGTCGCATGTGACACATTTTTCTGTCTGCAACCGTCTCATCTGAGTCAGAGATTGCGAGGAGATTAGGTGGAAGGTGGCCTCATGCAGTTGCTACACCGGCATGCTTTTCCATGAGTTGTTAACAGCCCAGCAAGTCCCTTTTGTTATATGTAACCTGACCTGCCCAAAGCATCAAACATTTCTAAAGAAAGCCCAATGTCGCACTTGCACATGAAGTTTCACTTGTATCAGCTGAAAAGCTGTGCTTTAACTCTTGTGGAGCCCAAACAGTCTTGCAGCTCAGCAACAATGTATCTCAGAAGGACATGCTTCTCCAAAACAAGGCAAGTTACTGTGTATCACACTTCACTGTTTTCATACTGTTGTTAACATAAAAGTGGGGAAAAATGTTAAACTAAAAGAAAAGTGGCTGTATCTTTTCGTCATCGTAACAATAATTTCAAAATAATTCATAAAATTGAATTAAAGTTCCAAAGATGTACTGCAATGTAAAAAACTTGGGGCCTATTCACTAAAGGTTTGCGTCGCCTTTGCACGGCGCAAACCAGTAAAAATGGAGCAATCTGGGAGCGCCTAATTCACTAAACACGCGCAGATGGGGAAATCCGTCACTAAGGATGCTGCCAACCAGATTGCACCCCATTGCTCCGGTGTTATTTGCGTGTATGTAAATTAGGTAATTTGCATACATTTGACGTGAAATATGCCCACCCCAATGCAAATGAGACTCATTGATATGCAGCGTCTAATTCACTAAAGTCAGCGCAAAAAAAAGTTTTTGGAAAGCATGTATTAACCTGACGCAACCTCGATCCCGGGATCATGACAGCAGTGCATGTGGCACGGTGCACGTCCCTGTACTGTACGCCCACGCCAGCCTCTGAAAATATATTTTAAAAAAACAATCGCACCAATAATTTGTACTTTATGGATGAGTGACATCGTTGTCGTCCTCTGCTCTGTACAGCTTTAATGGCGCTATAAACGCTTACTCTCGGTCCAACCTCGCTTTCTGATAATGTCATCTGTTTCGCAACTGTTACCATAACAACCATGTTCTTGGCGCAAATTCGTTGCCATGTGTGGTAAATCAGGTGCAAATTTGCTCCAAGGTGTCAGTTTTGTGGGTGTGTTTGCGCCCGTATATGATTAGAGCAATATCCTTCGTGAATAGGTGGGTAACTGGGCGCAGACTGCGGGTGCAGTTGTGGTGCAATATTTCGCGCTTTTACCGGACGCAGCGCTTTCTTAGTGAATATACCCCTCAGTGTGATATTGATTTGTGTTGAGGTCATTTTTCTGCCACTAGATGGCATAATTGCATTTGTAAGATATTGGTGACAGCGTAGTGCATTTTTCTTTTCATATTCAGAGCGATCTAATCTTTAACATGAAGTAAATTGTGAAATTCTGCACATTTTGAAAATTCTAAAATACAACTTGACCCCAGTCTCCACAAATATATGCATTATTGTTAAATGGCTGCTAAATTTTGATGTGGACGTGTCTGCTACATGGCAACTAGAATTCCCCTGTACCGTCCTTTCCAAATAATTTTCCAAGTCAATAATCGCACATTAAAAAAATGAGTAGCATCAAAGGAACTTTAAATTAACGCACTAATTTTGACACCCCTATCTTAGATAATTTTCTTTCCCCCTACATTGCATATTTCACTTTTTGCTGGGTGATCTGGAACGTAACCAGCCACAAGGTACCGAGTCAGAAAAGAATTAGGAAGTATTCCCACGAGGTGTCTGACTTGCTGCTATGGGCCCGAGACCAGACACAGCTGTGGCAATATTAAGCCATGCCAAGCTAAAACATGGCTATCAGCCATTACTGGGGGCTGCATGCTTTGGCATCTCATTCATCTGTTTGAGCAATGGCTACAGTTGCCATTATTGTTGTCTCTATCATTCCAATACCTTCAGAGCCGCAGTGATGTTCAGCTCTTGGTGTTGTTGACAAGACTCTGTCGAGATTGAACCCTTTCACCAAGTCCTGCACTTGGGTCTGAAGAATAAAAGATGATATGATGATGTTGGCAAATTGTTCCAATGCATTAATTATCTTTTTGACCGTTTTATTATAAATGCCTATATGTTTAATATGTTATGATGTCTGTGCAGGAGGAAGCTGAAGTGCCTTTGTCATTATTTTATAGCCTGAGAAATGAGTCAAAGATATAAAGACTAGACTTTCATGAATAAATGCACATTTTTAAGCAGACACTCACATAATTAGGCCAAACAGTGCATTAGGCTTTGCAGCTGGTATGACACAGTAACTGCTTCCGAGAATAATACACAAATTGCACTTATCCCCTTCATATCTTTTTTTCTGCTTTTATGTTTAATTTCTAGCCTATGAGCTGAATAATTGGTAGCTTCCTGTTATATGTTCCACAGTATATTACAGAAGAATCCAGTAATGTTTTCAGTCAGAGAACCAACACATCATGTCTGTGAACCATTTCAAAGGTGTTAGTCAGGTAAAGAAGACAAACCTGTTCCTGTCACTTGTGGGCATACATCCTTTGGACGGTTTTCAGAGCAAATTTACAACTCGGAATCTAAAGTGGCAGAAGCACAAGATAAAGACACTCTGATCAACTGCTGTGGGATCTTTTTTTCTTTTAATCTTAAAAAAAATTCAACCATTTTGCTGTGACAGTTTTTAGTAAACACGTTTTCCGCGAATGCAAAGAGAAACTCATCCATTTTCCATACCATCTCCTACACTTCTATAAGAGAGAATCGTGAATGACCACGGGGATATGTGACAGCACTTAGATAAAACACTGTACATAATTCCCGGCTACTGTAGGTCGTGAAAGGCTGGTCTATGGGCTACGCGTGGCACATGCAGAACTCCTTGAGAAGCTGATAGAATATTTTTCACATGAGATTCACCTCTATGGATTTGATAAAGGATGATGTGTATTGCTCCAGATTTCTAATGACTCCAGGAGAAAGCTGCACCTGCGATGGATACATGATCAGGAAAATTCATTCATTCATTAGGGGTGTCAAAATTAGTGGATTCAATTTGAGTTAATTTAAAGATATTTTAACGCTACAACTTTTTTTTTAATGCGCAATTAATGACCACCCCCTACTTGGAAAGGATGGTACAGACGTGTCCATAACAAAATTTAGCAGTAATACATTTAACAATAATGCATATATTTGTGGACACTGGGGTCAAGTTGTATTTTACAAATTTAAAAATGTGCAGAATTTCACAAGTTACCTCATGTTAAAGCTTAGATAGCTCTTCATATGAAAAGAAAAATGCACTGAGCTGTTACCGTCTTAAAAATGCAATTATGCCATCTAGTGGCAGAAAAATGACCTAAAAATTCATATCACACTCGTTTTTTACAATACAGAACGTCTTTTTATTTTCAACCATATTGTATGAATATTATAAAATTACTGTATCGATGACTAAAAGATGCAGCCATATTTCTATTAAACATTTTTCCCATTGTTATATTAACAAGAGTATGAAAACTTATAAACAAAATTATTGTACATTTAGAGAAGATATAAAATTTGCGATGAATTAACTATTAAAGTCACGCAGTTAATTACAATGCAAATTTTTAATCGCTAGCCAAATTGTTCATTTGTATTTTTCAACGCTGGCATGTTGGTCTGCTTATTGCACTGAATATTGAGCCATAATTATCCCCATTACTGCCTCAGAGGTCCTCATTCTCATTCACCCTGCAACAATGTGTAACTGAAAGCGATGTTGAAACATCACAACCTTTTTTGTCCGCTCCAAACCCTCTTTGTCTAAATCCCTGTGCCCCTATCCCTTTGTTAGACCAACTAGGCACCAACGTGACCAACTGATTAAACACTGTTAAATTGCAAATTAGTTCTTTTGTTCCAACTTTGCCCCTATCAGCTTTCGTCCATTAGTCCTCAGTAAAGGAAAAATAGAATGAGTGTACTATACTGCAACCAGTCCAGGGTGTACCCCGCCTACTGCCTAAAGCCAGCTGAGATAGGCTCCAGCACCCCCCGCAACCCTTGTGAGGAATAAGCGGTCAAGAAAATGGATGGATGGATATACTGCCAGTAATGCTAATGGTATGTATTTTATGCTTCCAGGTATGTCTTTTCACAGAATAATTTGCAACATAATGCACTTTGCTTACATCTAATGATTAAATGCGGAAGTCTTCCTGCGTAATGTACATTCTCTAGTCATCATTTCATTTTTCTTTGTTACATGGTATGAGTCACATCCGTGTAAGATGTCATCTATTCATTTTTCCCAAAGAAAAATGTAATAATCAGGCTTATTTCAATGTCATGCTTAAAAAAAAAAAAAAAATGGCACTTCACTATGACGCGAGTGATCGTTTTTCAGCATTCAACCATTTGAATGGACTGAGCAGGGCCAGACGCCAAAGTACATGGCACGAATGTCCGCTGAAAGCTTTGTGACTTATAAAGCTTTCTGAACATCAGAATCTTTGTTCAGCAAGTTTTTCTTGGTGAGAGCGTAACAATCGAGAGGCTGCTGAAAAGCTTGGGAGAGAGGTGCAATCGTCTGTCCAACAAAGACCTGAATAAATTAACAGGGAAGAGAGCCCAAGTAAAGACCAAAACATGGTCGCTGTCACTTCCAATCATCTAAATGGATCCACATGTCACAACTGAGCTTGTAGTTTGGAAAGGAAGCAGTCTTGTTTGTTTTAATATGAAGCAATCTTGTTGCGAAAATGCCTCAGTCTTACCTGAGGTGCCCTTCATTTTCATACGACATGTGTCCTAACCTCACTAAGTGCATCTTTGCAGTGGTCGCTGCTTTGTGTTTGTCAAGGGGTGATGATGAAAAGAGCCATAAACAATGAAGGTTACAGTTTGAACATGCTTTCGACAACATCTTTGGACTTTTCTACCGTAATCGGTTACATAAATGACACGAAAAGCCTTAAGGCTAAAATCATTGTTTACGTTTTCACGCGTCATGAATGGCAATGCTTTAATTCAACATCCCTCTTTGGTGGAGGTTCTCGTGCATGCCAGATCCACCACACCAGCATCTACTGAAATTCAAACAGAATTTGCTTCTCCCACTGGTTGCTGAATCAGTGGAGGCTGGTGTCTGTGGATCTCACTCTGCTTCATCTATCCTCCTTGCTTACTTTAGTCTTTCCTCTGGTCTCTTGAGGTCTTCCTAATCTGTTGGAATCTAGAGGATTCTGGGGTTGGTGAAATATTCTGGTAGGTGGTGTCGTTGGTGCTGGATTTCACTTTGTTTCATCTTTCTTTCCTTTAATCCTTCCTCTGGTCTCCTGACAACACGACTCTGGCGGGACTTTGAAGTATCCGGTTAAGGTGAAGGGTTTGGGAATTTTTAACAGGTTTCAGGTGAATTAAAGCCTCACATGCACACACGCACGCACAGGAAGTGATTAAGCACTGACACACGATATCGCTCCAACTGCTCAAACGTTGGTCAAAAGGTCCACATTTGAATTCATTTCTTCAGACTGTATGACATCATCTTGCGTGAGGCTGCCCAACACCCGAGTGAAAGACAAGCACCGGCCAGCATCAAAACTTGCACCAACCTAAGGCAATCCAAACACTTCTTGCAACACTGATCTTAATGTGTACGGTGTGGCCTGTGCCAGTATTGATAGATGTATTTTTCAGAAATGCTCACAAGTAGCCCACAGGCTACGAGGCTGCCACGACTTTAGTGAGACCTGTTTGCATGCATGCAGACGTGACTCATTTATGTCTTCAGGCAACGTATCTGCCATAACAAGTTTGGCTGTGGCTCGACTGGGGTGACACGAGGAGATGCTCAAGTCGGCCTGTGCTAATGATTGGCACTGTCGTTGAATGTTATGCAGGAACAATCCTATTATATTCATTCATATAGAGTTGTAGATGAATACAGCACATTTACACACTATGATTAAATGGAGAGCAATCCAAGATGTATCAGCTGGGATATGAGTCATCTTATTTGAGTACGTTAAACGTTTAACTTGCAAGTACAAAATGAAGGGTAGTCATTGTGAATCAAGATGTTAATGCAATATAGTACAATCACTTCATTTTCTTTCATAGGGCATATTTTTCTCTCTGACAGAAAAGTCATTAGGCTAAGCTATGAAGATATTACTTTAGCATAACTAAATGTAGTCACATGATACAGATAGAATTATGGTTTCATGATGAACCAAATGAAAACGCAATGAAAGGTACACATATTTCTACTTGATTATTAAAATGGTTGTCAATTAATTTGATCAATTAGTTTTGAACAGCTCTAACAAGATGTACAAAAAATACAACAGATTAGCAATCTTAATGTTTTGTTTTTATGAACGCATGAATTCAGCATTACTGTAGCAGTGTGCAGTTCACAAATGGCACACTTTTTCTTTCATGTCTCTGTGGTAACCCGTGCTTACTGTTCAGTGACCTACCTTCATGATGTGTCTGTGTGAAAGTAAACCCTCTTAATGACTGCATATCATGGTGTGCGCATAAACATGGCAGGAGGCAAAGTGGGGAAAAGTGAGTGATGAACGCAGTTGAAGGACGTGTCCATGATCATCTCACCCGAAATGCCCTCTGTGCTCTTCTATTAGTTTGGTCATATGGTTAGCGCATGAATGGTCATGGATCTTTAACTTTTGTCATTGTGGGTTTTCCTTCCCCTTCCCTCCTTTATCAAATACTGTCCCGTATGTGGGCATTCCCTGCTCGGCATCAGCAGAAAACCAACAACAGAATGAGGTTAAGTAGTTTAGCGATCGAACCTGTCAAGCCGCGGACCCCAAGGCCCCTTGTTTTGTACAACACCGGTTTCTCGATACTAAACAGATGTTTTTTTTTACGTTTGGGCAAAATTAATTAATCCAAGCGAACAGAAGTTTCCCCTTTGCTTGTCTGATAATAGGGGAGCCGTCGTCATTAGGATTGATGGCAGCAATTTATTATTAATGATTCGTAAAATGAGATCCAATAGACCCCATTCTAAATACATTTTCCATTACAGAGGAGCTGACTAGCAGCACTGCTGAGGCCGTCACTGATTCCTCCTATCATTTGGGCTTTTTCTCCCTTTGAAATACCGCAACCCTGATTCACCCTGCGCCTTTCTTTAAGTAATGCTTGGATTGTCTCAAATAGAGAGCATTTGTTTTCAAGCCCGGAGCCTTGTCGTCGCATCATGCTATGGAGGTACTTTGCTTTATGCCAACAGATAGCATCTTTCTGTCCATCCTTGAAATGCCTTCCAGTCGATCATGTTGCCTTTAGTATTAGCACCGTCGGTCGGTTTGAGTACTGACATCAAGATGTTCTGTCTGTAATCTCTCTGTTTCCATTAAAACAAATAAAAAGCTCAATCCTAGTTTTTATTTGAGTGAGCACAGTATGTAATGCTTTAATTGCTATGCAGATATCCATCACTAGCTGCCCACAAAAATTTCATGGATATCAGAAAGTAACAGGGCTGAAAACAAATCCACTTGTCTTTGCTCTCTCACCCTTGGCGAAGGTAACAAATGGCTATAGCGCTGTAAACACAAACTCAGACACTGCAGCCG
Source organism: Festucalex cinctus (assembly GCF_051991245.1). NCBI lineage: Eukaryota > Metazoa > Chordata > Actinopteri > Syngnathiformes > Syngnathidae > Festucalex > Festucalex cinctus. The sequence goes on from NC_135419.1 coordinate 12,074,969, forward strand.
TGTGGTAAATACAACATTGAAACAGCCTGTGGAGTCACAATCAATTATTTCACAAACTTCCAAATTAGACTATCTTCTTACAGTAGATAAAGCTCCCCTCTTAAAAATACCATTAGCAACGCTTTGAGTGCGCTTAAAAATTGATGACTGGAGCATCCCTGATAATTAAGAATGAAGTGAGCAGATTGGATAGGTGTGCATGTGCACTAAAAGGCCATGTGAATGCACGTGTTATCTTCAAGCTAGTGTTTGATTGCACTCTTATTGAATATAGGTGGCGATTCCTGTTGAGCTGTGAAAACAGCACTTGAACATCCGGGTGATTTCCCACTCATCCGCCTTTTGCACTTTTGACTGCCGGTAAAACGGATTCTAGGAAGTCATTAGTCCCTGTGACTCATTTGAGGGATGATGTTTTAACATCCAGAACAAAAGCATTTTAATACTTGAGTTCATTTGTACTCACTGTGAAGACAATCATTTCACATATTTAGATGTTGTAAATTACGTTTGTTCAAAACTTAAAATGGCTTAATACAGTTGCTGAATTGTTTGAACACATTCAAATTCACAATCTATTTAAAATTGTAAGTAATTTAGCTTTTTTTTCTAGATGGCCCTGGTTGATCTCCTTTGTTCTGCTGCCACCTGCTGGCCTTTTGTGTAATAACTACCATTTCTGCAACCGTTCTTTGCAGCTGAGAGGCCGTCTGTATGCTCTAGCAAAAAAAAAAACAAAAAAAAAAAAAAACGTATAATTACGTCTTTGGGACACTTACATTAAAAAAACGTATTTACACGTTATTGGGAGCAAATGAGTTAATGTCGAACCCTCATTATACTGAGAGAAACTGAAAAGGGAGATTTTTGGGGGTCCCTGTTTCAGTTCATCCCAAATCAAGGGATCGAGGTTAAGGCTTTCAAACTCATCCAAACACGGCATTTACAAACTTTAACTTGACAAAACTCATTTTGGTTGGAAAAGGACAAACTTATTGAGTACAAGCTTGTGTCAATAAAGCTGAATTGTGAAAATGTTGTGCACTTTCGGGTCTCAAATCGCCTCATTATATACAGTATATAAGGTTCAAGCCAACCGTAAGGGATCCATACCTTACTTTTCCTTTTATGGCAACACAGACCAGGCACACAAATGGTTTCAAACTACCCTTCAATACTATGCGAACAGTTTCAAGATCCCCGAAAACATCCTGTCTCTGTGTAATTTAGCTAAGGGTTGCAAAATTCGGTTAATCCCTTGCCCAATGCTTTGACCTGGGGGCAGCAAAGACCAAACGACCAAAAGAATAGTCAAAAGGTCAGTCACAGCTTAACAAAGGAGAGATGCAAGAAAATATCCAACCATTAGATTGACCAAACTCGATGACATATCCATGATTTACTACACGATCAAAACCAGAATATTGATGAAGATTTTAAAAACAAGTACCGCACATATGTCAGATTTTTAACCTGACCCCTGAATGATAACAAGTCTGAGTGCTATTGTTCAAACGCTGTGTATACAATCGGGGCCTGAAGGAGATACAACCTTTGTATAAACAGCCTTGGAATAAGTATTGTGTGAACGTATCGGAGTATCCCCAGAGCGTGGAGATATAACCTCGGCTCAAAGTGCAAGCTGGTTAACCACAGCAAACATAGTTCACACACACACACTTAAACATCCAGTGTCTGCTTGTTTTCTTTCATCTCAATTGCGATTTCCTCTACAAAAGCTGCCATAACCCGACTCCCACACCTGCTTGGCATAAAAACAAACAACCTTCTCAAAAAAACAAAACTGTTGCAGAGTCCTCGGGGCAGACACAGCTGACATTTGACTACTTAAAACATGATCCATCAGTAATGGTGTTGAATAATGCACCAACGTAAACGTCTTTTTGTCAAGTTCTTTTGCAGGGGTGTGCAAACCTTTATTTTGTTCGTTTTTCAAATGTAATCCTAAATTTGAAGATGAAGCGCCAACGGGATGACACCTGGCGACGAGGTTTATTGAGATATTTGACCCCAGGCAGGTAAACAATGGATACATCCAAGACTAGAAAAGTTTCTGAAGAAATGATCACGTTCAATACTTTGGCCACATGAACTACATTAAAAACTAACATACATTTGCATGTGAGAATGAAGGTGATGTCATATCAGGCAATTTAAGTCAAAAATGTTATTTCCAATATTAGGTTCTATTCACCCCCATTAGGCTAAACACAGTATTCTGATTAATACTGCATTTGTTGAACTTGAATTAACCCAAAAAAATCCGCATGTCTCAATCCCTCTCACGGGCAGCCATTTTGTCTTGTACTGCCACTTGCTGTTGACTGAAAATGACATTGCAATGCCTAAGGGCTCGACTTCCAAAATTCACAATACCAAACTCAGAAAACAGGTAAGCCAGGCTCGTTACCTGAGCCCTTATCCTGAGTTCACACCAAAAGCGAAAAGGCGAACTGGAACGTTACTGGAACATTTTTTTACTGGTTTAACCAAGGAAAAATAAATATAAAAGTAAATTTGACATTATGTGAACTAGTAGTTTATAGATTAAGTTGATAGCTAATGTGATGTTCTTCCTGTAATTCATATATGTATTATTGTGAGTGTTAAGGAACCAAAATAATTTATTTTATTCATTATATATATATATTTTTTTTATTAATTGGACGATTATTCAGTTATCAGAATTGTATTCTGCAAAATATCAGAACTAGCAGTAGCATCAAAAATCCATAAATTGTTAGGCTCTAATACCTTGTATGTCTAATTGGACTAAAATGAGCTTTATGGCATCTATTTTGAGGGGTTTTTTTTTCTTCCACAATGAATTTTATAACCAAGAGCTGTTTTTAGATGGAGCGCCACCCCTGTTCAACTCATTTTCACTTCCACATTGCTGTCAACGTGTGGTAAACTCTCCCCGCTCTGTATCTGTGTCTGCCTCACACAAATACTGATGACCCTACCCCACACACACTGTGCTCGCATAGGGTCTAAATGTAGGTATTTATTGTAATCTTCTTAGCACGTCTCATAAATGCAGATTATCACAGCAATTAAATTCACAGTTCACTGAAAGGTAACACTAAAAATAAAATGATCAAATCCAACAGGTTTGGGTTTGCGTCTTCATGCCGTCTCAGCAGTTGCACACAAGCTATCACCATTTCTTTACCGTGATTGTGAAACAACCTGGCATCTCACTGTATATGTATGCACATTCAAGCGTAACGGAACTGCCCATCCCCCTCATCTATCATGCTTGTAAACCGTAAGTGCAGGGGCAATTTTGCATCTCTTTTCATGTGATCTATTATTCATATTGTGTGATTCATTTTGTCAGTCAGTCTGCAAAATGAAATGCATGAATTCATAGCGCTCACGTCGTGTGCCATGTAATTAGAGAGCGAATTATGGCCTTAACAGCAATTTGAATAATACAATGCAAATCAATTTCAGTTGAGACTTTTAAGGGACAATACTGAACTTTTTAACACAATTGGCAAAGACAAGGAAGATGGGGGGGGGATCACAAATACAGTTAAAAGACCCCCTCTACTGCATGTTTCTTCCTTTTGACTCAGCTGTTAGCCTAGCAGCACTTTGTGCACGCCACATGATGTGTCATGCTAATCACCACAGAGCAGCTGCAACCATTCTGCATTTGGGTAACTCATGAAAAGACACATCCCAAAAAGATGACCTCAATTGGAGTTTAAGTCTTGCAAGCAAACCCTTGCAAAATTGTTCGTCTTTCTTAATGGCTGCAATAGCCACTACAATAGTTTAAAAAATAAATAAATAAAATAAACTACATTCTCCCTTAGAGGGCTGATAAAACACTTTTTGATTCCAGTTCACATGCACTTAACTCAGACGGTGATTATCTTTCATAATCCAGGCATCATAAGTCCTAAATTGAATCTGAGATCCATTTGAGTCCTTGTAAAACAGATTTATTGAAATAGATGTCTGCTTTAGATTTATTACGTGAACTACGCACATAAATCTATCAGAGCTTCAGATCGTATATTGTCCCAAATGCAGAGAGGTTCCAATGGACCGATCCCCGAAATTACAATGGCAAACTTGTATGAAATATTACGCTTTGGAGCAGTAAAGCAAAAAGTAATAGTTAATAGAAATCTTCAGAATTTTGGAGCGATTAAATACTGGCTGGGCAAAAACTAAAATGCTGGTTTGCATTTGTAACACGTTGTGGCGGTATCGGCATTGTTAGAGCCACCTACAATTTATTGTGACTATTAGTACCTGGCACCTGTACATATACATAACATGAGATAAACCTACTTATAATAAAACAACAGTATTAAATTCAACATTAGGCAAATTGCCACTTCATATTTTATTTAAGATAAGGACAATCTCTAATTGGGTACTTAAAGAAGCGGGTCCCAAAGGGGAGCCTAAGTTGAATGTAGCACATTGGAAATGATTACATTGAATTTTATTGTTTGCTCTTGTAGCAGTAATAAAAACGATGCGATTAAAAGAATACTTTTTGCAGGGACAAAGGAAAAGAATTCCCTTTGGAATGATCTACCGCGAAACATTAGGCAAGACTCTCTCTATCCATTTTTTAAAAACCCGTCTTAAAACACATTTTAATTATTTTGCTTTCGGCTCAGCATGAGACTTGGCATGTAGTGTTTTATTGGGTTGAGCGATTTTATGTTTTTAATTTATTGTTTTAACTGTCTCTGTTTTCTATGTATGATTTTTACTTTGTGTACGGTACTTTGTATGCAGGTGCGGTTGGTTTTAAAGTGCTCTATAAATACAATTGAATTGAGTTATGTAGCCGGCAGCGTTTTATGTATTATTAGAATTAAATGTCTCCTCCTGAAGTGTGTGTCCATGACAAGTAAAGTCAGTTAATGCTGTCTACACGTGGTATCGAAATTATGGTAAATAAATACCACATGTCGAGTAGAATATCGCACGTGAACGCCCCCTGGTTATAGCAGCGTTTCATTTATTATCAGATCATCTCCTCCTGGAGCGTGTGTCCATGAGAAGTAAGGTTAGTTGTTAAGTAGCCTACATGTTGTTCTTACCTATTAGATGCTAACTTAAGGCTATGCTAATCTCAGTGCTACATCAGCTTAGTTGTTCTTAAAGTGCTTAAATTCAGTTCAGATTGAACGATGAAATAACTATTGCATGGTTGTTGCCTGTTCGAAACCAACAGCTTGGCATGCGGTCAAGTGAAAACGTGGAAGATTTCCTCCGGCTAATTGCAACTGTAATTGCCATCTTCTGTCATCATTTTTACTGGATGACATTTAAGGACTCAGACAGTTGTTTCATCTCCACTCAAATTAGTGGCCTACGCTGACCATTTATTTGAATAATTTATCAAGTGACGTTACTTGCATTCAATAAGTCCAACAGGCTTGAAGAATCGGGATTGCTAATATTCAAACGAGATCTTAAGTCTGAGGCAGTTAAAGTAAAGAAAAATTGTGTTTGAAATGCAAATGTTGGTCATAAAAAGCAAATCAAGTCGTCTTTAAAGACTGCAACCAAAGAGCTAATTTACCGTTATCTTGGCAGGTTTTTGCTTCGTCAGCGCTGACTCAGCAAAGAAAAGGATGTTGGATGAAATCCAGCTCCGATTTGCTGCACAAATCACTTAACCAAACCACCTTTTGGTTCAGACATGCCTTTAAAGACGTACAGGTGGTGAGCTGCCTAATACTACCAACACAGGGAGAAAATTCCTGCATCAACCCTCAATTCAATGTCTCCATTTGCAGGTGTGCTATAGTGACATGAATAAATGTATACAAATTCTGACATTTCAGAGGCAGCGAGAAAGGGGTTACAAAGTCACACGCCACTTGAGACTACTTCAGAATACTTCCTGGAGAGTTTAGCAAACTGCTCTTCTGTTTTGTAATTGATGAAATGTTTAATTTTATGGTAAATGAACATGATGATGGGAAAATGAGAAATGCCACCGACGCATTTCAATTGAATACAGTAAACAAGCCAATGGATAGTTAATTATGGAGTTCTCCAAGAGACTTTTGGGAAAATAACAACAGTGTCAGTAAAGTTTACTTGTAGCAATGATGTTCGAAAAAAACACAACTGCAATTTAGCTTTAAGCTAGCAGACTGAACTAAGCTATGTGGTTGTTTTAAATACACAAGGTGTGTCCAGTAAATTTCTTTCTTGGTGAAAACAGATGTGAATTCTTATTTTAGAACAATTTTGTAGGTGAGCGGCTGCTGCCATATGCTCTCATCTCTGAAAGGTCCCGGTTGAATAAAAGCGCACCTCTATCATGGGCTGTTTAATGGAGCCGAAAACAAACAAACTTGAAATTTCAGTAACCGTGTGGAGAACCGCTCTATTCCGGTGCCAGCCGTGCCCTCGGGGCACCAAAGTGAACGCCCTTCAAGATAAACGATCTGTTGGGAGGATGGCACCTAGTGTGGTGGTGATGCGTTTGGAATGAAGTGAAGCAGAGGACATCTGCATTCAGAGGCTGAGCAGCCAGGATGTGAGGTTGCTTTTCAACCTTGGATTCATGTGAGGTTATGGAAGCATCAAAGCCGTACCAGAAAAGAATAGAAGTGTTTCATACCTTACACCAGGCGCTGACGTTGATGTCGTCACACATCTGTATATGTTATGTTGATGTGAGTTTGTATTGATTTACAGAGTCGGCCACTGCGTACTTGTAGTTCAGCCCCGGCGGATTCGCAAATTTGCAGATTGTTTTTCCCAATTTTTTGGGTTTTAAAAATATTTCTTAATATTTTTGGGCTTTAAAAAAAATCCCCCATTTCTCTCAAATGTATTGTGGAAAATGTGTATCAATGTTTTTATTTTTTATTTTATTTATTTTTTTTAAATAATATTTTATTTCACTAATTTATTTCAGTGGATGTCAATTATGTGCTTTTTTTTTTTTTTTTTTTTTTTGCTATTTATCACTATTCACATATCAGTGTTTCACTTTATACAAAAAGAGTTTCTGGAGTATCTTTATAACAAGAAAGTGAAATTCAACAACCACATAAATCTTTAGTTAATGACAATTTTTGTCAATCCAGTACCAATATGAGTACTCAGCTCCTGAGTATTCACCACCAATACCAAGTACCGATACCACTAGTACTTACATAACAAAAAGCATTTCTCCCCAAAAATCGCTCGTTGTGTTGCAGTTACAGATTTGTTTTGTTTTAATAAACGTTTCCACAATGAAAGCGCGATGTTCACCAGTCCAATTCATGGCATCAACTGAAAAAGAAAAAAAAAATAATGGCACTAAAAATAAATAAATAAAAACACTTTTTTGTTTTTTTACTTTGTCTTTTATTAAACCTACAAATGTGTCAGATCATTTTACTTGACCCTGTATATCACAGTATAGCATTTTCCCTTAAAATCGTATGTAATTAATGGCAATTTTTCTGTTCTTCTAATTTGTAGTTCCTAATTGTAAAGCAGCCACAAGAGAATGGACTTGATCAGATTAGCAGGGAAAAGATCCGGAGCCACTTTCAAATGATGACCGGAGTCCAGTACCGCAAATCCAAAAGGTAAGCACATCTGCATTGAGTGTTGTTAGGTGCACAAATAAGCATTAAGACCAACTGAAGTGGACCAAAATGAAAATGAAAATGGCAACAACAAAGCAGTTCAGACCTCCAAAACATTCCGTTCTAAATTCAAATTTGCAGTGATGTCACCATGTGTCCGCATAAAAAGAATATTGTTGGAAAAGCTCTTTTAAACAAACACGAAATGTCGTTTCCGTTACGGTTCCGAATTGAATATTTTCAAGCTCGTAAATTTGAAATTCAAAACAGCATCCTTTGAAGATGAAATCAAATCATTTTAAATTTGAAAGAACGACATCCCGGTGGGTGTCGCATGGCGGTATCGTGTTTTTTTTTTTTTTTTGTGGTCGGTGAGCAACACTTTGTCAAACAGGTACAAAGAGAAAGTCCTCTGAAAAGGGATACAGATGAGATATTTGCCGAGGGTGATTGAAAACATTGGTTCAAAAAAGGGAGTTTTGTCTGGCAGCCACCCTGAAGGCTTTTCAATATAATCGTAACCTTTTCCAGTATTCATTTCTCCTCACATCTACGCCCAGGCAAGCTAGATGAAAGGTTAAGACGGACCCGACAGAGCGTCTGAAGGTGCCGGACTGTTAGTGCAGTCTGGATTTGCTCATAATTTTCAAGGTCTAACCCTGTCAGGTAAAAAGATAAAAAGCTAATTTATAGTGCGAGATTGTCATATATAAATTAACAGGTAACACTGTGAGATAAAAAATTCTAAAGTGAAAATTAGAGATCCCACTTTCCAAATTACATGTCTGCTGGTACAATGGGCAGTTAATAGCATGCTGAGATTTACTGCACTGCATTCGGGCTTTATAATAGACTCCAATTTCATCTTAGTGACAAAAAGCTCTCCTGACCTGAAATGCTCAAAGAGAGGTTGAGAGCCACTGGAAGAAGAGCGCATGAGAGAACATAATAATTAGCAGCCGAAATGTCACCATCAGCAAGGAGCAAGCAATTTAGCATGCAGACATCATGTCTCAACCCCACTCTGTTAAGGACAGTGCGAGCACGAGACACTCTTGCGTGGATGGTAGGCGAAAATGTCGAGAGAAAAAGAAACAAGGTTTGAATATGGGGTCTTACTCCCCCTGAGGGCTCTCAAGCCTCCCACAGGGCTCAAGTCAATCAGCATGGTGAGATACTGGAAGCCCCCAGAGACGGGAGAAGCTGCTCCTGCTGTTCTATGAATATGGCATCTCGGCCCTGCGAGACAGCCCAATTCAAGCTGAAACCCATTTACGGCCCCAGCCGCAAGAGCAGAGATTTAATACCTAAACCTTTTACGATACAATGTGACATCGGTGTCAGCACAGTGCTGCTTTTGCCTGTACTTAACTCTATAAAGCCGGAACCATGAAATATATGAGAGAAAATTAGGATTCTTTGTAAATAGAGTATTTATTGGTCCTGTTAAACTATTTTTTTTTTTTTTTAAACCAGAGATCAGATTCCACATATGACTTTGGATTTGTTTGTTTGTTTGTCTGTTTGTCTGTTTGTTTGTTTATTGAACATGTAAACATAAAAAAATATCACAAAGAAAGTCAATTTACATGTTCAAAGGGAGTAGGAAGAAGTTGAAAACTTATCTAGTCCTACCCCTTACTCTTTGTATCTTATCACTTATTTCATTATTATTATTACAATAATGTGTCATATTTGATACATCCGGTCACAATGTTTTAAATTTGTACATAGATAACTGTCAAAAATATAACCAGACATATCAAACATATTAGTGTTTCCAAAACTTAGAAAGGACATTTCCCACTATGGCGGCCGGGTGTTTGAGTGTTTAGCATGTCTGCCTCCCAGTACTGAGGACGCAGGTTCGAGTCCAGGCTTTGGCCTTCCTGGGTGGAGTTTGCATGTTCTCCCCGTGCCCGCGTGGTTCTTCTCCGGGTACTCCGGTCTCCTCCCACATTTCAAAGACATGCATGGCAGGTTAATTGTATGCTCTGAAGTGTCCCTAGGTGTGATTCAGGGTGTACCCCGCCTACTGCTCGAAGCCAAATGGGATAGGCTCCAGCACCCCATGCAACCCTTGTGAAGAGTAATTGGTCAAGAAAATGGATGGATGGATGGATGGATGGATGGATGGATGGATGGATGGATGGATGGATGGATGGATGGATGGATGGATGGATTTCTCATGATTTCTCATTCTCAATTGGGGCGATCTTGCAAAGCCATCAGCTGGGTGATACTGCCCTCTAATGGATTAGCCGTGCAATGCATGTGTCCAATCATATACATCAGGGTTATAAATGGAAGAAAAAAAATACTCATGAAATAGAGGGCTCAAAATGTTGATGATACGTTTGGCTTTGTAGGGTTAACTCATCTTTTTGATATGTAGATGATGTGCCTTTAAAGCTTGCTATGAGAAGTGTAGTTCTGTATGTGTGTGACGGGTGGTCACGCGTCATGCCTTAAGTGTGTAAAGTTGCTGTCACGCTCACAGGAGCTTCCACAGAGATCACACAAGTCTCATTTGTCACGTTATTTCTCCATGCCGCTAAACCCTGGATCTTTGACGTCTATAGCCGTCAATGGCAGTGAAGACGTTAAAGCCACTAGCAATACGGATAAACAAGTAATGATCATCTGAAAAATTTATCAGAAAGCTTACATGCAAGGGTCTTTTATGATATGACAACAGACAGTTGGTCAGGTAAGAGACTACTGAGTCATACTGTCACTGTGAAAATACAGTAGAGCTCTTGTATTGGAAAAAAGAGAGAACAAAATTTCTCTGAAAAGCACGATGAAGAAAGACTGAAGAACTTGGATTTCACGTAATTCTCATCAAATGAACTTGTGTGATGTAAGTGATATGAAAAGGATTCTTGCATGCTCGGGTGGTTGAGCCAAGGCTGGTGCGTCTGTAAGACACTTTTTTTCCCCCCCAATGCCGGGGCCCCGAGGCAACGGTGTTAGTGCTAAATTGACAAAGCAACTCGATGTGACAGGAGGGGTCATAAAATTGCATTTTGTAGGATCCGTGTTTTCCCATCCTCAATTGTCCCTCAGCCCTTCAAATATTAGATCATTGCGCAATTTCAGCCAATATCATTTATCTTGGGCTGCATCCGCGTTTATCCACTCATACGGACAAGATGGAAGATGAACCATAGACACGACCTTGACTATTGCTGTGGTCACACTGTAGAACTAATTTGTGTCTCATTCTTTGGTGACAACATCATTGACTGGAGTTGCACGACATGGTTGAAGTGACACAATTCCTATTATTTGCCTGCAAGTTGCACAATGCCGACATGGGCCGCATGACAAGAAAACCACATGAAATTGGACACTTTCAGATCAGATCAGATATCTGCAAGTGTGATCGCAGCTTAAACGGACAGCCTCATCAAAGTGTGGCGATTAATACATGACTACAGATTAAATGGTATGAAAATGTCATGTCATATGTAACGATTATGGGGACCGAAATTATCACAGTTATCAGTGCTGTCAGGATATTGCTAAAAGAAATATGAAAAAAGGGGAAGTTCAGTGAACAGCAGCAACAACAACAAAAAAAAAATCATGCCTGCAAGAACCCGCAAAAAGTATAAAACTGACAGAAAACCTTTCTTGCTGTAAAATTTTTATCAATGACATTTATCCTGACTTTTTTTCCCTCAGCATACTGGGTAATTATCCTGAATATATATTACATCTGCAGTATTATAAAATCTAAAATAACACTGTCCTCTTCGTGGCCTTTCCGAACACCGTAAGTCTTTAACTTTTCCAATGCCATTAAAAAGAAGAGGCCCAATTGAGTCCCAGCCAATATGGAGCATTCTGACTCATTTTTCAAGGCTCACAGAATATTATTTATTTTATCATTGCGTAAACACAGAAACTACAAAATAAAAGATAGTGTAGTAATCCGCAATAAAGTATGGTTTGGTTCACCCAAATCACCTATTTTGGACCCAAAAAAATGCAGAAAACAGGTGTTTTGTGAAAGATAAATTTTGAGCACAACAGTAACTTTTATTGCTAATAGTTTTTACTTTAGTGACGCCTCAAACATATGAACAGTCCTCTTCCTCTATTAAATAGCAACAATGAAAATGTGCTTTTGATGGCAAAATAATAAACAGTCTTCCCTCATTTATCAAAACACCTCACTGCACACTTTAGAATATTTCTTGTTTAAACACTCACTATATTCAGACCTTCAGAGATTTTAAAAATAGGTACAATAATAGGTAAAAAAAAAAAAAAAAAAAAAAAAACGTGCAAAATTAGCACCAAAAAAATCCACAAAACAATGAGGCTGCAAAAGGTGAACCACACTATGGTGAGAGAACACTGTATTTACAAATTTAATTTGATATGTGAAATTCACTAAAATGTGCCTTGTGAGGTTTCAGGCCGAGCCGGTACTATGTATACATATTACGTCGTCACTTCTATGTCTAAATTTAAATAATCTCAGTAACCTTTTCTTTCTTTTGTGATATTCTTTGTAATAGATTTAACATGACAAACATTTTTATCACCCATAATCCTCTTGTAACGGGTGAATTTCCAGCAAGATTGAAACATTCTTTTCATACGCCACAATTTCTACAAAAGAAACCCAATGCTGCCATCTGCTGGCCATAGTTAGTATATTTTTATTTTCCCAGTTTAATTATCAAACAAGAGTTAGCCAAAACTTCTCTCCGCCCATTCCCATTAAAAAAAAGACATAGTTGATCGCAGTTGGTGTTGATGGTGTTCAAAGAGCTAACGTAACTGTGAAGCCAAAAGAAAACTACTTCCTGTCTTCCTGTGATGCCAAATATGGTAGTAACGATAATTACAATTTGGCTGGTAAAACCGAGTGCCGTTTAGCCATCACATAAGAAGAACGATTGATAACTGCAGGCAGTTGAGTAATTGTCAAGGTTACCTCCATTAAATTGATCGAGTTCAGTTCTGTTCACCTACATGGTATATAATGTTAAATATGTGTATTATTTATGTATGTATTTATTTATTTATTATCAGTAATGAACCTTTCTGCCATGTTTTCAGTACTTTTAAAACCATATATATCGGATATGTGACTTGAAAATGCGTAAAATAAAAATAAATAAATAAAATAAAGAAGATTGCATTTGAACGATCTGTTGCTGTCAAGGATTAGCCTATAAATCTCCAACAGCAGATCGAGGGCATCATTTTTTTTTTTTTTTTTTTTTTTTTGCCAAGTGCCTCTGCCTCCGACTGCAAAAGACACAAGTGCTTGCAGCAACTCCGAAATCTATCAACGCTGCTGCAGTGTCCTCCCTTGCTCAATTCTTTGAGTGCTACAGTGGAGTAGATTACAGAAAGATTCTATGAAGCATGAAGCCCCAGCTGAATTCTGGGTCAGCTAACAATGCCGGATCACACAGAAGTTTTGGATATGCCCACACACGTTGACCGGCATACCGAGATGGAATACAAAACGCTTAAATCGCAAAAAAAACATGCTGCAAAATCAAGATTGAGGGCGAAAATAAACGCAATTGCTCATTTATGTCAGGCATGTCTTAGCATAGATTAGAAAGCTTGCGGTCTGAAAGGGCCAAAAGCTTGTGCTGCTCGTGATTAACTGGACTTATGGTCAAATCATGTAAATTGTCGGTTCTTTATGCAAACCCACATCCAGTTAATAGCTGATTGAAATGCTATTACAGTGCTGGTGTAAAACATGATCAGTGTAAAATGAGGCAGCATGACGCCTTTTGTCCTCATAACCTCACACGTCACACAGACGTTTGCTCAAGCCGCATATTAAACGACACCCAAAAAAAAAAAAGTCAATGTTTGATGATGCAATTTCCATGAGCAGTAAGAACATCCATGGCTGCAAGAATACATGAGGGGGATTAAGCATGTTTCACTGCTCAATTAATTATTCTGTACACTCTTAAGCACAATTTACTCAGCGGTTATTACATCGTTCTCAATTTTGTGCCTTTGATAGTTTTGTTGCACCAATAACATTCCTGTTTTTTAATCCTGTAGATTAATATGCTAGTTGAGTGACGTTGTTTGTCAACACATTACCTTTACAACGAGACCATATTTCTATGAAACACTATTTTTGAGAAAACCTGCATATTTTATCAAGCTTTTTATGGCCCATAGTCATACATATATATTACACAACGACAACAGCAACCACACTTTTTAAGACTGCTGGGCAGAACAATTCCCTTGTTCCCTTTTTTTCATCCGAATCAATAGAGGGGAGCCAGTCGTGTTCTTTCAACAACAAGCAGCCACAGTAGCCTTTGAGGACAACAAACCGAGTTCGTTGGGGTTTCATACTCTATGCTCAGACAGTAGGTAATTATAAAATCCACTATTTTTCCTTGTAGCAGCATTTTTTAACTTCCCCTGCCAACCCAGACAAAGCTACAGTAGACAAAAATGAACCACAAATGGTTAAAAAAAAAAAAAAAAAAAAAAAAAAAAAAAAAAAAAAAAAGATATATGTTGTTTTCTTAACCCACTCAACTCACTGGGTAACTCCGGATTTTGAGCAGATAGTTATTTTTACCCAAATTTGTGTTCATTATTTTGACCCAGCAGATTGAGTTAAATATTGGATTTGGGCGGGATGAAGACAAACTAGTTGCCATTTTGGACAGTTTTGTGTAACTGGAATTGAAGTAAATTTAATGTGAGATTCTTCTTTTAGAACAACAGCTATATTGATTATCTGGTAGCCCATTTCTTGGTAGGTTTAAGTGATCACTGTGGGTAGTTTTTACACCTTGACCCAATGCTGGGTTAAATCATCAACTCAATGTGCTGGGTTATAATTAACCCAGCATTGGCTCTGTCCATTTTGGATCCAGCTCTGGGTTAGCTATTTCACCTAATTTGGGTTAGTTAGAGTATAGGGTGACCCCAGCAGTTTTACGGGTGTATGTCATCAAGTCAACAACTTGTAAATTGTTTGTTTTACCCCACCCAAGTTTTGAGGCCAGCTCATAAGGGATATAAAGAAAAAAAATAAGTGAAACAGAAAAGTCAGTATTTTTGCAATTAAAACAATAAATTACAATAAATTAAGTACTTTTTTCCCGAATTTATTTTAAACATGTATAGTAATAAGAATAGAGCATAATAAAATTACAGTGAGCCTGTAATTTGTATAATTTTTTTCAGGGATTTTGTAGCATTAACAGTTTTACAAAGTCAGTCATTTGGTTCCCTAATATTTCCTGGGTATAATCCTCAAGACCGAAGAAACAAACACTGGCGTGTCAAATGTCCAATGATCAGCTCTGTAGAGCTTCGCCAATTCACCAGGAGCCCAAGTTATTCTTATTTCTTTTTTAACATGTACACTGGCAGGGAATTAACCCCTAACAGACTCCGACGTCATGTGAATAACGAAATCATTTCAAAATGCCACAATGTGCAGGCCAAGTCAAACTGCGCATCGCCGTCATCCTCCGGCAAGGCTTGGCTTCAGACATCAATGTTCGATGTGGTACTAGAAACCGAGCAACAAAATGTGACTGCACTTCAAAAAAACAACACATTTGCCTTTTTTTTTTTTTTTTTTTACCGAGAACCTACAAATAAGTAACGAAAAAAACGCAACAATAGAACACGGCAGGATATGAGAAGTAAATGTCAGGTGGTAAACACACCCCTGCATCAGAGTACCCTTACACACAGGCACTTTTGTGGCTGTGATACTACCTTTTGACGGCAGAAAATTGCAGGATTGCCTTTGTCCCCGCCATTCCATGTGGGTGCCTTTGTGACAGGAAGAAAATGCAGACAATTGCCAGTTTTCTACCAGCAGTGCAAAAGAAAAAATTTTAACAACATGATCAACACAATAGGTGGATACTTGTGCATACCAAAATGACCAAAAATGTCATTCATTTACTCCCAGCCATTTTCACTGAAGCTCCCAGCTGTTTTACTGGATTTTAATTGATTTTGCAAGTCCCATAGAATATTGCTATTGCGATATATATTGTTCTATTGCTATAAAAACCTACCCAAAGAAAGATTAATCGCTTGTTTCATCAAGAAAAAAATATATATATTTGTATCTGCTTTCATTTTGCAGCAATTAGCATTAGAATATAGCTATGTTTCAGCATTATTCACATTCCTGTTGAAAATACTGGAAAAAAAAGCTTGTTGCAACATGGCTGATCTTTTATACTCTGCTGCCACTTTCTGGACATTTTTTGTAATAACTACCATTGCTTTAAGCCACCTCTTCATGTCAGAAGCTGCATCAAAGCCTTCTGTTTGCTCTTGCATACAAAACATCAAAACGTATACTGTAAATACATTTTTGGGAGTGAAGGACAAAGTATTAAAAAAACGTATTTACACGTTTCTGGGTTTGAATGAGTTAAACGTTTCCCGCCCTATTCTTCGAGTAAATACATGGACTGAATCCATCGATCGGGCTCAGTACAGGCTCTCCTTCTCAGTCCGTGTATTTTTTCCGAAGCTTCGCGTTATAAAGCAGCCACCAAAAATGCAAAAGGTCCAACATAACGACGGAAGTGTGCATCTCTGTCAGCCCGCCTTTACATCAATGTTTATTTAAATGCATGCAAATCCATCTTACACAAGGGCGGATTTTCTAATGTGCCATAACAAGA
Organism: Festucalex cinctus; assembly: GCF_051991245.1. Classification (NCBI taxonomy): domain Eukaryota; kingdom Metazoa; phylum Chordata; class Actinopteri; order Syngnathiformes; family Syngnathidae; genus Festucalex; species Festucalex cinctus. Next base: position 12,091,251 of record NC_135419.1, read on the forward strand.
CTAACCAAACATCCGTTCTACCTCAACAGTCATCCTATGTGTTCTACGCATTTAAAAAAGAAAAAAAGAAAAAAAAGAAAATAAGGCGAAAATGACGAATTTCCATCTTGAACTTAATCTGTTCACACTGCTCGGGGGGCTTGGTGTTCAACCTCGAGGGAACCCCAGCAATCCCCCAACTGTCTCTGGAGACCAGCAGAGGAAAAAATGTGCAATAGAATGGAAACCTCAACTCTCACAGGCCTCCCAGATTGCCGTTGAAAGCGTTTACACTACACTGGGTAACACGTGCAACCATGCATCGGTAATAAGGGAGCGAGTCAGAAAAGGAGGCAGGCGAGATAAGGCAGAAGGGCGAACTCTTGTCTTCCTATTAGTCGTGGTGAGTCACGAGTTGTGGCCCTTTTAATGCAAAGTAAGTGAGCTCATGAAGAAGGAGACAGGTGTGAAAACATTTTCAGATGTGAGGAAACTAGGCCAGAAGAGCCTCAACTGTAGGTCAGTGTTAAACATGCAATCATCTGCCACATAGATAGAACAATGATTGCAGACAGGCGTGACACGCAATGCAGGGTTGACTGCTTCCCCGATGCTCGAAAGCGAGAGATTTCAGAGGGGTGTGCTGTGCAAATGACTGCAGTATTTAGAGATCAAAGAGGATCCAAAGGACAGCTATCAATGCACAGATGAGACCGGTTACCAAACGATTGCACAGCAGACTGAGACGTGAACAGCCAGTCTAAGTTGACTGACTCTTAAGCAAGCAATTATTTCAATCAAACTACTTCATCCCGACCAATTATTAACGACTATTTAGGCGGGTCCAATAGTTTACTGTTGTTTGGATAAGAAAGCCAGACATCCCAAAGTCATGTTGATTGCATTCTTAATGGACACTGTCCACTGCAAATTTTTGCTACAGGGCCAGTCGACCAACCAGCATGTCAATAACGAGATATTGCCGCGTTGCATACCTACCTATTATAACTGTAATTCAACAAAAAAATGCCTCTGCCAAATCTAATATTAGGGTCTAAGGAACTGATCGATAAAAGAAAAGGGGGCCACAAACCCACCGCCCCGCCCCCCGGCCTTATACTAACTGCCTACGAGCTGTATATGTCTCATCTGTACGTATACTGTATAGTTTATACAGTAGTCTGCTCGAGAGGTGTCCGGGCTATCGGCTATCCAGTCATATATTCAGTCAGTAGTGAACATGCTACGCTAAATTCGGTGCTACGTTAGCATAGCGAGTGCTACGATCAGGTTCATATTGTGTTATTGTGTCCAGATTAGATCTGTCAAATGATTACATTTTTTAATCACATTAATCACATTTTTTGATTAATAACGATTAATCGCCTAATTAAAAAGGCTTTTTAAATCAACATTTTTTGCACATCAACTTTAAAGAGCACCTGTTATGTGTTAATTCTTTTTGTTAGGAGGAAGTCTTCACAAATTTGTATACACTGCACACGCTCATCCTCCTCTTTTTCTAATCAGTTAATTACATGCATAATTTAAAATGGGGAAAAAATGACCGATAGTTTGACATGAACAAACATTATGTCATACGCAAACATTTATTAAATGCTTTACTTTAATTCATGTCATTATGTTTATATTGCTCAAACACAACCTTTGCTACCGTTAACGTAAACATCCGCTGTCATGGTTTGGGTTCATTTTCTTACTTTTGTCATAGCTCAGATTTAATTTTGGTTTTAGTTTGATTTTGTCCTCATGTTTGTTTAAGTTCAGTCATGATCTGTGTTTTGCGCTGTTGTCCTTGTGTGCCGCCGAGTCTTATCAAGCCTTGTCTTGTCCACCTGTGTTTGCCTGCCCTTCCTCATGTGTCAACCAATCAGCATCCTCTGCCTCTTGTGTCTTGCCCAGCTGTGTTTAATTGTGTCAATTAGTGTGTGTGTATTTAGTTTCTTGTCTCCCCGCTGTCCGTTGTCGAGTCATTGTTATTTCCTCCTGACATGCTGCCGGATTTTTTTCCCATAGTTCCTCCCAAATTTGCCTTGTTTTCCTTTCCTGAGTTTGTTTGTTGTTTCTGACTAGTACCTTGTTTACCTCCTTGTTTTGTTTTATTAAATCCTTTTTTGGCTTCACCTCTGCCGCCTTGCCCTGTCAAATTAATAGTGTGATTAATCTGCATTAATACATGATTAATGTGATTGTTTTTTGTGATTGATTAATTAGTTAACACTTGAACTTTGGCAGTACTAAGCTTTTTTTTCTGATTACATGTGTCCTAGTTAATGCCTGGTGCAATTCTGAAGGTAACTGGTAAAGTAACTTATAATCTATCTTAATTGCTGAGAAAGTCAAGTAATCCATAGTTGCTTTTTAAAGAAGTAATCAATATTCTGTAAACAGATTACTTTTCAAGGTATATTTTCCATTCATCAAGGATTTGCAACAGATGATAAAGGTGCTGCACTTACTTCATTATAATTAACCAATTATTTCTACGAATTATTTTACAAACGTTACGCTGCAATTTCACAGGTTAGGCTGATTGACTGACATAATTTTCAGTTTGACTAACCCACTAATAAATGCTGCCTTCTTCTGCCACATCACACTCACCCCATGATCAGATGTAAGTATTTCATAGAAGATTGTAGCTGTACTCTACTGTACAAATGATCTAGAAATGATCATTTTAAGATGTGGCATTTCTTGTGAACATGAGAAAATGTGTTGACGTGCAATCTATAAGTCACCAATTACAGAAATTGCCACACTACCAAGGAAGTCACACCATTGTCCCTTTGTAGCCCACTTCAACTTGAGAAAATGGTATGATTCACACCAAACCCTGAGGCCAGACAGGAAGTGAAAAGTTTCTGTGCGTGCGTGCGTGCGTGCGTGCGTGCGTGCATGTGTGTGTTGCACCAGGCAGAATCAAATAAGAAAAGACAGTCAGGATAGAAAGAGAGAAGACAGGAAAGGAAAATCTCTTGAGATCTACTAAACTGTGACGAAGCTTCACACTCAGCACCTTTTCTCCCGAGGGTTCAGCAGTTTTGTTTCAGTCACACCAAAAATTGAATCTTACATTTTATTGGACTACAGTTGAAGCAACAATCTAGAGATAAGAATATCCAGTAATGCGTTCAGACAGTTTTGGTACGGTAACCCCAGAGTTGTGTGCTAGAAACAACTTGGCGAATAAATGAGCGACATCTCACAAACATCAACATGTATTTAGATCTGCAGCAAAGGAGAAAGAAAAAGACAGAAGAGATAAACATGAGTAATTAGTAGGGTGACCATATTTTCAAAATAAATCCCCGGGATGCTACAATTTTGCTGAAAATGAAGTATACAATAAACTTGACTAAGTGCAATGTCTAGAGAAATTGCGTGGGAATGCTGAAAGCTGAATGCTAATAGCGGGATGCTAGGCTGAATGCTTATGATGTAAATTGAAAGATAAATTATGTGAAAATTACAAAGTTTTAATTGAAGTTGAAACATAAATGAACACAAATACAAAGAAACCTTGAAGTGCAATCTGTCTAAGGTGGGATTTAATAATTTCAGAGAAATTATAATCCATTTACTGATACGACAGTCAGTTGGTATCGAACCATCGAATGTACTAAAAAATGGTTCTCTGTGGGGGAGGCAATTCCTCTAAGGATAACTTGCCTTTTCAGATTCATGGCTAATGGTGTATTTATTTTGAAAAGTGTCATCTGAAACGGCAAGCCAACATGCATTTAATCATTTCAGTAACATTATTATTATTAATGCATTTCAACGTGATTTTAATCATTTCAGTGAAATTGTAATGCATTTCCTGATATGATAGTCACTTGATATACATTTATATTACTCAGCATAATTGCTATGGATATATTTGCAACGTACAGTTGGAGGTGGGATTCGAACCCTGGGTTAATGGACAACACACTTAACCAAGTGTGCCACTAAGCAGTTCCCGAGAGCTGGTAATGATGATCAGTTATATGTATGGAAGTGGGCGTGGAAAGTGGAACTTAGAAAAAGTTCAAAGTCATTCACATTGAAAATGAATGGGGAAAAGTTGATATTTAACGCTAAATTGTGCGAGTACTGTAAGTAATGTGGAATTAGACGATATATACCCCAGAAGGAATGATTTTTTTTTAAGCAAGTTGATATTTGAACGGTGTAAATCGTAAGTATTATGTGGGAGTTTTTTCTCTGCAAAAAAGTGAGGAGAATGAAAATCCGAATAACATATGTGGGAATGTTCAGCATTCCCACAATGACATGCACATGGCACAAAATAAGTGGATGCCAGGGTGGGACCTGCATAATATTGGGACAAAACAATGGGGTTGGTCACAAGTTCAAAAACGGGACTGTCATCGTTCAAAACTAATAATTAGTGATTATTGGCAGACTTGTATTATCGATATTCCATTTCACTCCCTTTTCAATGAACACATTTAGTATTGACAAAAGAAAAATGAATATTGAATTAGCACTAGCACCAGTCAATGACATTTCGCCCTTTAGCAGGAAAATTAATCAATGCTCATGTGAGGTCAGTTATTTAGCATATTGCAAACGTCAGCCAGAAACCTCACATCTCCAAAATGGCAGTTCACGGGAAAACAAACAAAGTGCACGTTTGTTGAGCTACAAACATTTAATTTGCAGGGGAAGCCAATTTCGACACTTTAGATTGGTCAATAATTTGTAAAACTAGCAGGCCCACACGGATAGTATCGATTTGTGACACCCGACAATATCTTGCGTTTGTTTATCTGCCTAAATGACCAGTAAAACTGCACTGTCAACTTTTGGAGGATCCCGCATGGAGTTAGTTGTTGGGAGTTCAGAGATACCAGAGCTTCAAATACCTGCTTACTGCTAATCAGTGGCTTTTTAACAGCTGCTCTCTTTTCCTGACAGAAACCTTCCCCAACAAGCCTCTTTATCTTGCACACACGTGATTTAACAGTCCAATTATTTTTTCTTCAAACGTCCGTTGTTTTCATTCCTGTCACAAGGCATTCCACCATATCAGCAGAAACCCTCCACATAATTTTGCATTAATGGGCTCTTTGCACAAATCCACTACTTCCTGAACTCAACACCAGTCCTTCATTTCCTGTCTTTCATGAGTGGACAAGCTGATTAATCCAGGTGTGCCTGATCTCAGTAACGACAACAACATTGGCCAGACACACCTGGATTAATCAGTTTGTCCACTGATGAAAGACAGGAAACAAAAACGTGGTATTCAGTTCAGGAAGTAGTCGAGCTGTGCAAAGAGCCCATTGGGCTCATATGGCAAACCTATGTTTGAGATTCGTATGAGTCATTTAAACAGACAGGAGAAACAATAACTTCCTCAGAGAAGCACAAACTCATATTGTTTTGTAACTTTAATCCTTCAAGAATATTAAAACTCATTTGCTCCCAAAAAACGTATAAATACGTTCTATTTTAAATGTTTTAAGTGTCCCAAAGACGTATTTATACGTTCATTCATTTTTGTTTTTTATGGGGGGTTTTTTATGCTAGCGCGTACAGAAGGCTTTGAAAATGGCTGGGAGTGAATGAGTTAAGCTGGAACAGTGGATTTATGGGGAAATACAATGACTGGCAACCAAGAAGGCGAGGAAAGAATAGCCATTGATAGCATTGAGAGATTAAAAAATGGGAAGTATACATGACAGTTACCTTGGCAACCGCAGCCTGCAATCTACACGCACTACCAACTGCCAGCAACAAAGAGATGGGAGTGGGATTCATCACTTTGAGTGATGCATTTGATCAAACCAAACGCACACGCAGACAACGCACACACCATATGAAGACAGCAAAAGATCCTCAGCACGATCAGTCTTGTGCCGATTCCAAGGTGGAAGCAGTTGACGCAAAAGGGATTTGACAGACTCTTCCAACTGAAGTCAAATCACTGATGTTGTGGTTTTGAGGACGACGACCTTTCATAGCCAGCTCTTGCTCTGTGTCACGCTACAACAGAAGAGCAAACTGTTTCCATGAAACTGGAGTTATAGACTTGCTTCACAGTATGATATTCTGAAGACTTCAGATTAGTGAATGATTGAGTGAGTGAATACATCTTTTTACAACCTGACAATAGTTTTGCACTGAAGTGGTTATTCCCGTTCAGAGCAACCTTTATTAATATCTTTTTTTATGTCAAAACAATATTCAGAAGAGAACGTTAAATGTTTTAGGGGTTAAGCGATTGCTAAGCAACAGTCGCTATGGTGCTGAATAATTAGAGAGAGCATGAGGGTGTGGTGCAGCAGTATCAGAGTGCATATGTGGCAAGTGAATAAGCATGAAAGGATACGATATATAAAACATTCTATACTTCGCCCATTTCGAAGTGAACGCTGCAGCTTACCATTGATGCTTTTGTTCACATTCAACTCTACATACTGTATACAGTATAGCACACATCAATCCATCCAGCTTGAATACAGCTCATTTGTATGTGTAGCCTGGCACAGGTGGAGTTGATTGACCTCAAACAAGTATCCGGTCAACAAATTAAAATAAACTCCAGTATAGCACCAATAGTTCCCACAAAGCAGACGAAGGACTCCAAAACTATTCAGGAGGGAAAAAGAACAGCATCTTTGTTTAGCTGTTAACTTTTTGACTGCCAAAAAAGACATCAAATAACGATTAGTAAAATCACGATGTATGCCGCCATAAACGTTAAATGTTGTCAACTACGTGATTTGTTTTTTGTTTTTTTTTAATCAATGGCCAGTGCCTGTGATTGGCTGGCAACCAGTCCAGGGTGTCCCCCGCCTACTGCCCAAAGCCAGCTGAGATAGGCTCCAGCACTCCCCTTGTGAGGGATAAGCAGTCAAGAAAATGGATGGATGGATGGATGGATGGATGGATGGATGGATGGATGGATGGATGGATGGATGGTTGGATGGCCAGTGCAACATCTAAGTACAGCGCTACCTGGTCAATGAGTTGTGGAATTAAAAACACCCACTAACTATGGCCAGCAGATGGCAGCATTATATCTCTTTTTAATGGGCTGCCAGTGTATGAAATTACAGTGAAGCGTGACGGAATCTGACGAAATAGAATGTTTTCAAGGGTGACGTGAATGATCAAATCCTTTGTCAAATTAAACTTAATTCACAGAGCGTCACTAAACAAAAACAAAAAAAAAATTGTGTCAAAGTCAATGTAGGGAAAATGGATCATTTCACAAGAAGCTTATTTTTCCTTATCTTTTCAATGTTCGCTAAATGCCATTCAAATTACGGAATATGGTAGAAACATACTTGTTTGGTAATGAAAGAATGGAATGCGATCTTTCATTTGGTACCCACATTGTATATGTAGTAAAAGCACACAATATTCTGTTTGCCTTGAAAGATGAGTTCAAATGCTCGAAATCGGCTGCATCATGAAGTCATCATGAAAAACATGAAGTCATACATTAGATTGGTCAATAATTTATGACACACCCACACGGAAAAATGAAGTTGCCTTTTAGTACCATTGGATGTTCTATTTGTATGTTGCTGCCATATTTATGCTAAAGCAATGATAATGAGAGTGATGTTATGTCGAAAGCACTTTGAATTTCTGACAAACAAACAGCGTGAAGCAGGAACACTTTTCTTCTCGGTTGGAGAACGCTTATGTATGCATGTATGTAACTGCTTTCTGGTAAACAAAACACTGCATGTTTTGTCACTCTGCGATGACACGAGACAAAACAAAAACTGCCAACCTTCACGACGGAAACAAACAAGTGGAAACGGCAACAAAATAACACAGAAGTGGAAATAGCACGCCGCTAAAAATAATATGTGACATATTTGGAATGATGTGAAGATCTATGCTAAACAGTGAACACTTCAACGTGGAACTCACGGAAAATTTTAAAAACGGGATATAGACTACATGACAGATTTGTCGAGTTAAAAAGAAGAATAGATGAGATTGGGATGCTCCTGGGATTGGTATAGTAAAATGGTGAAATTAATTAATTGCTAGAAGGCTAATGCTAATCGCAGTTGTTAACCATTTAGCATAGGCTATTTTTGTTATGTTTAATAATACATATGCGTAGAGATAATAAATTATGAGTACTTATATCCACTCAATTCAACTAATGCCAACCTTAGTAAATCAACAAAAAAACATTTTGTTTGTTCTGTTTTCAGCTAACACCTCATACAAAACAGCAGATGAACATCTAAACGCTGTTTCATGAAAGTTTCGGAAACTTCCATGAAAAGCTATCGGCAGAAAAATGAGTTGCTGTCATTCCGCACGAGTCAGGCTACAAATGAGTAGGAATCAGGCAGTTCTAGGTCACCAGGGCTGAGGCTCTGGACTCCACATAACTGCTAGCAATGAGATGGCCATAGGCAGAATGGTGCTCAGGCCGGATTGCATACAAGAGGAGCTTTTGAAATATATCGAGCTCTTGGTTGTTGCTTTTAAATAATTTGGGCTATTTGTGTTTTTGTCCCAAGATGAATCTCCTTTTGAAACAAAATTCCCATTTTTGACTTTGAGTATCTTTGCTGGTATGTAGGAACATTCTTTCACTGGCTTGAGGAGGATCTTTGTAGCGTGTTCTTCTCTGCACTCTCGTCTATCTCTGTACAACCGTGCAACAAAATTGCCGCCCCCTCTACAGATGTTTGAGGCTTGCAATTCTAAAAGTAAAAGCAGTGCGACTCAACTGCATTGTCAGCACTCTGCTGATCTGTCGGTCGTGGGTGGCAGGAGCTTAGAATGACACGATAAAGAATATTAAATTACACCCTTCAAACAAAGCTTACGTTCACTAGCAAGCATCGTAATATGTGCTGTTTGTTCGTCTCAATCCGCTCTCTTTGGAAACTATTTCATTAACTTGTAGTAATACTGTAATTCACTTTCTTTTTTTTATGCGCTCGTGTGCGTCTCGCACTTGAGCCGTCTCGGCAACATTTGAACCAGTGTGACATGGATTTAATGAGGCTGAATCATGTTGTAATGTGCAATTTCATCCTAAGCCTATTTTGTGTGAGACAGAATCCATCTCCTGGAGGGGGGGAAAAAAAACAGGATAGTCTGTGTCATATTCATATGACATATTCGTTCAGGCTTTAGATGAATGTAATAGCAAATCCCTGCCTCTATGTTCACATTGAAGTGGCGTCTGAATTGCAGAGCCCTTCGAGGAACATTGAGCAATCAAGACAAAAAAAAAAAACAGCAGACACCCTTGGGACTCAAATCTCATTTTTGGGTTGTCCCGCGCCCTTATTTCATCAGGCACACACACACACATGGTCAGCCCAGTTCATTCAATCCCGTAAGATTGAGGTTACTTTTGAAGTAGATGATGAATATACAGTAGAGTCAAATTAAATATTAACGTGTCCTCGCACCCACACACCTGTCAGGATCACATGAAAGTCGAGAAGTGTGCTGCAAGGAGGATTTCATGCTGCGTTTAGAGTTTGAGCAAAGTTAATTTTCAGACTTTGCTGTCTTGCTCCACCCAAAATGTAAAAGTCACATTTTCTTTGCAATTTAGCTTTGTCCCCATCTGGTCGCAATGTTTGGTTTTGAAGGCCATGTTGATACGAAAATGTCTGCTGTCGTTTCAAAGCTTTTTGGCCTAAGAAAATGTGTGTTTCTAAATGAATCGACCTTTGAAGGCAGTATTAAAGACAATAAAAACGAGGGGTCCTGAACAAATGTACATTTTACAAAAATGCTACTGAATATGGTGAGTTTTGAGTATTAGAAAGCCATAAAAAATGAAGACCACAAACCAAAAGTAGTAAGCAATGCAAAACATCATAGACAGGCTAACGATTAGCATCAGTGTCGCATTGTTATTAGGGATGTCACGATAACGGCAATATTGTGATATTGCAATATTAAAATTGCCACAGTATCGTCATGGTATTAATAGCAATGCATCTATACATATATATATATATATATATATATATATATATATATATATATATATATATATATATTTATTTTTTTTTATTTTTTTTTATTTTTTTTTTTACAGTTTGCTCTAGCATGGTTATTTTATTTGTGCAGTTTAATTTTAATTAGGCATGTTTTGGCCATGTACGTTTAAGACTCATGTTAATTGTTAAGGTTATATTATGCTTTTTGAGCTTCTTTTTTTGCTTCTTTTAAAAATATTGTGTTTTTATACAGCATTGTATACAATACACTACAGATTGTATTGTATTAGTGTTAATGTTTTATGATATATAGTTTTTGTGTTTCTGTAAAGTGCTTTGGCTCAGGCTCTTTGAAAGCGCTATATAAATAAACTTGAGTTGAGTTCAGTTCAGTTTCGTGAGCATTTTTAATTTCACTAACCTCTCCCACAATATCGTTATAATTATATTGTGACGTTCCTATTCTGATAATATCTTATCGTGGCGTTTCGATATCGTTACATTCGTTGTTATAACCTTTAATCAATGGATATTTGAACTCAAAACATGTAGACAGATACTTCTTTATCCTCTGCGTAGAATGACAAATATTACTGTGGCTTAACTGATAAGCTTGAGATGTCTCCATGTACATCATATCCATATCCAGTAGCACACATTTGAAGGAGCAGCACCATTGAGTAGAAACAACAACGCGGCAAAAAGTGTTTCATTTTTTACATTTTAATAAAATGTTACGATTACCTTTTAGGAGACACAGCATGTTCTCGCTTGCCCACATAAACTCTCATTGTGCATGTTGATTGTAATCAGTCATTGGGAAGAATCTGTTCCGTTGACCTGTATTCACAATGGACAGTCATCACAGAAATAATTCAGCATAATTGTTAATGAAGGCAGCAGCTGATTACGACGGATTGCTTGTTTATGGACTATGAGGATTTCAAGCTCAGTTGACTTCGCCAGCTCTTACCTGTGCCCACGCAACGCAGCACACGGTCACTGGTGCCAGCGCTAGCCCATCAACCGTATGTCACAACATACACGACAGAAGCAATTTCAAAAGTGACAGACGTAACCCAAAAAAATGACACAGATCTCTGCAATGCAACAATGCCAGAATGACATCAGAGGCAGCAGAGACGTGACAAAGGCTGAAGAAATTCAAGCGTGCCCTTTACAAAGCTGAGTCATTCTTAGAATTTCCCCAAATGTCCTTCATGACGGGGACACTGTCGTCAGGAGACAAACATTTGACAGCTTCGACTGATTTCAGGAAGTTATACCGGGAAATAATCATTTTTAAAAAGGCATACGGAAAGTAAACATTTTTGACGGGCAAACATATTAACAGTTAGTTAACAGCAAGTATATTTAAAACGATACTTTACTAATTGAGGAATTTTCAGCAGCAAAAAGTTAATATTTTGTCTCATGAATTTGATAACGTCGTTTTTTACTGCTGAAAATTGCTAAATGAATTCCACAGATTATTGACGTGCATATGTACATACCCAGTGGAATTATGGGGGGGAAAAAATGCTGAATGGAAACTGTGCACTGCAAACATAATAATAAACTAAAATAATAAATAATAACAATAAAAATAATAAAAATTACGAATAAAGAATGTTTACGCAACTTTCAAACATATTGGTATTATGTAGGCCGAACGCTTAAAAAAATGTTTTTAGCATTAACGTACAAGTACGTTCGAACATATTTACAATTATGTTGAAACATATTATGTATTTGAAATACGCTCAGACGTTATTGCAAACATGACGGACATACTTGCAAATGCGTGTATATAAATACGTACATTTATTTAAACATATTTGCCAGTCAAAATAGTTTACTTACTCCACATTGTCAGTTCCAATGATTCACTTTCCTGTTTTTATGTTAGATAAAGCTCGATTAGTGAATGGATAACCAATAGTTTAAAATGGTCTAAAAAATGTATTTAAAGCAGCCTGACATTCTAATGAAGTAATAAAAATTCTATTGTAAACAAAAAAAAAAAAGTCCATTCTACTTCCCAAACTACACATACACCGTGCATCTCTTATTTCTCCACAGCGACGGAGCCTCGTTTATTTAACATATGCTTTTATATGCATCCATATCTGCGTAATTATATTTTAATCGCATTCCCAGGAGCTGTCTTATTACCAAATGTTGGTCTCTCGTTCGGCAATGGAAAGCATATGGTCCGCCTTGCATGGAACACACGAATGCGGCACACCTCATTTGCAGAGCAAGCCGCCCACCAGCACGCAGATGGCCGCGAGTGTGTCGGCCATTTTGAAAGAAGCAAGCAATAAACCTTGCGACTGTCCTTGTTCTCTCTTCGCTGAGTGCAAGACAAAGCCCTTATCTCTTACTTGACCCCATTCGCACAAGTCCACGAGTCTTTTTGAAGGAGACTGCGTGCGTAAGATGGAAGTGTGACCCAGCCTCGATTAGATGGACAACGGCAAGATCGGAGTTGGGACGATGATTGAGTTGATAGAAGTTTGGAGTTTGAATTTGACTGTAAGATCTAAAATGGAGACTGCACATAATGATTTTCAACTGGAGACTCCACACATGATGTAAACGTGTTCAATTTGAATGTGCTTACAAGATCATGATTAGTGTTTATTTGGACAAGCATGACGAAAACATAAATACTTGAAATGGACAAATATAGACAAAAAAAAAGGATGAATACCCAAATGTACATAACATGGAATCAGACACTTTAAACTTAACAAGGAAGATTTTTCAAACACTGTTATGTTAGCAACATTTCGGCAGCTAGCGCAGCACTTCCTGTTAGCGCTCTTATTTGAAACCATTCACGCTACTTCCTGTGCACTACTTAGTCGATTGATGCTAATTTTAAGATCACCACACAGCAATGGGTATTCAAGAATCTGTGGAGTCAAATGATTGACTGTGAAAGGAAATAAAAACATTAAACACTTAAGCTAGCAACATTTCGGCAGCTAGCGCAGCACTTCCTGTTAGCGCTCTAATGCTGCATTCGATAATGGTCGGAAGTCGGATATATCCAAGTTGGTTTTTCCCAGTTCTGACCTGAAAGTGTTCGAGGCGAAAGTAAACAACCAAAATGGCGGATAGTGATGTACTGTTTTTTTATTTTGGTCCTCAAAACTCATTTTGACCTTCAGCAAACTTACATTTTGTAATTTTGCTTCATTTTTGTTTTAATCTCATTTCATAAGCATTCCATACAGTTAAATAGTTCACCGTCTAATTTTATGCAGGGAAGTAGCGGAATACTGTCACGTACGTTGTGTTACGTGAAGTTATGTCGAATATTCATGAATGAAGAAAGCTATCGAATTTTATATTCGAGTAAATTGTGTTTTGCCATTCATGGTCTGTGGTCGCCATTGAAGAGTGACATCACGCATGAGGTAAAAGAGCTGTCAGAGAGAAGTCACTCGAAACTTGCAAAACACACAATGAATATTTCCAACAGTGAGATGAGAACAAATTTTCACAGCCGATAAATTTGGGAGTAAAACTGAGCAAAGATAAGTGATGAGTGAATAATAAATAAGCAGTTTGCTTTGCTGGACAAGCTGTTCCATCCCTGATGAGAACAAATATGGAGAAACAAACTAATGAAAGAATATAGTTTTCCCTTTTAATAGGACATTGAATGTGTCAGTAAAAATCCCAAAGGAAACAAATCAAACAGTAAAGAAAATTTAATGAAATATTTATTTGTTAGCTAACATGAATGAATTTGTCACTTATAAATATTACGTGCATCACATCCTGAATTATCGGATATACGTAGCTATATGATAACATTTTGTTGGTATCCCTCTGAGAATGAAAAAAAATATATAAGAATAATAAAAGAAAGAAATGAAAATTAACCAATTAAACCAGATGTTGCTTTTGAATTGTCGCTCAACAGTTATCGTTTTAAAAAAGAACCTCAAGAAACAGGCCTGTACATTATAATTCACAGATGGCAATAGAAGCAGTTTTACATCCTCTTTGACTTTATATGTGATGTCAAGTCTAGGTGGGACGTATGTGCACTGTATACCGTCTATATGAGGCGAATCAATCCTTTTTTTTATTTATTTATTTATTTATTTTTTTTAAGTTCTCTGTAGGCAAATCAACCAGCCAGCTGTGTATGTGGCCATGTGGTTGGACTGTATATGTTTATGTAACCTTTGAACCTTGAGATTGGAGCAACACTTCTATTAAAACATCACAAACTTGTCAATGTGATGAAAAGAATGCTAATATAGAAAATAATCAAATTCTCATTACACTAATCACTCGGTCACCATGTGGCCACTTTTCCAGCGTACAGTTCACACCATGAGCAATTATTTTAAATGATCATACGCTGACTTTATGTATAACAGAAGGCCATTCGGCAATGCAGCCAGGCTAATTAGCCAGCAAGTTGTAGGAGTTGAATTTAATTGGAAAATGTCATTCTTTTCAACACAGGTTAATACACACTGGCATATTATCATCATTATTACTGTATACAGTGTAAACATTTAGTAAATAATCCACCCTTTCATGTTGTGGTTTTTTTCCTTTTCATTTTATAATACTGCACAAAAATGTTGTTGTGCAGGCTTAATTTGTCTTGATCCACTTGTTCGGTGTGCGTCAGGGTGTAGATTTCAGCAATCACACTTGTCAAAACGATCTGCGTTACACCAGAATATTTCAATGTTATTCGCTATTACATTTTCGTACAAATTTAGCAAGAATCATGGAAGTTGACATGCCTGATTCACTTTTGCGGGCCAGGTAATATAATGTAGTTTTAAACTACAGGGGTTCCTCGGTTCACAAGTCTCATGACCAATGCAGTTTGGAGGTCATGAATGGGGTGCAATAAACTAGCATGTACAGTGGTTACTGTTTTTCATTTGACCAAGTCCGAGCAAAACCTCCACAGGTGGTTGAAGGCAACCTTCAGAATGGAAACTTGTCTTGTTTTGTGCTCCAATATTCCTCTGCGATCTGGTTTAATTAAACGTCCTCTATCGACACTCTGCGTTACACTCGTTGGCCTTTGCTCAGTGTCTGAAAAGGCTTTGCGGCCCCCAAGTGTATCACAGCCTTCTTTTCAGTCCAACACAGCTGCCACTCAGCAAACATGCTTTTTTTTTTTTTTTTTTTTTTTTTTTTTTCTGGGCCAACAATCAGCCATCAATCATGAGTGCGGCCCTATTTTCAAAGAACCCCATTGAAAAATGAGCATGCTTTCGATGAAAACATTTGAAAGCACAGGTAGGTTGGGGCAGTAGAGTACATTAATTGATTGGAGTGGATATCTTTCCTAAGAAAGAAAAATGCACATATCCAAACATTATACTACAACCACCAAATATGACTGTGGTTTTTTTTGTTTGTTTTTTTTTTTGCTGTTGTTGTTTTTATTTTATTTTATTACTAAATAACTCAACTATATAGTTCATTAGTTCATATATGGAAGCCTGGAACTGCCAATGTGGAGTAAACATTTTTGACTATGTACTAATAAATTATGCAATCTCATCAGCCTCTTAAAATTATTGCCTAAGTAATTTTTTCCCAAAAATTATTGTTTTTCCTAAATCATCTCCTCATGATGCAAATGGTTCAGTTGTTTGTTTCCTGAAAATCAGAAGAAAAAAAATGACTTAAGCATTTATTTTAAAAAGGTGTCCATATAATATAGTGTCACTACTATGCGGAAAAACACCTATGTCCATTTTTTTTATTATTATTATTATTTTAGGTTTTTGGGATGAAACTGGATGCAGACATCCCAAAAACATAAAAATAAAAATAATACAAGTAAAAATAATTAAATGAAAAAATGGAAACGTGTTTTTCACATAGCACGATGAAACTGAATGCAGACATCTCAAAAACATACAAATAAAAATAATAAAAGCACAAATAATTAAATGAAAAAAATTAAAATGTTTTTTACAGTACGATGAAACTGAATGCAGACATCCCAAAAACGTAAAAATAATTGAATTAAATGGGAAAAAAATGGAAGTGTTTTTCACATAGCAACGACGATATGTTACATATTACAAGAAATTGTACATAATGTGATGATCTTTTGTTATAGCCAGCATTTGCTATCCATTTACACACAACAGTCCCCCTAGGTGAAATATTATTAAATGTCCTTTATATGAAAGGGGTTTTCCCATAATGCATTTGTGGAGCGATGTCAGGACACATTTTCATGATATTTAATCACACAACACAAAGCAAAGCAAAATGTCATACCGAGATAGATATGAGCAATATTTTATCCTTTGACTACGTAGGTCACACGCACGCCATGTATCAAAATAACCTTCACTTTTCCAAAATGCTGTCAGAACAGTCCGTTACCACGAAGAAAGCCGTGTCGGACACGTAGCCCCCCAATCTCTCCAGTGCCGAGCGTGCGTCAGACTATTTGATTAATGCCGCGACTGGGAGCGAGATCTAATTGTGAAAACAGGATAAACACTTTCTCCGAGAAAGGAAACGGTGCAAATCGGAGCGCTCCCCTGAGTATTGTTGAAGGAAATTGGTTTAAGGATGAGACACAGACTCATGTGTCAATGTAGCGGCCTGTCATCCCTCTTCAACTCGACTGCGGCAGCCGCTTAGCATTCACATTTCCGCTGCATTCTGTACATGTGACACGGCTCTTTTGCTCGCATCGAGGCGGATCCTTCCGTGTGATTGGCGCTGATGACTTCAAGATATAAATCGCTTATGTCGAGGCAATGTGATGTCAAGCATTAAAAAACAAAAGTCCCACTTCAAGGAAGCAGTAAAAAGACATAGGAGACGATTGAATATGAAAAAGGTGCATCTTGGCCTATTTAAGTAGCTGCCACTGTGCATGTACAAATCCCAGTCCAATACAAGGATTTGCAAATCCTTCTCAACCTACAGTATATTCAATTCAGTAGACTACAAAAGCAAGATGAGAAGTGACAGGTGAGTGTCATGTTGGGTATAAAAGGAGCTCAAAACCCAAAAGGCTCAGCAGTCTAACAGTTAACAAAATGTCTCAAATACAACATTAAATGCCTGTGCTGTGGTCTGACGAGTCCATCTCTGTGTTATGTTCTGGATTGGATCCCAAAAGCGCACACACAAATAAGAGTTTTAACACTTTACTCGCATAACAAAAGGCGTGGAACTAACTTGACCAGAAACAACGAGAAGGCATTGAGGAAGAGAGGAGCAGGTGGACAGAGGAATAATCCGACAAAAAACACACATTTCTAAGACAGCTTATACAGACAGTGAATCGATCTAATTGGTTGTGTCTAGACATGTGGGTAACAGGACTGACATGGAATTTTCTGATTGGCTGTTGACTATATAAAGAGATGAAAGATTCCTGACATCACATAGGGTATTACCAGTTGAAACTAGATGCCGATTACATCAGTTCAAAACAGACACTTTTTTTCCCCCACTATTTATTTAGTTTGACTGCATTACAATTATGTATTTAATGTTATTTGACTGCATTGATCTTTCATTTTTTAGTTTGCAATACAATGACTGTGACCCCAGTGCAAAGGTCAACGGTAGCGTTTTTCCTCAGCTCTGTAGTGAGCCTTTGGACAGAATTACCGATCCACAGAAACAGCATTTTTGTTCTTTAAGCATTTGGTGTGATTCAGTGGAGGAGGAGAGTCACACTAGTGGCAATTATTTTCAGAGCTGGTGGCATTTTTTTCTGGATTACACACCATCCAGGCAGTTTGAAACAATAACCTGAGTTCCATCCATCCATTTTCTTGACCCCTCAGTGAAAGAAAATGTTTTCAGCGAGGCAACGGAATGTATGCACCTCAAGCTGGAGTTTACATTCTGGTCAAATTTAATCCATCTATCCATTTATATTGCTATTGTTATTATCCCGACGGGATACAACCTGCAACTGGTAAAAGGATTATTCGCCGAACTCGCCCTGAAAACGCAAACAGTCGAACATCCCCAGTGGCTTTAGCAGGTGAATGTGAAGCAATTTGAATGTCCCATTCCACACTGTTAATTACACTTTTTGCCAACACTGCAAAAATCGAATCCCCTGTGGAGGAAAGTTCCATTAAAGATGAAAAGTGGGCCAGTTTGTAAATACAACACGTGGAGGCCGCACTGTGGAATTCTGGACCTTGTAATTGTGACGCTTTCTTCTTCCGAGCCAGGCATAATTAATGTTGTCCCCAATTCCCACCTTCAGGGGACATCTGAAGTGGACTCCTTTATTGCCTCATGACAACTTGGGCAGGAAAATATATACATGAAACGCCTTACTATAATGGCCGTTTAAAAACATGTTTTTTTTTAAATAAAGCCTTACTATACATGATCATTAAAAAACAAAAACAAAAAAAAACACCTTACTATACATGTTTTTTTGTTTTTTTTTAAATAATTCCTTACTATACATGGTCATTTAAAAAAATAAATACCGGTAAATAAAAAACACCGTACTATCCATGTTTTTTTTTGTTTTTTTAAGTAAAGCCTTACTATATATGGTCATTTAAAAAAATAAATACATCAAAAAACGCCTTACTATAATACGTGCATCTATCCATTTTCTTGACCACTTATACCTCACAAGGGTCGTGGGGGGTGCTGGAGCCTATCTCAGCTGGCAGCAGGCGGGATACAGCCTGGACTGGTTGCCAGCCAATCGCAGGCCTTACTATACTTTTTTTTTTTTTTTTTTTTTTAAATAAAGCCTTACTATACAGGGTCATTTAAAAAAAAGAGTAAATAAAAAACACCTTACTATACACATTTTATTTTTATTTTTTTATAAGCCTTACTATATATGGTCGTTTAAGAAAAAATACCTTACTATACGTTTTTTTTTTTTTTTTTTTAATGCTTACTATACATCAGTGGTGTCAAAGTCTGGTCGTCGAGGGCCTAGTCCTGCATGTTTTAGAGGTTTCCCATGTTCAACACAACTGATTCATATTTAAGCTCATCAACCAAGCTCTGCAGGAGCCTGATAATTATCCTGATCATTGAATCAGGCGCGTTGGAATAGAGAAACCTTGAAAACACTCACCTTACATAGTACATGGTATACATGGCCGTTTTGAGAAAAGAACGCCTTATTAATACATGGTTGTTGTTTTTGTTGTTGTTTTTTAATAAAAGCTTTACTACTGCTAATGTGAAGGATAGGAGTTTTTTTGTCAAATCTGTTGGGCCTCCGGGGCCCCTGCTGGCTAAGGGGCCCCAAGTCATTGCCTGTCTTGCCTAATGGCAAACTGCGCCTCAGTCGACGGGTAGGAACGAAGCATGTGAGTATGTCTTGCTCTGCTTTTACAGCAACATGAGTCAAACGTATAGTTACATAAAATATTGTGCATTGACTGCTGTGAACAAGTGGACATGTTTGCTTTTTTTTTTTGGGATGAGCACATATCTGAAAGAAGCACTTGGCTCTGAAATGCAAATCAAACATCAGTTGTGCATGTTTGTGGGCCCGCTCCAAACTCCAGTAAATGGATGTCTCCCAAAAGTGTCCCGTCGCCTGGACTCGTGCATCTTTTACAGCGCTAATGATTTCTCCGATGACTACGAGTTCATTTGCACCCTGGCACCCGCGCAACTGCTCCGCCACGTCTTCTCACCAATCAGATTGAAAATAAACAACGCTCGGCCGCATTAAAGCTAGAAGCATTTGCATTTCGAGCATTTTCGGCCCATCTGCTTGTGTTTTTTTGGAAAGGACGGAGTGGAGTTGTAGTTAGCGCATCAAACTCTCTGCTGGTTATAAAGAGTCTGCACACCCACGTTCAAAATGATAAATTTTTGTGATAAAGAAACCCAAGATGAATTTAATATGACCTATAACTCAAATAATGAGGTTGCACAAGTGTGCACACCCTCTTACAACTGAGAAATAAAGTGTTCCAAATTTACCTATCACTTTCAAACTCATGTTAGTCAAGCCACACCCGCCTTTGATCAAACTAATAATAATAATAAATACATAAATAAAATTCAGCTGTTCTAGTAGGCTTTTCATGACACATTGTTTATAGCAGAAGATTGAAGGTTTTCCACTATGTAACACAGGAAGACAGACAAAAAAAGATCTCATAAACACGTGGTAAAAATGTGTTGGTCTCCAATAAAATGAAGGCTGGATATGTTTGGCACAAACACAACACTATTTATAAAAAAAACAAAAAAACAAAAAAAAAACACCATACCTACAGTGAAGCATGGTGTTGGCAGCTTCATACTTTTTATATGAACACTTCCAAATAGTCAGGAAAAAAAAGGAAAAAAATGGCAGGAAAAGCCTACTAGAATATCTGAACTTTTTTTGGGTTAAGCAGGCTCACTTTAAATGGTGACGTGTGTGCTGACTCTCATGCCTTTGAATAGGATTGGTTAATTCTGAATAAAGACAAATTAATCCCAGTTATAAAAGGGTGTGCAAACTTACGCAATCACAACATTTCAGTCATTTAACTTTTGCTCTTGAATTATTCTTTTTAATGATTTGACTTGCACGAGCTGTGTTAATAGTGAAAAAACTTTTGAAATGATTTATCTTGTCTGTTTTTTGGGGGATTTTGCAAAACGACGGCATTTCAATAGGGGTGTGCTGACTTTTTAAATTCACTATATGACTTCATTGTCAATGATATCGTAATGATTTTTGTGTGACTTGATATCTAAAAGCATTAATGGAACAACTGAACACATTCGCAAAGAGAACAAAAGTAGTGTATTCAAATTACTAAAAGAATGTTAATTGACAACATTTAAGCACATTTACCACCCACATATTTAGACATTTAAAAGCAAATAAAGAGTAGCTTTCTGAAATTATAAGACCATAGAGTGAAATTGATTTTAAAAAAGGATTAACTTGGACCTGACTGCTTATTTGCATGCAGCATAACAGCTACATGCTGCTTCACCATGTTTGGTTTGAAACCTTGTAGTCCATTGTGGCCTCTATATGTGCATGTATGTTTGAGGCTTACTATAGTGTACCCAATAGTCGAGAATTTACTTGAAATGCGTCTGTAAATCTGCGGACAACCGTCCTCGTGGAATAGCTTGTGTTCAACTTTGGCGGTTCTGTAAACCCAAACAGTGCTAAGTCAGCCTATCAGGGAAGTGACAGAAGTGTCAGACTCTCATTCTTAAAGGCTCACATCTCTCCCGCTTGATTCAGGGTTAATACTGTCAAAGCCTCTGTATTTCTGAGGTTAGCAATAGCTCAACATAGCTTAGCGTCGGAACCCCCCCCCCGCCCGCCTCTTCTACCTCAGGTCCATTAATTGTAATATAAGAGGGAGGGCTGAGAAAAGCTAACCTATGGATTAAAGTGTCACACTTGAGCACGGTGATTGATAAATCTTCATTTGGGTGAGGCGGCAGGGCAGACGCGAGAGCGGAAAGCGGCTCCTGTGCTTTTTTGCATTCCCATCGTCATTCAAATGGCTCATCCCGCCTGTTAGCTCTTCAAGGCCTTGGCAGATTTAGCTTTCTTGTTTCACATCACAGGAGCCCATCTACTTATTATCTGTCAAGTCTCAAGTGGTCTCTGGGGAGCAGCCATATTTACAGAGCCGCTGTGTTCAACGCGAGCGAGCGGGATGAGCAAGTTACAAACACGTGAGCTCAGCCGTATGCCACTCCAAACGCTTACAGTTGTGGCAAACGACCGTTTTTGCTTGTTGTTTTGAAATAACGGGAAATTTATATTGGCAGGATTTTTTTTTTTTTTCATTTTGTGATTGTTTTATTGTATTGAAGCTCACATTGAAAGTAGCCATTTTTAGCATAGACTAAGCAAATATTTGAAATATAGCCATATGGCATTTATGCTAATAGATATCGGTATCACGTTAATAGACTTTTATCTAGCTTTAAAAAAAAATAATCGCAGCTTGATACATTTCAAGCATACAAAGTCCTAAAAGGTTGTGTGAAGTTGACCTGTGATTAATGCAAGAGGTTCCTGATTTTTTATTTTTTTTTTATATTTATATAAACAAAATGTACATTTTACATAAATGTTACATTTTACCAACACAGTATTAAGTTAAAAATGTGAGGTCAAAAACAACTGCCTTTATTTAAAAAAACAAAAAACAAAACATATATACATACATATATATATATATATATATATATATATATATATATATATATATATATATATATATTATTATTATATATTATTATTATTAATTATTATTTAAACTTTACCCTTAAACACTAAAAATGCACTTCCAATAAAAAAAAAAAACAGTTGACATTTTTATGTTGAACAGTGTCATTGGCATCTGCTTAAAGTAACTAATTAAGTAACTTGTAATTATTACTTGTAAAATCACTAAGGTACTTTTAAAATCAAGTATTCAGTAAAGTAATTATGTTACCTTTTCAAGTTACTTGTCGCGACACTGCTAAGAGCATGGTGGCACTAAGCACATTACAGTGATTTATCACAAAAATATATTTAAAAAATAAACAAAACATTAAAAAAAAGAAAAAAAATCATTGACTTAACAGCAATATGCCGCCTGTAGGATTGTAAATACTTGGCGCTGCTAAACTGTGGGCTGCAACAAAGACATTCGGAGGACTCCATGGATTAAAACCTCCCGCGCAGCATATGTAATTTTATATAACAATAGCAATTCAAATGACCGCAGAGTGCATTTTATGGAAAAAGCGATTCAATAAGCCACTAGTGTTAGTCGTGTGTGTCGAATACAGTCGAGTGAACAGAAGTGAACAGCTGACACACACAAAACAGAAGTTGGCTCTGCTCATTGTTTTGCTACGCCGGCCACAAAGGCATCATAAATTCACCGGGAACAATCACAGGTGTGACAAGATCTCCCTCGACAGGCTCGTCTCCATTTGTCGCGCATGTACACTGTATATTGGGAGATTGCCAATACAAAGATATGACCAAAAAAAAAAAAAAGGCGGTGGGTAGTGAACAAATAATGCAGGTCTTAACCCTGATAAAAATCAAAGCAATGTTTACAAATGCAGTCGGAACGGATTCCAACTAAAAATATATGGAATCATTTCTCCTACAGGAAAACGGTGAAACTCAGGACAAAAACTGTATGTGCAATATTTTGACCCCATAAAGCCTGAACCATGAAATATATGAGAGAAAATTCCGATTCTTTGTGAATAGAGTATTTATTGATGCTTTTGAACAAACAAAAATGTTTTGTTTTTTTTTAAATACACTTCCTCCGCATATGACTTGATTTGTGCTATGTTTGATACATCCGGTCACAATGCTTTAAATTCATACGTTTGTAACTGTCAAAAATATAATAATAATAATAATAATAAACCGACATATCAAACATATTAATATTTCCAAAAAAAGAACATTTCCCACTATTAATAAGTATCGGTGTCTCTCAAAGCCATTAGCTGGGAGATACTGCCCTCTAATGGATTATCCGTGCAATGCATGTGTCAGATAATATACGTCAGGGTTTTAATGGGGGAAAAAAATATTATACTCATGAAATAGAAGGATCAAAATAGATACTTAATATGATACGTTTGGCGTTACAGAGTTAATTAAGAGTTTTAATATTCTTTACTGACTGCCACTTAAGTAAATATAACCACTGTAAACCAATGTGAAATATTATACAAAATGTACCAGTACATACAATATCCAAAAGGCTTGACCTTTTAGCCAGCTAGCCAAACTTTATTTCCGTGATTTAGTGAAAGAAATCAAAATAAATAACTATAATGGAGCATTTTCAAAAAATAAAAACTAACAAACCTGCTCTAAAAACTAATTGAAGCAACAAAAGTAAAAAAAAAAAAAAAAAACTATAATAAAAACTCCAAACCTACTACCCTGGTCCTCGGATTATGACGAAGGGTGCAAAGAAAAAAAAAGAAAAAATCTGTGATGCTTATAATTCAAACTACAATGGATATTATTACTCAAGATTTATCTCCTATGCGGACTCATTAGTAACAAGTAGATGAAGCACTGCATTACATTTTAAATCAAGCAGATGAACACAAGTCGGATTGAATGGACCATTTTGGGAATCTAGTCCTGCACATTAATGCAGACTAGAAGCTGAAATAGCACTCCGACATGCACGCAGCATGCTAATTAAG
Source organism: Festucalex cinctus (assembly GCF_051991245.1). Taxonomy (NCBI): domain Eukaryota; kingdom Metazoa; phylum Chordata; class Actinopteri; order Syngnathiformes; family Syngnathidae; genus Festucalex; species Festucalex cinctus. The sequence continues at coordinate 12,115,403 of NC_135419.1, forward strand.
TCAGCCTTAACGCCAACACATACCGATTCTCTTCATGTACAAGACCCTTAAAGATGTCAGGGTCTGGATTAGTTTGAAAATCATTTGACATGAATGGCATGCTCCAACAAAATTGTCGGATTAGAAGGGCTGCTTTAAATCATTCCAACTCAGACGTGCAATCAGGCAGCTCTTGCTTGATTATCACCAGAGTTGTCTGATTGTTGATATTCAGTGGAAACTTTGAGTGCAGGTAACATGTGGAAAAAAAGCAGAGACTTGAGTGAGGCAAAGCTGAGATGAAAGAAGCAGGATGTGACAAATCTGGAAGAAGAAAAAAACAAGACTGTCAGTGCACAGGGAGTAACACACAAATGACAAACAAAATGGAGGAAAATACTTATCTAACCCAGTGCTGCAGATGTGTTCCTCGCTGTTCCACCTTCTCTCCAGGACCTGCGTGCACTCATGGCTGACAACAAGGCGCTCTAAAGTGGCCGTGTCAGCTCAAAGCTCTGTTCCAAAGTTTGATTTATTTATTTTTTGTCTTGTTCCATCATTTTTTGCATGATGTGTGCAGACTTATGGGCAACAATGAGGCACTCTAAAGCGCCCACACCCGCATGAAGTTCCCCCCTTTGGGCTTGTGCCTCATCATCGTGATGTGCGCACACTTATGGATGACAATGAGGCGCTCTACCTTAAAATCCTGAGCCACATGCTGGCTAAAGCTGTTCCAGGTAAGCGCTTCATTCAACAAACCATCCGTTTTGTTTTTTTTGTTTTTTGAAGAGCAAACAGATTTGTATTTTGTCCTTTGCAAAAATGTCCTCCAAGCAGCCATCTCCTACTTGTTGCTCAACAGCGGGCCTCAAGAGATGCTGCGACCAATCATGACCAGCGACCCTCTTTATGTGGAAGATCTCAGGTAGGTGGAGTAGTTTTACGCACCACTAAAAGATGAACAATGCTTTTATCATCAGTCTTCTGTTTGCAATTATGAAATTGTTTTGTGCGCTCTACTTTATCTTCCTTCAAACTACTAGGAGTCATTACTGGTAAAGAAATATTTTTACTTCAAGGGCGCATTGCAGCTTAACATTTTACAACACAATTTATCAAGAAAGCACAATGAAGCCAGGAATCAATTGAGGGTAGCAAACATTTTAGGGAGGATGGTTTTATTCAGTTTATCCAAACAGAACAGGTACATGAATTCAATATAGTATGTGGATACTAACAGGTCAGCTATGAAAAAGAAGAAGGGGGGGGGGGGGAAGCAATGCACAGCAAAGTTGTTTACTTATATCTATTCCAAAAATCAAATACAGCAAAACATAAACCAAGGGGAGAATCAAAAACTGAGATTGGTTGTGCATGAAAGGAAAAAAAAAAAGCTTCAAGTGAGCTCATACATGCCCATCCGGGATTAGTTCACTGATGCCAAACGGGCAAGCAAAAAAAAAAAAAAAAAAGCCTCACAATCAATGCCATCATAAAGTTGTTACATCTTTAACTTAAAGCTTTAACAAATTGTGAGATGCTTCCGAGTTTCACAAAGATGGCTCACCATTTCGAATCTGGACCAGCGTTCACACTTTTAACACAAGAAAATAGCAAACAAGTCATATACGGTGAAGAAACCTGCCCTTTTCTTTCCATGCTTTCCTCCCAGACTGAGTGGAGCAAAAGTATTGATACCTCAATTTGGACCCATTCTCTCAACTCAGGTTGGTCTCATTGACAGAAAATGAAGCTCGGCGGAGAACCGGCGTACTTCACTGATTGTTTGGGCCACACTGGCTTTTAGAAGACTTTTGCGTCGATAAGTCTCAAATGCTCAGAGCTGAACTGAAGGGGGCGGAGTCGTTTGGCTTAAATGGAGCAAAGTAAATGGAGCAAAGTACACGTGTCGGCTACGTGGCCAATAATGGGAGGAAAACAACAAAATGTACAAAATGTGTCATGTAGTGTGAGCAGGTACAAATATATAGAACTAACTTTGGCTTGGTCTCGTTGGGCCATGACCCATTCAAATCTCACATTCGAAACTATTATTGCTCCGGTTGAAATAAGGCCATCGGGAGATTGCATAGTTGAAACTATCATCAAATTAGGGGGGGGACACCAGAGGACCTCAGCATGGTAAGAACACAACCGAAATCTTGTGGAATTAGGTCAGAACAAACAAATGTGAAAAAACCAAAACAAAACACCTTTGTCCAATTGATTGATCCCTTACTATTTTCCACACAAGACAGTGTACAGCAGTCTTCTGGAATTGAGATGAGGCACATATACACCTATGGAAAGATTACAATTTAAAAAAAAAAAAAAAAAGAATGTTAAAAGCTCTTGAATAAAATGCCAAGCCGGATCTCTATACATAAAGGAAAACGGAAGAAGCTCTAAATACTATCCATGGCTTTAAACTCGCTGAGAGCCTGCACGGGGTTGACGTGCTTCTTGTGCGAGGATCGCTTGACCCGGTTGGTTTGGCCGTCGTCTTGCTTCTCCCGCTTCACCAGCGGCTTCTTCTCGGGCGCCTTCATCCGCCAGGAAATGGCCGGCATGTTCAGGGCCTCCATGCCTTTGTTCTTCTGGTACTTGGTGGAGGCCACGTAGGACGCCTTCACGGTGGACACCACCGTGTTCATCAGATTCTTCGCCGCCTGGATGAGGGACATGGCGCTGTCCAACTGTTCATGTGAGAGAGGAAAAACTTGGTTACACTCATCTGAGATGTTGCAAAACAAAGGCTTCATTGTTTGGAGCCTCGAATCGACAACCTTTCCACGTTTTGACATACAAAAACATATGTGAGAATAGGAAAAAAGGTCAGACTCATTTAAGCACAACAATTTAAAAGCCTTCGAGACGTTGGTGACACTTTATGCTAAGTGTTCAAAGTGCAGGCGCCTGTCACAGCCTTGCTGAAAGGGGGAAAAGGGATTCATTATTTCATGCGCAGAGGCTGGCTATTAAAATCAGGTTGAATGGCAAGTGGCTAATTAATGCTTTAACAAGCCTGTAAACATTGCTCATCTTGGAAACAGTGCACGCGTGGAGCCAATGTCTGTTTCTATCAAACAAAGCTATTACCTTTCTTATTAGTCAATACAAAGTAGCAGTAATTCAACAAAAGCATATGCAAATAATACATTAGTTCAAGTGGAAAATTATGGAAAAAATACAACAACTTATTACAATGTGCCCATGTAATTAAATGTAAGTGCAGTGAAATCTTCAAAGTTTCCATTATGTGTGATGTAAGGTCCAAAAATATTGTAAATCTCAATTTCAGACAAGCTAGTATATTGTTACGCCTATTATTATCGCTGGGGGAGGAAAAAAAAAAAAAAAAAAAAAAGTCAACCAAGACCACCACAAAAATATACCAACATACAATTTTTGCCCCAAGGCTATTTGCTGGTACCACAGTAAGGACATATAAAGGCCACATAAACCTACTACGTTTAAAAATAGAAAATAAAAGAAAAAACATTGAATTGATTTTCCTTTGAGCCTAATAGATTCATAAAACCATGAGTCAATTATTTTTTATCTTTTTCCCCATAAATTCTACAGATTACACACTACACAACAAAATAAGGTGATGTGTTTTTTTTTTGTAACCATCTTTTATCTCCACTTATGACAGAGTTGTTAAAATGTTAGTGAAAGTAGAGTCTGTAGAGTCAAAACGGGTTATCGTTCAATCTGGACCAGATGAACTGATATGTTATGGGAAGTGTCGTTTCGAACCGCGACTTCCAGAAAGTATCTGATGTTTTGTATTCATTGCCACGTTACTGATTTCATGTGACAGGAGCTGAAGCGCTCTCAACCTGCGGTTTTGTTTGCATGTGCGCCGCGGCAACACGAGCGCACGAGATGAGTGGCATTTGAAAAGCTCTTTTACGCAACGGTTTGAAATCTTTTGCCGTCGTCTTCCTCCTTTCCCCAGGATTCAGCCGGTTTACCTTTGAGACGTTCCGCACTCGACGCGGCTCTCCTCGCAGGAGTTGTCAAAACATTTCACCGACAGTTAGGCTTATTTCATGTCATTTAACATCCGTTTTTAACTGCTCCGCAACTCTTCGGGTACTTTGGTGGCTGAGCACATTGAAGAGCGTAAATTATGGATGGCTCCCTGGTGTCCGCCATTCAAATGACTGTGAACTTACCCCCGAGACGACCAGCTCTCCTCCCAGATTCTGAACCTCAGCCTTGACTTTGCTGCAGATGTTGAGCTGGTGGCAGTACAAAGCGATACGCTGCAGGTAGGCGAGCAGGTCCTGCTTACAGGTCGAGTCCGGGCACTGCAAGAGACATAAAGTCTTGTTAGCAAATGCTACCTTCGTTTGGATGAAAGAGTTGATTGCTTGCATTTTTACAGCATGTGGGAGGTTGCAATGAATTAAATTTGTCACTTCAACCATTTTCTAGCACTTCTCAAGCTTGCTATTTATGTTATTCTACAGATGCCACACTTTGAAGATGACTTGGTGGCGGCATAACAGGTAAGATAGACACATCGGGAACACGCTTGGAGCCAAAATGATAATCGCAAAACACCCACAGGAATAATTCATTCAACAGAATGCAAATATTACTATGGGCGGGGTTGGCTTTCCGTCAGTATTGTTTATCCGCGTTCATCACTTCCTCTTTTAGCCCCAACAGCGATACAACATGTCGAATTTGCTGGAAACGCCCCAACGTATTCCAACTCGATCTGACTTTACAACAGTAATTTCTACACTGATCAGACGCCGCATGCCCAACGCTGTCCGGCTCCCGACGTCGAGCTGGTGTATCGAGGCCTTTAAATGGATTTGAATACAAAAAGACTATTTAAAATGTGTCACTGTGGACTCGGCTTCCGTTCGAACCAGTCAGCAGAAACGCCGAAATGCCCGGCAGCCTGGCCCCTCTCCACCCTGCAGGCCCCAGAGGCTACCTGCTTGATCCAGCCGGCATATCTGCATAATCTCACAGATGAAGCCATGCACGTCGAAGTACACACAGTGAAACCGCAAATGGCTCATTAAATCAATGGTTCCTTTGATCGCTCCGCTGTTACATGGCTAACTGCGGCAATTCGACATAACACTTCATTAAAAAAAAAAAGCCTGTCTCACTTTTTAAAGGGAATTAGAGCAATGGTGTGAGTGCGCTCAGGTGTCCTGCAAGTTTTCGTTTACAACTGAAATGCTTTGTGTACAGACTGCAAGTGAAATTGTGTGGCAAAGCTTTTTAGAACAATTGTTAAAAAAACAGAGATGTTAATCTGTTACTCTAAGAGTGACATATTTTGAGGTAACGTCTGTTCATTAAAAGTTTGTGGGCTTTGTTTAAAAAAAAACAAGATATTGATTAAAATATAACATTTTCATAACAATTGCAAGATGTGATGGCTTGAAATTTGTTAATTGGTATTGAGTACCAGGTATCGAACCTTCTAGTGTGACGTCATGTTTGTCGCCCATGCTGGAGGACAGGTCGCCAACCCGAGTGAATGAGAAATCAGTGAGTGAGACGTAGAAAATAGGTAAAAAAAAATAAATAAAATACGCGACTAATGCAATGACAAACTTTTGTGCGGCCTACGGTTGTTCTAATCGGGCAAACAGATAGGAAATTGTTTTTTCGGCTACCAGCAGTGATTTTAAACCAGGGGAAAAGTTTATTAAAAAAATGAAAAAATGTGGGACATATTTTCAGCAATCAGACACACAAAACAGGTTCACAGGTACCCAATGTTGGAATATTCAACCCTTATGTATAATTAGAAGTTTTTCCCACATTGATTTAATATCAGAACATTTTTCATGGGTCTTACAAACATTTTCACATAATCATAACACTATCAAAGTTTACTTGCCAACTTCAGGTAGTGAATTTATTTCTTTTTAAAAATCGCCGTATTCGTTTACAGTTAGCAAGCTAAAATAGCTTCACCTCGACGTACAGCAAGACGAGTTTATCCGGACACAAACGATTTAGTGAATGCCGTTTTACACCAGTAACCCGTGTCAATTTATTATTTTAAATCCCTTCATGCTAACTGTCGAGCAAAAAAAAAAAGAAAGTGGTCCAATGAATATGCGCAATATGAATTACATGTATAACGGAAGATATGGTGTTCCGCAGGGTTCAATTCTGGGGCCTCTGCTGTTTTCATTGTATCAGCTGCCTGTGGGTTCCATCATGAAGAAAGCAGCAGTGGTTTTAAAGTGCTCTATAAATACAAAAAGACTTGAGTGATGGGAGTCGGCATCCTAACTGCGTGATTTGAAATGCCAAGTTGAGCACAAGAGTAAAACTAAAAGGAACACTTCCTTAAAGCTGCATGGAGATGGGGAATACAAGACTTTCTAAATTCAAGGTGAAAAAGGCTACGCTCCCTGTTCATTTTGTTCACCCATTAACACTATGTATGGCTTGGATTTGAAAAAAATACATTTTTTTTCCAATAACAATGGGTTCGATGAATATGCATAGGAAAATGGTGGGGTTCTAGTCAAAAAATGCACTTATTGCCAAAAGATGCAAGGATCAAAGTGCAATATTACCATTATTTTGAGTGTCATGTTGAGCAAGCCAATTTAAAACATCAGACCCCAACTGTATATTCCTTGATTGAGCTCCCTATAGATGCCCCGGTGACATTATGAATGAAATGGGCTGAATCTCTTTCATCATCACTATCCATCCCTGATTAATTGAAATATGGGCCAAGCGGAGAGGAGGGATATGCAATAGTTGGCGTTCCATTAAAGACAAGTATAAAAGAAGATGAAGGGCGAGCGCGCTGCAGGGGATGATCATCTTCCAGATGAGGACTAATACATAGAAGGTAGGGGGAAGAAAATGGGAACGAGAAAAGGTTAAAAAGCAGGGCAGAAGCAAAAACATCAAACTGAAAACAAGCAGTTGGAGAAAGCATGCGGATGAAGAGTGAGCCAGAGGGGAAAGCGTATGGAGAAGTAAATAAGAGCGATATCCAACTGGGGAGAAGGGAAACAGGAGGATTCAAATGCAGCTTTGCACGAATACCGAGTGTGTGTCTATTTCCTTGCATGTGTGTGCGTGCGCACACGCACGCCCGCCAAGACCTGCAATGAGGCTGAATGCAGCAGCCATGCTAATAAGGGCTGGGGGAAGAATTCAGACGGCTGAGAGCAGAGCGCTGTGAAAGCATCACTTGTGCTCGTGCTCGGCTCAGCTGCCGGCTTCACTCTGCGAGGCTCCCCGCACGCTGACAAGTGCATACAGAAGTTGCGCACAAGCGACAAGATCCCCCAAGATTGTTTGGATAATGCACATTCAAGGCTGCTGCGCTTACCTGCGAAGGGATTCGCGGGCTGCGGTTAGCATTTTCCACTGCATTGACTGTAAAACTGTTTCGATGGACTTGCGTCATCACATCATCCTAAGGAATTGCTGTTTTTTGTGCTCAGTTTTGGGGATGGATATAAATTCTTAATTGAAACTAGTTCAGCTAAAGTTAAGATGTTCTAATTGGTTTTCATAGCATCCATAACGGAGGGATTTCATCGATCAATTTCATCGACCAAAATGGCTCCGAAAAAATATCCGATACCACCGACTGCCTGATGATCTGGTCATGAAGTCACGAAGAAGAGCTCAGGCCATGTAGGTGACTTGTTGCAGCACAGCCGCGTTGGTCAAGGCCCTCCACCCTGGATGCCAGCTGGTTGACCCTGCCCGTAGCATATCAATATAATCGCAAAGATTAAACCATGCAAGCCTAAAAACATGCCACACTGATTTGTACGGTAAAATTGCAACTGGCTTATTAAATCAATGGTTCCTTTGATTGCTGCGATTATGGAATTTGATAACCATGGCACTGAGAGCAAAAAAAAAAAAGAACCTGCCACTGACTCCCCCCCCCCCCAAAAAAAAAAAAAAAAAAAAAAAAAAAAGTTAGAATCGATTAATGACTAATTGGATTCATTTTATTCATTTTTGCATTAAAGTGTATTACAAAAGTATTTTCCCTGATTACCGTTTATCAGTGATTGGTGTTTATTTCGTAATTCGTATCCATATGGTGAGTAAAAAATAAATAAAAAATAAAAATAAAAAATAAAAATAAAAAAGGGGGGGGGGGGGGTGCATTGATGTACTATGTTACCGAGTGGGTCATTGTTTTCTAAAGTAAAAGCAGATGTTCAGAAATGGCTGATTTTGATTAAACACAGAAGATAAGTTTTTCATGAAGGACTACAGAAATCAGTTAACAATTTTTGTCGATATGCTGAAATCAGAGGATTTGGACAATTGTAAATTTAATCCCAAACGAATTCTGTGATCAGCCTTTTACCAAATGTCAAAAACGTTTGCATGATCCACTAACAGCAAGTCCACCACTTGAGATGTTTTCACAAGCTCAAATACAAGTATATTGTAGCCATTAAGCCATTTACGTTTTATGCTCATGTGGTAATTGAAGAGCTAGATTTTTTTTTTTGGAGGTGGTACTTTGTGTTAAAAGTTTGAAAACTACTGTTGTAACAGTACAACGACAGCCAATGTCGAGCTCATGTAAAAAGACTGACAAAGCAGCATGTTGAACAAAAGGATTCACTGTTCCACACGCTAGCGAATGTCCATGATATAAATGATGATCAGGAAGGTCAGGTCCAATCACTGGTAATGCCACGCCGCTTTGCGGAATTCTATTACACGCCGCAGAGAGAGAGGCAGCGCTGCTGACCTTTAAGAAGCTTCACCCAGAGGAAATGCCAATTTCCAATATGTACTGACACAGCAGCATTCTAATGAGCCGCTGCCAACAACCTGTTGTTGAGTGCCACAGAAAGTGAACCAGCCGAAGGGTTTTCGGTTTCCGGTTGGATTTGTTCAAAAGCTCTTTGTGTGTATCAAAGTCAAGATTGTTATGGTCTATTCTATGACAGCAATCATTTCCAAAAACAAGTAATATCGATTAACTACTGCTTGGCTAAGCTGATTACACTAGTCCTGGGCATGTATAGTGGCAATGGGACACGCCAACAATAGAAGAATATAGTATATATCGTTATCGTATCGATGTCTACATATGAACTTTCAAGATATTAATATATAAATTTAAAACAATAGCTCTGGAAGCTTTTTGTGCAAAGAGTTTGTTGCATTCCACTTTGTTTGCAGGGAGAACGCTGAGTGACGTTTGATGTGGAACAATTTATTTTGTTGGGAATTAAAATCATTCTGCACCTTCAAAGCAGCTTCTGGACAGACAATCATTTGGCTGTGTGATGACATGTTGACAGGCTCATATTTCTCAACAAGGGTTGTTGAGTTGTGTATTTGAATATGAAGAGGTATAGCCTGAGGGTAATTTGAAATTACAAGCAACCACCCCCCGTCATTGAAACATCTCACTTCTTTGCAAAATAGTTTTTTTTTTTCTTCCCCCCCTAAATTTCATATCCATTTTCAAATGCCGACTGATTTATTTCATTTCACAGTACTACATTTACACATCAAGTAGCTTTATGGGCAAAATAATTGCTTCTATTGATAGTTTGCAGCCTGTTGAAGGATCAGTGGAAGGGGGAGAGAAGAAAAAAAACAAAAACAAAAAACAAAAAACAAAAAAACATCCAAAAAGAATATTAGAACACCTTTCAAAACAATCAATTGCACATTGATGAATGTCTCAACCAACGAATTAGGTGAGCTCTTAGTTGGACTCAACTCTTATTGTCTGAAAGATGACCCTTGAACTGCCGAGCTGAGAATTTATGAGGCTCACTGGGTGATTTTGCTTCTCCAATGCAGTAGGTAATTTACAACCCTGCCTGCTGCTGTTGAGCGTCTCAAGCCGGAGCCAGGATTAGAGTCTGTCCAGCGACATAGCCCATGGATCACGGGTAATCTCCACTGATTGAATGCAAATTAGAAAACTAAAGTCAGCATACATTGCGAGGACAAAAACACAAGTATGTCCATATACATATTTAAGTGACAAAGAGGCAAGAAACAGACATTTGATGATGATTAGAAATCTCAATTACACCGTATTATTTAATTTACCAGCAGACTTTGATGGAATTCCAAGATGCCCTGCATAGGAAGGTCATACATTCTTAATAAGCTGCAGTGCAGACCCTACACACGCCACTGACCTAAATCCTACCGTCTCACTTCTTTCCACTCTAATCAGGCTCCATTACACATTTTGCTTCTCAAAAACACCAAAAATTCCCCCGCACGTCTCTGATCACTGCAAGCACATGAAGAAATACAGCGCAACAAAGTCTTGTGAAGGAGAATGAGGGGTGAGATACTGTGCCATCAATGTGGGACCATCTGCTGACGTTTTATATGAGGAGTAAAATCTCATCGGCCCTCCACGCCAGAAGCAGCAAGTGCATGTGAATAATATGCCGAGGTTAATGAGCATTGCCTTTGCTCTGCTGTCAGTATGTATGCATCTTAGTGGCGATTCACTTAACTCTTGCTGCTGGAGTATGCAGACATCATACACGGGGTGTCTTTTGCTATGAGCAGGCCTGCGGCGTCGCCATGCTTTGTTGGAGAAATGTCCTAAATATACGTACACTGTGAGTAAATGCATGCAATTTAGAAAGCGCCACCTGGCAATTATACTGCTAATTAAAAGGGCAAAGCACACTTAATGGATTCATCTCTCAGGAGGGATGTTCCTCTCTCCACAGAAACGCACCGTCCACTCGCTCTACCTTCCAAATCGCTCTTTCTTGCATATTATGCCGAAATATGACGGGCTGTGTTATGAGTGAGTGTCACGTAGTTATTTGAGCTTTGAAAGCTAGATGGGCTCCGTGCCCGAGGGTGCTCTGCACCAAGTGGTTACATTTGTTCAAACAACATTCTGAAAAGCACCAATTGCCTTCATGTACCGGTAAATGTACGTTAAATAGCGGGAAATAAAAAGAAAATAGTAGATTGCTGGGAGAATAAACTAGCCACTCGAGTCTAATACATGAGATTGACAGATATGTGCACACTCACACATCTGTTTTCTGTAGGGGATAGCACTGTTTTCACTAACGTAAATAAGCATCTTCAAAACGGTGTCAGTGAGGCATAAAGAGAACACACAGGAACCGCAGCTCTTTTAAAATTAAGTGGAAAAACTGGTAAGACTGACACTGCAATTGATGTGGGCCAGTAAATATGGATTTAGGAGCACTTCAGGAAAGTTTAGATGAGAATGACTAAAGTAAAAAGTTAAGTGATCCCCACTCATACGTACGGCAGTAAAGGTGGGGAAGGCCAATATGTTAAGAAAAATTTTAATGGCCACTACCACATAAAACACTAATGGTTTAGAAAAAGTACCTGATAAAGAATTTAAACTTCAGATCGACATTTTCTACCATTATGATTTCAGTAGCGCAGAGAGGTCAACCCTTTCAATATTTTCAAAATTGAAATGCAGTGGTGGCCTTTTTGCGCCACTCTTCTTTCCCAAGTGGCGCCATGTTCTTTTGAAAAAGAGACACTGGAAAGCCGGTGGGTGCATCTTAGCCACTCAAGCAATCTCAGAAGATTTCAGTCCGGCAAGCAGAACTTGTAGCAAACAACAAAACTGTGATTTTACACTAAATAAACGTACGCACATTGCTAAAATAGGAGATGAGTTTGCGAAAGACAGGGCACATGAATAAGTCTGGGCATAAATCATGTACAGTGACGCTCTGAGGAGTAGTACAGTGCAAGTATTTGCAGGCAATATGAAGCCATAGATAATTGAATGTGTGTTTCCCTATGTGGAAAGCCATCATCTCACGGGTATGGAATATGTTAGCTAGAATCAGGAGTTGAGGGGAGTAGGAAGGCGAAAGGTCTCGGAAAAGGGAGCGAGAACTCCAGAGAGAAATTGGTTAATATTAGCAAGGTTGTCTTCATGAATAACACAAATCACGGCAACTGTTAACATCAGCAGGACTCCACAGTGTGAGTCTTTTGTGAGATTAAAGGGGGACGGTGTAAAACAACTGTTCAGTGAATTCGGCAATCAAAATTAAATATGTCACTAGCAGGACAGCAGAGCGCGACGTGAAATCCAAGTTGTCGAGTAATAATAACTTACATTGTCGGCAATGGTGCGACCCAACTTGTCCATTCTTGATCCAGCCTCTGCAATTTTCTTGGCGGCGCTGATCACATCAGATGTATTTTTCAGTGGTCCTTTTCCCCTGGGGAGGAATATTTTAAAGATCAGTCACATTTTTGGTCACATGTGAATTTTATTTGGTTTAGGGTGGTTTTCTGATCAGAGCAAAAGCTGTGTAGGAACTGGTAACGCACATTACATACACCATAGGTCAAAGTCAATGTGGTATTTTGAGTTTTGGCTCCTTCTAAACTGATCCAAGTCTCTCTGCCTGCAGGAAACTGGTAAATCAACATTCGAAAAGTTCAGCAATTGATGTCTGCATAATATCGGAGGAGCACAACAGCAACTTCTGAAAATGCTTATTTATTTTTAAATCACTCAAAACGTGTTCTGACAGGAAAATACAAAACATGGTTGTTAATGACGTGAGTCGCTGCGTGCAGGTTTTGCGTTACACGTCATGCGTTAATTATTAAACTGAATCAGAATGCAGGAGATCATGAAAATCATCCGACTAACAAGACCACTTTCAATCACAACCCTTTACATAGAATGCAGAATTATTGTTGACACCGGAGAATTCAGAGCAAAAAAAATGCTACAAGATAATATTCAATGGTGCAGTAAAAAACAAAAAAACAAACAAAACAAAAAAAAAAACATGAACAGACCTGAACGTACAACAGAAAAATGCTATTGGAATGTTGCCATATTACAACATTTTTTTTTTTACCCTATACAGGTCAACTGAGCCCAGTGATCAAATCTAACATAGCGCTTAGCAATTTTCTCTCCCTTTCACCACAAGGGAGTGAGGGACACATTTGGCTAGAGACACAAATTGAAGTCAACAACAACTCTCACTAGTTATTCAGAGGACAGATGGATATGGAAGTTACAACATGTTCATATCCCTTACCCTCTGATGCCCCACCACAAAGTAATTCAGTGTCCTAATGAAAGAGGCTACTGCGATAGCACAAAGAGGAATCTTGGAGGGCAACTCTTTATACTGGCTCCTGTGTGTATTAAAAAAATAAAAAAAATGTAAAAAAAAAAAAAAGGAAAAAACTTGTTTCTAGAGAAAACTGCCTGCTGCAGTATGGAGACATGAGTAGCAACGGTGCAGCTATAATACACAGCAAAATGTTAAGGTGTGTCTCTTTAATATATCTAGATATGCAGGCTGAAAACTTACAGACTACTTCAGTGTGGTATTCTGATATATACTTTAAGAAGATATAAAAGTAGAATTTGCTCGGGTTGGCGTGGGGGGAAGCTGTTCACAATGGTGAGGTTTCATCAGTGTGTGGTATTCCAAAGAAGCTGTCCTGTATTTCATTTGTTTATACAGCTTAGCAAACCGCGCCAACACTGCATCAAAATATTTATTTGTATAACCCATCAACAACTTTTTCTTCTTCATCTCTTATCTACATATTTCTTTTAACATGGTGTTCTTGGTGCTGACAGAGGCCACGGTCGGATAAACCAAGGACAAGCTGACAAACTTGTGATCCTAAAAACAATTCATTTCTACTGGTTAGCTGGCAGGCATGCTTGATTGTTACTTGAAGCTGTTTCTTCGCACTTTAGTGCATTCCTTAAAAACTGGCACTACTCCCAGATATTGTGAATGGCATTTATTTATCCACTGTATATCTGGGTTTTATTATAATCCATTCGTATTTTATTCATTTTTCTGCTTTCTATCTAAAATGGTGTTTTATAAATAAAGATGAGTGAAAAGAAGAGAAAATTGCCATTTCATATAATTTTAAGCAAAATTACTATCAGAATATGGATCGTGATTGGAATATAAAAATATTTTGTCCATATTACACAGCACTAACTCGCGTGCTAAAAAAAAAAAATTTGCTTGTTAGAAATTAACTGCTTAGCCATGGTTCTGACTAAACTCTTAGTGATTTTTCCTACATTAATTAAAAAAAGAACTGAACTAAACTTGAAGTTTTCCAGCATAAGTGGTCAGGCCTCTCGATAATAAACCCCTCTGACAAGAGGACATGGGAGATTTTCATGGCGGGCAGATTGAGTTGAAGACAGAAGTTCTAGACGCAGCTGCAGGTGCCAAGCTGTTTGTCAGCCACATAGGACCGAGCCATACCCCGCTACCAAAAATTCCACATCAGGTGGCCCCCCAAATATACTGAATGTCTCCAAGCCACAAATGCTTTATTCATAAGGGCCAACAGACAGCCATAAGCAATGCAGGACGTCAACAAGAATCACTCTCGCACTGCAGATTGGTCAGGGGAGGTCGAGATCCATTACCTCACAGAGCATTAACCTTGGCAAGGCATTGTGCCTGCTCAAGCTTGAAGGGGCAATCATTTGGGCAAAAGGTGGAATTAGCTAGCTACTGACCTTCTGTTCGCTACTGTACAATGTAGGTGCGAGGGAGTAATATGAACGTATATATTCAGCCATACAATCCTTCATCAGCCATGTGATTTCATTTCTTCTTTGTTCTCTTATCAGACTTTGTTTTGCCAAGCACAACAGAGGTTGTTTTCAACTGCATTTGTATGCATGAATTGTTTTGGCCGACAGAAAATCTATGCATCTCTGCAGATTTGAACTTTTTGTCAGTATAATGTCGATGGCCGTGTTGTCTAAAATGTTCTGCCAAACACCGCAGATCGCTGGTGTCGGGCTGAGGCAGATTCACCAAATTTCACTCTTCCCAGCCCCACACAGGTGTGGTGTTATTCTCACAAATTATAGACCAATCTTATGTGTTCAAACTCTCTCTCTCTCTGACAATACAATGCTAACAGTTGAACAAATGTGACATATTTGAGATCTCCTGAAAAGTGATGATTTTCAAGGTAGGAGGACTGCGCTCGATGCCAGCGATACCCAAAAAGACTACAGTTTCATTGACTGCTTGAGCAAGGTCAGGTTTTTTTTATTATTCCCCTCCACTGGCCAACTGAGCTATCCAACAGACAATCTGACTTACAATAGAAAATCGCAAAACAAGAGGTGACTCATATGAATTAAACTCACCTGGTGAAGTCTGTCATCTCCATCATGATCATGCACATCTGCTTGGCCAAAACAATGATGTCATTGCCGCTGTCATCCCACTTGGATACCTCAGCATCCAGCTTGCTCTTCTCCTCCTGAAAGCTGGCGACTTGTTCTGCTATCTTTGCCTTCTGTTCCTGTGGCAGCTGAGCCATAATAGCCTAAAGCGGGGGATAGTTGAAGAATGCAACAATCAAACATTCATGAATGAAATTTAAATAATGGCAAGGGCACACACTATCAATTGAAATTGAATTAAACACATTTAAAAAAACAGGCTCCATCTAGTTTAACTATAAATTGAACCAATTGACAAATATCTGTTGCAACCACATTTGTCAAAGTATTTTGTGGTATATAGTATGCCATGGCAAATACTGCTTTCAAAAGCAAACTAATGGTTTACTAACAAATTAGTGTACACATTGAGAACTGCACATCAGTTGATACATTTTCAAATGAATTAAAACTACAGCATTTATTTAATCAAAGTAGCCAACATATGAACAACACAATAAGGGTGTTCATCTTATGCATTTCGGCACTGCTCCTCATCCTCTCCAGGATGATGCTATGATTTTGTGCTATTAAATGAGTTTGTGGTATGCATCTGGATTTTCTCCTATTATAAACTGAGAAGAAACTAGACTCACCCTTGCACTCTGGCCAGCAATCAGCTGGTCATCTTCAGTCTGCACGCTGGTCCTGCTGCGAACATCGAAGTCTTCAGTCTCAAAGTCAGAGTCGTCCAACTCTTCTGGAGTCTGTAAAACAACAAGATGAAAATTTCTTTTAAAAGAAGCAGAAAAATAAGTTCGCCTTACACCTAGGATTATTTGGAAAATTACTACAAAACATGAATGCAGTCTATTGTACAAAAATAAAACTTCCACGTGCTGCTTGGGCATCTGTGAGGCAAATGAAAGAAGGTAGTATAAAACATGCTGGGAGCACAAAATTCAAGAATCCCATCTGGCATTCCTGAAATAGAGAAAGATGTAAGCGTTGCATACCCCAAGTGTAGCTACTTCAAAATTTGATCCACCACAATCTTAATATAAAACAGACCATATGCTTCTGTTTTTACACACAAAAATTCAAACAGTATAACTCAATTACTCGTGTACTTTTGGGAAGCTACAAAACCAAAAGAATCAAATGAAAAGGTGTTCAAAGATGATTATAATTACTATGTTGTGCTTATTAAGTAATGCAGTATCTCCCATCTTGAAAAACTTTGGAGTAGTTCCATCTAAAAATGGGCAAATATTTTTATGGAATGCAGTGATGTCATTGCTGTGCACGGAACAGGGATATATACTCAGGTACAAATCTGTTCTGACTCACAGGCATCTCTTTCAAGTCAGACAATGGTGTTCGGTGGGGCGCAGAGATCACCTGCCGTGGCCTGAGCAACAGATGAACGTGGGAGGCTCACAAATGGAAGCTCATGTTTTGGCAGCAAAAAGCCCCCTTTTTTTTTTTTTTTGGCGGCATCAATACTAGTCTGCACTTAAAAAGGTTTTGTCAGTATATCAATGTTTGTTCAATACAAGTGATAATGTAAATATATAATGTGTGTCATCTTGAATGCAACAACCTTGCAACAGCTGATTTTCAACAGTTCTGACCTGACTACAAGACCAACAGTTAACATGTCTGCATTACAGTCATGTTGCAGTACATTTTTTTTGCTCTGATGCTCTCTTCGATATATTGAGCTCGACTTAAAGATGAGGGGAATCACCTTGACCGCCAAACTATGAAGGAAACTGGGGGGGAAAAAAAAAAAAAAAAAAAAAAAAAAAAAAGTAGCAACAGCTGCCCCCCGTTTTTCACTGTCAGCAGCTCTCATACTTATGACACTCTCATTCAGGTCTGGAGGGCATATTTTCTGATGTCGCTGTCCAACAGCAGACTCTTCATTCCAGCTTTACAAATACAGTCTGACCAACCCTTTTGTAAGGTAAATGTCTGTTGGCAATGGCTCAGTCCTGAAGGATCTTACTTTAAAATGTTGGTCTGGGTGCTGCCTATTGTCAGCTTGTTGCCGAGACTATGTGGGTTTAATTATCTTAAATGCATTGTCTTTACAATAAATTATATTCACCACCATTAGTATAAACACAATATCCTTGATTATTATGTATTTGATGAATCTGAATTAAGCAGAAAAATCCACCCGTTTTTACCCATTACAGGGGGCAGCCATTTTGCCTTTTACTACCCCTTCTCGTCAACTGAAAATGACATCACAGTACCTAAGGGCTCAGCTTGTGAACGTCATGTGTCCAAAACCCAGAAAACAGGTGAGCCATGAATGGTCGTTCACAAGCAGCCCTGAGTGTAAAGGGCATTTATACATCCACACAAGATGGAACAGCATACAATATAATATAAATTGTATGAGGGAGTCAAGCAATGTGTGCAACCTACCCTAATCATGAGGACAGCCTTGCGAATGTCTCGAATGCCATCATACACAAGACGGGAAGCATCAATGAACTCATTCTCATCAACCGGCTGTGAGGGGTTTGCGCTCAAGGCCTCCACTGCAGACTCAATTTGCTCTGTGAACCGTGGCATCACTGAGGGAGGGTGAGATGAAAGGTGGGGGAAAAACAATATTGAGGAAGATTTCTTTGAAGAACCACAGTGAGCATAGTCCAATGCAACCACAGTGTAACCACAGACAAATGAAAATGACTTGTTACACCAAGACAACAGCCTAGACGGGTCACAAATATATTTTAGCAGAAGGAATAAGCACATATAATATATGTTGATGTTCACAATCAATCCTTTGTTCTCTGATTCAAATGCAAAATGAGGCTTAAGGCATCACCTCACATAGCACAAACGTTGACAAACCTTATATTATCCTAGGGCCTGGCCGATTTAATTGCCGGCTATTCGCGTTTTTAAAAATCTGCAAAAAATGGGACCATTTTTTTCCCCTGCGTATTACTTCTCTGTTGCAAGGTTAAATACTAAAGGACTAATTATTGTAAAGATGTCAAATGTTCTCTTTTTAGTTCATATCTTTATTTTAAACATTATGGTACCCAATAATTATTTTCTTCATTACTTTTTTTTTTTTTTTTGGTCAGCCGATTAATCTTTTATTGGAATTTGATTCTTGCCAAATATCTGAATCGGCCTCAAAAATGTTCATATCGGTCGGCCCATATTTTTTGTCTGCCAACTCATCCCACCAGGAGCTGCCACAATAATGTTTTTCCAACTAGCATTTGTTTGGTTGTTTGAACAGCAACGTCAATGTTTGTGTTCATTTGAATGCTGCAACCATGTCGTTTGTGTGAGCAACAACTGCTCCTTTTATAACCAACCAACTTTAAAATCCATTTATCATGATTACGATGCCTTTGTACAATTCCCTCTCTCTTTCTACTGGTAGAAACATACTGGCGCTATACTCTATTACATCATCGTATCAGAGTTTCACCTGTGTCAGTCAGCAGCTTGGTGGCCTCCAACACCTTCTCTGTGTAGATTCCAGGTTCATAATTGTCCATTTCAGAAGTGACCACATGAACCACTCGGGCAGCACGGCCTCTAATAGCCCCGGCAGTGCGATCCAAACCATCCACATCTTTCTCTTGCAGAGCGATAACACACTTATTCACGTCCTCCAGGATGTGATTCTCTGGGGGGGGCAGACAATAGACCGTTATACTGAGCAGAATTCCCTGCACTATGATTTGCATCCTATATTTTGGTATTGGGGTTCTTACAAGCACCACTTACCAGACACACAAAGGAAGTCATCGATGGATGTTATGTCGTCAACAGCATCAGTGAGGACCCTGACCTGCTTCTCCCATTGCTCCTTGAACAAATCCATATTGTCTTGTGCCACCTTACTGTTGGGCTTTGCAGCTAGGGCCAAAGCTGCATTAATCACCTGCAATCGCCCCATCACAAACATGACACCATCATGATGGTGTTTGAAGGTATGAGGATGTGCAAGTTGATTTTGCCTTTACAGATGCGTTAAGTCACAAATTTCCTTAGTTGTCATATTTTACAACGGAAATAAAAAGTGAGCTTGATGGAAGTGGATCCAAACAGCAACAGTACCTGAGGGCAAAGAGTTTCCAATTGAGATGCTGCCATCCGGACCAGCTTCACTCCCTCCTCGTTGTTGGAGATGGAGCAGGCTAAGTTGGCCACCTTAAGAGATAAGATAAAAATGGCACACACAAAGAAATAGCGTAAGGGAGAAAGTTCAGATTTTTCTCAAGGACTACAAAACATGCAAAGCATTCACAATAACTAAAATGTATTTTTACACCTTCCCAAGAAACACTGTGCTTCCCCAGAAAAATGTAGGTCAGAGGCTGCTGTTTAGATATGATGGCAACAATGCAAAAAGAGAACGTCTGGGATGAGAGGAACTGCGCCAAAGTGGGATTATCCAGACAATGATGTGCTGTAATGGAATCTATTACAAAGCGTGACTTGACTATAGCTAGAGAAAAAGTGTGTTCACAAGTCTGGTTCTTGTGTTAGTAATTTTCAGTATTCACTATTTAAATTCAAATAACCCCACTAAAAAGAGACATGGTTTTGACAAAAGGTAGTGGATCTGTTTAGATTGCATCCAAAGATGAATGTGGGTCAGTCATAATGTCATAAGGGCTTCAAACAAACGTGTATAAACTAATGGACCATTTGCCTTTAGGCCACCAACTCTTGTGCTCATATCATGTGAACAGAATAGAGCAACACTGATACCGATTGTCAAAGGCCGATTTTAAGAGCACAGATTTCAGGATTTTGATCTAATGTAGCATCACTCCATCTATTTCCTGCAAATGGACAAAATTGTTGATATCCTTCTAATGAAAGAAAATCCCACAACTCACAGTGAAATGAAAATCTAAATCTAATGAAAACTAACCAATTAACTTTGGACATTGCTATCAAATTGTGGTGAATGGAATCATTGGAGGTGATGATAATAATGATAATAATAATGATAATAATAATAATAACAAAAATGATGATACCCCTAGAAAATGTGAATTCACCATATGATGTGTTAAATTTAGGTGTGTCCACTATGTCTTCAAACTTCTAACCAATCAGCCTGCCTTCTTAAAGTTGTCACTGTACCACAATGAACATGGACAACAGCAGCTTCATGTTACTGTGACTACCTTTGCACAAGACATATTAATCAGAAGTTTAAAATCCATAGGACTATAGCCAACTTTCCTGGATGTGGCTGCAATATAAAAATTGGCGACACATTATACAAGTGGTAACCAAAGTTATACGTTATACGTTAAGGGTACCATCATTTTTGTCCAGGCTTATTTAATTCGTATATATTTTTTAAAATGATTCTGTTGAACCATCATCAAATGTAATGCCTAATTTCAAATAGCTAAATTTATGTTTGTTTTTTTATTTATCATTACGTTTGTTTCAGGTTATTTCAGTGATCACTGAGTTTTTTTCTTTAAGAGTACATAGTACCAACTATTTTGCTAAGTGTGTATAACATTTTCGCTCTGCAGTCACAGTAAGCTGGAGACTAACCAAGCACACACATTTACACCCACAAGAATTTATAGTTTGCTGTTATCCAAACATACTGTTCAATTTTGACATGACGGTGAGGCATTCATGCTCTTCCCAATGCTGGCAAATTACACAAAATTGCATAGATCAACTTGCACAACGAATGTAGTGCACTTTAGTAAAGTAGCAACTAGAAAGATAATGGTTGATGGAAAACGCAAGTAGCCACAGTTGTATGGGTCCATTATAATAAGTGTTCAAACTCCGCAAATTACTCAATTTTTGTGAGTTGTCGGGGGGGGGGGGGGGGGGGGGGGTGAATCAAGATTTTTTTATTTTTTTATTAACAGCTTCTTAAAGTTTTTTTTTAATATTTAAAATAAGATTAGTCTCTGCCCTCAATTCTATAGTTTTCTGTAGTTAATGAATTCCAAAAATTAAAAATAAATGAAATCTCCCATGAAGCCAACTGAATTTTTAAAGACTTCCCCTGTACTCAACAAAACTTAAATCTATTATCAGCCGTTGGATTTTTTCGTTTTTAAGGCTGATGCATATTTGTCAAAATGCCGAATATTGGCGCCGATAAATCGGCCCTGCTGACAGTTTATCCCTACAAGCTACATTCAGTTATGTAGGTTATATTACACTCCAAGTAGCTATAATACATATAAACAACATTATGAGCCTGCCAATGTCCTGAGGTCTGACAGTGAGGTGTTTCTTGGCAATTTAAAGGTCGCCTGCCCGATGTGCTGCCCCATTCTGTCCAACTCATGAGCAGTGTGTTTGGCAAAAGCTTATGCTACTCTGTTCTCCCTGGGCCAGCCGATAAAGTGGACTCGTGGTCACCCGCCCATGGGGAGATGTCCCATTTCAAATGTCAGCATTTGATGCTCGGACATGGGTATTCAAGGAATTGAGTGAAAGTACACTAATGAGGTCAGCTAGTGGTGCCTCTGGCTAGCTGATGCTCCTAAGTCATCACTTTGTGGTCTTATGTTCTTAAGAAAAAGTAAACATTTAATAAATTAGCATGGTTAGATTTGTGTGTGACCGCAGCACGGAATTGGGCAGCATTATCCATGAGGAACAAGCTAAAATTCATCAGGAATACTGTACTGCCAAAACTGCTTAAGTCTTACGTAAATCAAATTTACAACAGAGTTGAAACACATTGAGAACCTTAATAGTCAACCTGGAGGAAGTCTATTGATTCTTCTAGGCCTGGTAAAATAACTCAATCCAGAAATAATAATAATAATAATAAAATAAAAAAAGATTAACTCTTAGTTTGTGTTGATCTTTGACAAAGAACAATCAACATTGCACATTACCTCAATTAGCTTGTTGGCATGCTCACGGAACACCTGTGCATATTCCTTGACTTCTTTCTCATTACCATTCTTTGCAGCTTCAATCAGAACCAGGAGGGGTACATTGGTTTCCAAAAATGAGTCAGACACATGGTCCATTACAGCTTTACGCAGCTGTGAGGGTGAGAAATAGAACAAAGTGGCAATATTTTAAGTTTTCAAAATTATTCGTCATTTACTCACTTGCATTATATTAATGGCTATTATAAAAGGGGAGGGGTGGAAAATGACAGTTTCAAAGCCACAAGAATTCATAAAAAAATAAAATAAGTAAATAAAAAAATTTAAAAACCTGTCTGCGGAGGTCTCTGGTTTTCTTTGTCATCCTGTCGATTGCTGTGTTCAGAGCATCACTCCTGTCCTTTCTGCCAGCCTGCAAAGAAAACATGGAGAGGATCATAGATGGTATTGTAATGATAGTTTCGTGATATAATCCCCACTCAAGAACAACAACTTTTTTATTTATTTATTTATTTTATTTTATTTATTTATTTATTTATTTTTGACAAGCTCAGTTTTATTATTTTAGCGGGTGTGCTGGAGAAATGTGCACAAGAACGAGGGCAGGTCACCCGATTTGGCTGTTATGCAAGTATTACTTGGCTGTCCCAACAGAAAGAGGATAGATGATGGGGATACATTGATGGGCGGGGCTCACTCAAATTCATTTGAAAAACCAGCACGGTATGCCTATTGTTTTACCACTCTCATCCACAGGCCCATATGAAATTAGGAGGTCCCACTTGTACAACAATGCAGGTTGAAACAAACGAATGACAATTGTAAAGACAATATTTTTAAACCTACAACTAAATAAAAGTGCTTAAATTATGGATAGAAACATTTCAACTCTTTTGGGCAAAAAGTGAACACTAAGTGCTAAGCAGTAGTGTGAAACTCTACCCACTGTTCCCCACAGAGCAGAGAGATGTTCAGCCTCATTCTGAAAACTGCTCAAGTGGAAGTTACCAGAACTAAAACTTTCGAACATACACACACTGGTTAGCTCCAACAGATTCCCACAGCAAAGCAGAGAACATTAGTTTACAGGGAAATGCAATGGACACAGAAGAGCAACAAGAAACCAGCTTTTCGCCCCCAACGTGCAAATCAGATGCAGAACCACCTGCCTCATCCCCCAACACTCTTTGCCCATCAAGATTATGTAGGGGGTCCACTGGAAACGCAAGATCTCACAAAGCATTAATCCCAAGATTTTTGTTTTGTTGTTTTTTTCCCAGTTGGTTGCAGTTCTGTGGTTGGGTTCTGTTCTGCCCCTTACTCTTGCAATCCCATTTCATTTGTGCCTAAACTATATTTCATTTCCACACCAGAGGATTTGAAGGCACTTCAGGTGTTTATTAAGGAAGCAGTTTCTCTGTGGCAGCTTTTATGATTGTAAAGTAAGTCTATCCATCTTTTTAAGGACAGACTTAAAAAAGTAAATTAAAAAAAAATCTTATACGTGTTAAGTCAGTCGTTTCTCAAAAAATATCTTTAAAGCAGTAACTGAGGTTTTGCGGTTCAAACCTCACCTTTGGATTTCCTAGGGGAAGTTTGCATGTTCTATAGACATTTTCTTAATGTTATCTCTGGAACTTGGATAGTTAGAAATCTAGTACACAATAATGAAACATTAAATACATTGATTAGGTAAAGTGTAGTTTGCTAGCCATGTAATGCAAGGCCTTGCTTCCGGTCCCTGGTGGTAATTGCACATCAAAATCTGAAAACTTGCTATGCAAATGAAGTCATTGATAGCAAAACTGCCCCCCTCAAAGAGAGAGACACACAAAAAAAAAAAAAAAAAAAAAAAAAAAAAAAAGTTATTTTGAATTTGAGCCTTGTTCAATATATTGTAATGTTCGAAAACAGAGCGAAAAAATACGTTTATTGAATCTACCTGATCAACAGCAAATAGTATTTTATTCTCACTTTGTGGTTAAGAGTCTAGCAAATTTTACTGGATGTTTAAAAACACTTGTACATTTTTTTTCTTTATCACCTCATGCAGGTGCTTAAACATAGCTGCATGGCAGAAAGAATATGCACTGGCAAATTATCTTGACATCCTGTTAATACACTCCTCTAGAGACGTGGAAATTCAGGCCAATGAATTTTATTATTTTTTTTGTTGTTGTTTTTTTAAATAGTATGCGTTATTCTTCTTATTCTAGTATTTAGTAGACCTATGCATCAAGACCAACAAAGCAAGGCTTTGATTTACAGGTGTGACTACTTTAAATAGCAGGCCACCCCAACACTTTCAAATTATCAATATTCTGATCGTGACAAGTCAGTGGGAAGAAGTGGGGGTGGAAGACTGGCGGTACACAAGCAGTGGTATAAGGCAGGGAGCAAGTGACTGAGCGAGTGAGAGAGACAGAGCGAGTGAGAGGGTTGCTGTGTGAGTGGGAGAGAAAAAGAGAGAGAGAAAGAGTAGTGATGGTCGACGCCAGGCTGCCACCACTCTGTAGCAGTGAGTGGCTGCAACAAAAAGCACAGAATAACATCCCTGGCTCCCTGCTCGGCTTTTTTTCCTCTCTTCTTGCGTCTCAGCAAGCAGATGAGGGCTCTGCGGAGGCAATGTTGGGACTTAGCCGGCGTCAGAAGCAGATTCTTTGGATGCCATCAACAAGTTAAGGGTGCAGGACTCGAGCCATGAAAGGCGAAAAGCTTGATTTTGAAGCAACCGGCTGATCAG
The DNA here is from genome assembly GCF_051991245.1 of Festucalex cinctus. Lineage (NCBI taxonomy): Eukaryota > Metazoa > Chordata > Actinopteri > Syngnathiformes > Syngnathidae > Festucalex > Festucalex cinctus. The sequence goes on from NC_135419.1 coordinate 12,140,211, forward strand.
ACATCATTGCAGTGGAAAGGAAAGAAAAGGGTAAAAAGAAAAAAGGGAGGAGGACAACCTTAACCAGAATTGCAGGGACTGCAACTGCTCAACTTAAAAAATTATACTACCATCAACACATATAGGATTTGTTGGATAAAGACAACAATTAAACCACTGTTGGATTTTATGGGACAGCAAAGAAAAACTGGAATAAACATCCTGGGACATGGAAATTTCTATTTTCTCTCCTTTGCGTGGGCTCAGAATTGCTTCATTTCAAAAGAGACTGGTTCATTTTGTGCTTTTCCAAAAAGGTTATTTCCCTTTGGATTTTTCTTCCATGTGGTTGCTCAAAAAGTCTGCAGAGAAGGACAGTTGAATGCAGCTTCCGATGTGCACAAAAGAATGGGTAAGTTTGCCTCATTTTATATGAAAGATATGAATATGACTAGGGAAGGCAAGTAGGAGAAGCAAAGAAGTGAATTCTCTTTGGCACAATTTATCGACTCTTTCCTTCTCACCGATAGACGGACATACATACAGGGGCATACAGACAGACACACACAGGCACGCATTTTTCAATGTATTTTTATAAACTGTATAATCCAACTGCACCACACGATGTGCAGCCTTCATGATGCAAGGTTAACAGTTAATGTTGACACTGTACATTAAACTATTTCCACAGAAGAAGTTAATTCAATAGATGTTACAGAGGCTTCGCAATTGGTTATGATAAATTATGATTACAGCCTCCCTAACATGATCTGCATGAAGGGACAACTTTATGCAGGGCGGTTGCATATATTAAATATGTGTGTATATATAATCTATACATAAAATAATCACACCATACCAGTCAAAATCACCATTGTAGAAATAATTTAGCACACTGCAAAGAGTGGAATTGAAATTATTAGTTTAAAAAAGTTAAACCATATTTACAATCATAATAGAAACAAATTCACTCAATGCTAATTAGCTAGATGAGCTTCCCCCTTCGCCCACATCCCTCCATGCTCATTTTCTTATCTTCAAATCCACTCAGGTTTTCATTCAAGGTGGCCATTGGTGGGACCTGCACCAGCGGCTCTTTGTCTGTGTATGATCAGCATGCTCCTTGTGTGCCTGCTGCCTTCTGCATCATGCACAACCTGCCCTCAAAAATGCCGCTGTGAGGACCTGCAGTTCTACTGCGACACACAGGGACTTCAGGCACCCCCAGATGGTGTGGACAAAGGGGCCCTGGGGCTTTCACTACGGCACAACAGCATCACTGAACTCAGCCCTGATCAATTCTACGGCTTCAGTCAGCTCACCTGGTTACACCTAGACCACAACCAGATTACTACAGTTCAAGAAGATGCCTTCCAAGGGCTCTACAAGCTGAAGGACCTCAACCTGAGCTCCAATCGTATCACCAAGTTGCCCAATACAACCTTCATCCACCTCATTAATCTGCAGATTTTAGACCTGTCCTTCAATCAGATGACTGCACTGGAACCAGAACTGTTTCATGGATTAAGAAAGCTCCAAATTCTCCACCTCCGTTCCAATTTACTTCGTACCACACCTGTTCGGGCATTCTGGGACTGTCGTAGCCTGGAATACCTTGGTCTGAGCAGCAACCGTCTACGGAGTCTAGCACGAAATGGTTTTGCTGGCCTCATTAAACTCAAAGAGCTCCACTTGGAGCACAATCAGTTGACAAAGATTAACTTAGCCCATTTTCCACGCCTGGTGGGTCTCCAGTTTCTGTATCTGCAGTGGAATAAGATCAACAACATAACATGCGGTATGGAGTGGACCTGGACCACTTTAGAGAAGCTGGACCTTACAGGAAATGAGATCCGTGTCTTGACACCCGATGTCTTTCAAACGCTGCCAAATCTCAAGATTTTGCTGTTGGATAACAACAAATTAAGTAGTCTGGATGCCCAAGTCATGGATATGTGGCAGTCTCTAAGTACTATTGGATTGTCTAGCAACCTGTGGGAATGTACCAAAAGGATTTGTTCTCTAGCCACTTGGCTAAGCGCCTTCAAGGGAAGGTGGGAGCATTCCATTCTCTGCCATAGCCCTGAATATGCCCAAGGTGAGGAAATACTTGACGCCGTGTATGGATTCCAACTTTGCCAGAATTTTTCAGCGCCAGTTGTTCAACCCACTAGTACAACCACAGACGCTACCACACCTGCAGAGATGACAAGCTCCTTTTTTGGAATTATGCAGCCAACCCCTACGCAGGACTATGCAGAGGATAATTGGAGCTGCTCCACATTCACAACCACAACACACACACCTATCATTTCTCAAGCAACCACCACTGCATTGGAAGAGGCAGCTGTAACAGATGACTTCTCTATCATGGACAACACAGTTATGACTCATAGGGTTATCATGGGGACAATGGCGCTTCTGTTTTCATTCTTTTTCATCATTTTTGTTGTATATATCTCACGGAAGTGCTGCCCCCCCACCCTGCGCCGGATACGCCACTGTTCCGCTATTCAGAACCGTCGACAGATGAGGACCCAGCAGCGACAGCCTATGGCAGATCTAGCTACACAGGTGCCCTATAATGAGTACGAGCCCAGCCACGAAGAAGGAGCACTTGTAATCATTAATGGCTATGGGCAGTGCAAGTGTCAGCAACTGCCTTACAAAGAGTGTGAAGTATGAACTCTTATTTATTTCTACAACATACGGTTTGCCATTTGACCATTTGATGATACAGGGTTTGCTTTTTGGATTCGTTTTCCAATTCATGTAAAGAAAAAAAAAACGACAATTTCTACTTTCTGGGATTTGAGAAAACATGGCAAATGCTTATTGGTCCAATGACAGACATGACAGTGTTTGGGTGATGTAGAGATAGGCATAACTTTATTTTTCTATGAATGGAAGTTGTTCGTACAAGGCAGGGGCAATCATTTTGAACAAGTAAAGTGTCAACTGTGAGATTTGTCTCTTACGTCAATATTCCTCGCACAGAGCAAATTGTCAAATAACCCTCTGCAATCTACATTAAGCGCAAAACATTACCTTTTTTTTTTTTAAGATATTGAAATCACAGTGTTAACCACACCACAGGCACTGTAAACAAACCAACCAGCACAGATTCTCTACTTTCAATCGGATAAATATAATTGTTAAGAGGTGTGAGACATTTGCATTCACAAATTACAACTCACCATTCCTGCCGGGAATCTATTCTACAAACAAATCAGCCAATTTCTAAATTTTCAATGTTTGCAGTAATGTTGATATACACCAACTAGAACGGAAAAAAAGTTGTACATCTACAAGTTTTTATTTGAACATAACTTATACAAATCGCATAAACATTCAAAAATACCCTTTTCTACCTTTCTATCACACTAGGTGGATGGTTAGCAAGGAAACGCTAATGAATATCACACATGCCAGACAAGGGACCATTTTATTGTGAAAAATCAAACCTTTCAGTACCCCAGGCTCTTTATAACCAACACACTAATAAGGACTGACAGCCCCAAGACTAAACCAATTACGGCAAGGCAAAAGAATCAAATATTCTGTCACCCACACCAGTGATCCGGCAACATTTTGCTTGTTCAGACGCAAATATAGTTCTTATTAGAATCAATCTTGACGTCAAACAAAAGCTAAAGTGATTCTTTTTATTAAATAGTTTTTATTCGGAGACAGACTCTTTGCAGACTTCCATACTATGACAGTTACCGGGCGTGTCAAACTAAAATGTGGACAATGCCATGAAAAGAAATGGAGATCAAGTGATAAGCAAACAGCAAGCCTGGGTCAAGAGACATTTGTATGCAGGAGGGAAAGGATGTGCATTAGCATCAGACTAAAGCTGCTGCCGCAGCTCCGCACTTCTTTGTACTCAGTTTGGTGATGGGGGGCAGGGTGAAGGAGAGAACCACAGAGGATATGATGCCGAGCATGAAAGGAGCAACTCGGGATAAAGTATTTGTTTATTTAAACTAATGTCCATATTTCTGACCTTTTGAAATATGTGTAACAATAAATACATACTGAGTTACAACATTTGGTTTGCATTGAAAACAATTCGCTGCAACATTTTCACTAAATCTGGTCATCTTATGAAAATGTTTCATTCACAAAACACCCAAACAATCTCAAGTTACACTGGAGAGAGCCAGCAGGTGTCATTTGTGGCTTGGTCCTATCAAGTTGGTTTGAAACATCCAAATAAATGTTTGTGTCAGTGTGGCAGCACATTTTCATGTGTTTCTATACATCGAAAAGTGTTCCGTTTAAACGCAAAGGAAAAAATAATTTCCAAAATCAAGCAGGTCTGCTGTGTTTCTACTTTTGATTTCTTTCAGCTTCGCACTATATTACAACAACACTTTTACCTGTCTTGCATGTTTTAAAGTGCCATCCAGGAGAAAGAGACATTCATTTATGGTACAGCAGAACTGAGGATTATATGGCATTCCAATAAAGTTTGATCAAATATTTGACATTTCACTGTTAAAAACTATGGTTGTACCATGTGATGGAAAAGCCACAGCATTTGTAGAAATATGCATCCCTCTGCACTTTGGCCGTTTGTAAAATGTTTTTGTTTCCTCTTGTCATCCTCTAGCTCCCTATCCTGCCAAAAAAATAAAAAATAAAAGGAAAAAAAAAACAAGGAAACAGATCCTTCCCCTCTCTTACCCAGCATTTTCGTGCAAAATGAATGCTTTGCATATTTTGTATTGTAAATGTACAATTTCATATCTGTATAGTGCATAAGATGTGCCATCATGATAAAAAAAAATATCCTCCAAACATAACAGTATATTTTTAAATAAAATGGTTCAAATAACAGTGTACCTTATTAATGCTCAAAATTTACTGTAGTTCATCACATTATGGCTTAATGGATGTGTTAGCATACTGAAGATGACTGGAAAATAATTTTGCACAAATATCTAATATATGTGCTCCTGCATCTGATTGGCTGAGTCCAGGGTGAACACTTGCCTCTCGTCCAAAGACAGATTAACTCACCTGCAATTCTCATAAAGAAAAGTATTTACTATATTTCGGTTTCATTCAAAACTCTTTCACACAGGCGTGTTGAGAGCCCCAAATGAATTCATTCGCTATCACCGTTAAAGACAACCTCCACAAAGCAGGCATACAAAATGAGAGACAAGGACCAAAGCATAGACTGTCCCTAAATTGCAATGACAGAATAACAACTTTTGAGACCCAAAGGCCTGGCTCACAATCTGTGTACTTTGTTTTTTTACAGTCATTTAAAGAATTAAGGCGTAGAGCATCTGGCTATGTATGACCTACTCCATTTAACTGTTAATCGTAACTAGCTCTGAAATGGGAAGATGATCCGGAAAACACCTTATGTAACTATCCAATCAAAACTACCACCATATACAGGAACCAACTTTTACCAGTCATCTACCAAGGCCGAAGAGATGTTTTGGTTGCAGTCAACGTCCACTGACATCTGTGGATGTCTAGATTTTAACATCTCGGCCTATTCCTCATTTGGTAGCAAACACGCAAAACATCTGGTTGCATAACAAACGGTGATAAAGTGCTTCAAGGTGCAAACACTGATCCTGTGTGCGCTACTTGACCACACCGATTGGCTGTCAAATAGGGGCAGGCTGCATGGCTGGTCTTTTTCAGCCTGTGGCAGAAAATGAGCTGACGGTCAAATTGTGCTGAAATGCTTTACGTCTCGATCAGACGATTCCGCAAAAATGAGAGATCGTAAGCCCCACATTTCGCCACATGATCTAATATCGTCATATCGCCCACCCCTAAACATGAACCAATTTCCAATTAAAAGCGTACAATCATTTTTTAAATTCATACTTTGACAATGAAAAAATCATTACGTTCCACCGCTTTGTCATCTGTGCAATACAAAGTGCTCATCAAATCTGCCAGTTTTGATTAAAAAAAAAAATAAAAATAAACTAGCACAAAATGTGTAGATTGCATTACTGTGTATTTTATTTGTCCATTATGTCATTTGAAAACACACAAAACATATCGGATGGATTGAAGGGTAATATAGTGATAGTGAGCACAGATACGCTCCCTAGGGAATGATGTCCAACAATTTCATCTGATTACATAAGGTATTAGATTGGAAGGATGCTCCTGGCAGGGATAGTGGTTCATCCAACTGCCAGCAGGAACTCCTTGCTGCTCGCACTGTACAATGACTTTCTCCTCTGGAGGCCAGAGATGCGCAAACTAAGCAGCGCTTATCGGTCAGCTCCTGGCCATACAGACGGGACTGAGGCAAAGTCTGAAGGAGAATTGTGCTCTTCATTTTCAGCTTGATTTTTTTTGTTAGCCAATGTTGACTATCTATTTACCGGTACATTTAATTCAATAGCAGGTAGCTTTGAATAAACTGAATTCCTAATGCCCTTGAAGTGGTGCCAAATGGAATGAAATTAAAACCACTCCTTCGGTTATGTTAATCGACATTAAAATTTCAGTTGCATGAAAAAGTATGTGAACCCTTTGGAAACACCTGGAGCTCTGCATTAATTGGTAGATTGACACAAACATACCCATAAACCAGTACCGAAATATTTAAGCGCTGCCTCAATTTATAAGTGGACTGCCTTCAGAAGCAGCAGTAGTTCGGCAGATAGTGAACAATCATACAACAGAGTCCAAGTGATGTTTATTGCCACTAAACATTAACACGTGATTTATTTACACGTGTATTTAATCAGTCCACAACCTTAATGCTAACACCACCACCATAGATGGGCTAACAAAACTGGCATTGTCAACAATGGCATCTTGTGATGTTTACTTTGTTCAATGTGTGAGAAGAGGTGAGAGCTGTGGCAGGTCAACTCGTAGCAGCTTGACCATGACGACACACCTGCTCACAATTCTGAGTATCCGACTCAAATCATCTTATCCCATTGAAATTCATGGGAATGCCATTAATCCATTTCAGCACCGCATTCTATCCTCAAGTGTGAGTGCCTTAGACAGCTGGTGAATACAAACTTCAATCTAGTGCTGTCACTATTGAATATTTTTTAGAAAGTTTAAGGAAGTGTTTGGGGGTGATTTCATACTTAATATTTGTATAGTGATTTAAAAAAAAAAAAGGGGGGGGGGGATGTTGATCTAGTACTGTGTTACCGGTTCGGTCATTGTTTTCCAAAGTAAAAACAAATGTTTGCAAATCATTTATTTTGATTAACATGGAAGATAATCAGTCTTCTCGCATGAAGGACTACAAAAAACAGGAAACAACTAGTGTTGATGGGCTGAAATCAGAGGATTTGGACAATTTTGAATTTAAAAAAAATGGCTCCAAATGATTACTCTGTTATTAAAACAGTTGACTAATTTGATAATCAATTAATCGATTAATTTTGACAGCTCTTCTTCAATTATGCGCATCACTTCAGCTAAGTCATCAACACAAGTGTGAATGTGTTTACTATGCGTGTTAGCTATCAAACTTTTTTTTTTCTTTCTATGATTTCTCCATATCACAGATTTCAACCTATTGCAAGAAGGTCTGGAATGTATTCCTTGCAATAAAAGGGTGTTCGTTTACTGTCTGAAACAGCTCCAAGCATCTTACAGATTATCCAATACGTTAGAACAGGACATTTCCAAACCAATCCAACATTTCAATGTTCGCATGTTTTCTGACAGGGGAGGAAAAAAATAAATAAAAATGGGGTGACACCATTTCTCACCAGACAAAGATTGCTTGATTTGTCCTTAACGCATTCAGGTTACTTTCGCCCAGAAAATGATTGCCACTGTTGCTTGCTAGGCCTCTCATGTTAAACAGACACCGGTTATGTGGAATGGCGAATGGAAAAGCATGATTGTGGCTTGAGGCAAGTGCTCAAATTCAGATACTTATGTTCGCTTCACTCCATTAAGGATGGTAAAGGTTTCCCTACTTATGAAAGTAACTCAGTCAGTGTGCTCCTCAATGTCTTGTGCCACATCATCTACGTTACCTCTACATTTACTTGCCCACTGGTTCAGTCCATCAATTACCTATGAGGTGCCACTGAAAACCTCACAAATAATTGAATACCTACAACCACAAAAAAAAAAAAAAAAAAAAAAAAAAATTCCTACAAGCGCACATCAGCACCTAAAGTCTTTCTAGGAGAGTTTATTTTAAGCTGTTGTTTCTACAAAAGGGGATTTTGGAGGCTCCTTATCTTGTTACATTTTCACTTCCTGTGTTTTAAAAATAAATAAATAAATAAATCAATAAATAAAAATTAAAAAAAAAAGTCTCGGGTCCCACTACTTTTTTAGTCTGTACTCGACAGGAGAAAAATCTTACATTAAATGCAAGTCACCGCAAATTTCATGGATACAGTGTTTGCAAAGAACAGAATCACAAAGATTAGGGAGCCAAAAGCCAATTCATAATTTCAGTTTCACAGCCAGATAATTGTTATAGTGGGAAGGTGCGTCTGCTGCATCAATACAGACAGCAGTGCCTAGGTGTGTTTTGTGAAAAAGGTACAGGCAGATTATGTCTTCCTCTGGAATTATTCAAGAAGTTGCTAAAAAGGATTTCAAATGCCTACTTCTAACCTGCATGGGGTTTTCACTTGTTGCATTAAGGAATAGAAACTCAAAACGTGGTGGTGGTTGCATGAATTGAAATAAATTCAAACTAATTCATGCAATCAGTACAAAGCATTACAAGAGGAACTTTATAATAAAAAAAAATAAAATAAAATAAAAAAAAATAAAAAGGAAAACAATAAATAAGTTGGTAGTCAAGTGCTGCCTAGTGTATTGAATAGTCTGGAACCTAATAGTGGTGACAAAACTTAAGAAGAATGAAAAACACTTACATTGCCCATGTACTCAGACAGCAGATCCTGAAGAGCCTGGCGCACAGAATTGCATTCAGCCACAATACGCTCCCTGCGGTCATCCCGAGTGCATGAGGAGTCAGCCATGAGGGCAGCACCACTGATGATGCTCTCAAGACGTTCCTCCAGGGATGGACGAAAGCGCTCCTCACTAAACGCCAGGGGGTCTACAATGATTTGTTTCTGAGAGAGAGAAAAAAAAAAAAAAAAAAAAGTGTCAGTGCATTATTCAGATGACACAAACGTGGTTCATTAAGCACCCACAATCACAGCCCTATCCAGCCCCCTGCATTCCATCTAATCTGACCTCCTCTGCTTCAGTGTCATATTGCCATGGCAACAAGTGCATCAGAGACAAAAAATAAATGAGGGATGCAGTGTTGGTGATATGGGGCTGACTCATCTACTAAATTTTACCTCACTCATCCATATTAAATAATTTGACCTATCATATACCATGGGAGAGAGAAACTTCGGAAACGGGAACTCGCAACCTGACCAGTTACCACAGACAGTACTCTAAACATGTACTTAGTGACTAACACAGCAGTCCAGTTGCGATCGATTCAATGTCCGAGAAAGAAATTACCTGGATGAATGAGAATATCCACCATCAGATACACACAGAGGCAAGTCAACACTAGATCCTTTTTTGTATATTATTTAATTGTTTAATTATGGGATGGAACGCACGTGCCTAAGGCCCATCCAACACTGCATAACGTGACGATACTGAATGATACAGACCATTTTCAATTTTACAAAAATTGGGATAATTTTGGCCTAAAAATAAATAATTCATCCAAAACCAAATTGTATGCAAACTAGCGCTTTAGACAAGTGAGGTTCCTCCATATTGTAAATGTAGTTGTGAAATGTGAATTAAAGAAAAAGAAATACAATTTGATTAACTTCTTTACTGCCAATAGTAATTACTAGGGGTGTGAATTGCCTAGTACCTGACGATTCGATTCGTATCACGATTCACAGGTCACGATTCGATTCGATACCGATTAATCCCGATACGAATTTATAAATCGATTGTTGCGATTTTTTTCATTCAAATTTAGAAAATACTAATCAGTAAGCTTGTAGAGTGTAAGATTTATATGAAAATGTATTATTTATTTATCTGAAATTTCAGTCTTATAGAGGTTGTAATCTGTTTCATGTTTAAACAGCATTCAAATAAAATATTAAGGCTTAATGTTCCGTTCATATAACATTCTTCCATGCTCAAGGTGTGAATCCTAAAAAAAATAAATAAAAAAAAAATAAAATAAAAAAAAAAATAAAAAAAAAATCGATTCTGCCGATTATTGAATCGATTCGAGAATCGCGCGATGTAGTATCGCGATATATCGCCGAATCAATTTTTTTTAACACCCCTAGTAATTACTACTTTCCAATAAACACTACTGCAGCGCCTGCAAAATTTTTTGATTAATGAAGTAGTATGTCATTTAGCTATGGATATACACGTGCCAGCAACGCAGTTGGCACCAATCAAGGAGGTAAGCAATGTCCCATTGAGAACAACACAGCAAATACTGCACAGCTATGCTAAATGGTTCAATAGCTAATTGACACGATAAGAGGTTCGAACTTGCAATGAAAATGTATTTTTAGAATTCTGTGATAACTAGCTCATTATCTAAACAGGATAAATATGAAAAATTATTTTGTAATCAAAATCATGTCTGCTAATGGCTTAATTATGTGCATTTATAACCCCACACAATATTAAGATGATTAGCTCAGTGTCCTATCCCGCTGTTAGCTTTTTTTTTTGTCAAATGAATATATGAATAGGATGCAGGTTTCAAATAGTGTTAAACTTAGCTAAAACATTCAACTTTATTTGCTTTCAGTACCTGTTTTCTGCTCAAATCAATTGTATTTGACATGATATATAAAACTAGATGTGACTGCAGAATATTTCACACTACTCAGACGTTTCATTTCTGACAGCTATCCATTTTTTTTATGGCTTTGATTTACAATTCAGCCAGATACATACAAACACAGCAGTGCCCTAACCTAACATATGTGCTCAGTCAATCCACAAACAAATCATGAGGCACAAGTAAATAGGCTGTCATTCTGCAACCTCTTGTACTTACATCAAAATTGTTGAGGGCATATGCCAGCTCTCCACCACCCGCCGGTTGATTGAGTGCCGAGTCTTCTGTGGCAGTGGCCTGAGCAGCATTGGAGATGCCAGAAACCGCATGTTGCAGTTGCTTGTAGATTAGGTCACGGTTGGCCTTGTAGGCAGCAACGTCAGGATGCTGCAGGCAGGCACGGGATGCCGTGTACAGCATGGGGATGTTCTTCTGGAGAACACCACGGGCAGCAGCCATTTGGTCCTTGTGTTGGGCATCCTTTAACTCCTAAATGAAACATAGAAGGCATGAAGGGGCAGGGTTAACGTACTTATATTGGATATACTGGTAAGGCACTTATAATATTGGACCATAAACAGGCCTGTCATGCCCTTACATTAACTGTGACAGACTTCGTTCTGGGTGACCTAGATTTATTTCTGTCCCTGGCAGTAACAACATAGTCATAATCAGACCATTAAAAGATGCCTTCGTAATATGATGTATTTCTATTCAGACTTGCGCATTATAGAATAACACCATCAGCAGAAGAATGTGGGGATAGGAATTGCAGGCATCGTTTTATTGAACAAAAACACAAAAATACAAGTGCATCACAAATATCAATGTCCAGTGACAGAGACAAATGCCCCCCCCCCCCCCCCCCAAAAAAAAAAAAAATTGGAATGTATACATTCTAATTTCTGACTGTACTTTACCTGTTGTCTCTTGGCTGCCATGATGTTCAGCTTGTCAACCTCTGGCTTCAAGGCCTTATATTGGATCCCCAGTTCCTGTTCTGTTCCTGCATTCCGTACTTTAACGAGGCTGTCCTCCACCTGAATTTGAGACAAACAATTCACCAAAAAAATTTTCTGTTCAAATAGACTAATAGTTTCAAGTTACTGTTCCAAAATGTATACGTTTTCATTTGCATTTGAAGTATCAACGACGCCTCAAAAATATAGAGCTGCAGTGGTCATTTATGTCCACATCACAGATACGCCCAAAATAGAGTGTACAATGTGACCAGTTAGGATATTTTTTTTGCTGACTCTGTATTTCATCAAACTAGCCTCATCTGGCAACACTCCACACTTTAATCCGTTAATATCCTCCATTTATCTGCTTTCAAACATATTCTGCACTCTATAATGGGTCAAAAGGGAAATGGATGTCATGGAGTCTCTCTCACCAGTTTAAGCTGGAGCAGAAGTTTGTAGACGTCAGACATGTCTGCCAGAACCAACAGATGTGTGACAGCCGACAAGAGGGCTCTGGCAGCACGAACCATATTGCCTCTCTTTACAGAAGAGCAGGGGTCTTCAGCAAATTCTCCAGAAGCCTGCCTCATTGAATCACCTGGGAATGGAATATTTCTGTGAGCATGACGACTGGCAACAATTTAATTACAACTGCCTTGGCAATTGAAAAGCTTATGTTTGGCATTGATATATGCATGCCGTCTTGATAGGGCTATTGAATTCAACCTACATCATTAAGCAAAGTCAGACTTTGTAACTGACTGTTGAGGGTACAGCATAGATACATTTCTAAGTTTGTCTTTTCCTTTTCACAGCGAGTCAGCATATTGTATGTTTTCGTTTTTTGTATTTCAGTTATGTGTTTGTGAGATAATATTAGGCAATTAAAATGCACACAAACGAGAAACAGCTCCACACATTTCAGCTTATAAACCATTCTTTCGATATTTCTAATACAATTTCCAAGTACACAATGCAGGTCAAAGTCTCAACAAAAGGCCTCCAATCTTGTTTGTCCAGCACCATGATTTGTCCTACACTGGCCTATGCAGTTGACTGAGCGCATATTGACTTTGTCGGCTCACATTATGAACATCAGTACATCTGTCAATAGGTTACATTAAATGGGGAGACCTCAAAGGATGCAGCAGTAGGGGTCTATAACACACACAAAAAGTGACAAAATACTCCCTTTTACCCAAAGCAAAGTAGATATGGATGGTAAAATGCTCACCCAAAAAAAAAAAAAAAAAAAGAGCCGTTTAAGAATTTAAGTGAACAAAATTGTAAAAAGTGGATGCGTGATCAAATCAGAGCAACCCTTTTCCAATAAATCAATCAAAGACTAACTATTCAGATTTTTTTTGTTAAAGTGTATTCAAGTAGAAGTTTAGTACTAGTTATAAATAGTAAAATAAATATTTTGACAAACTCAAGCTCACCACAGTTTACGGAATTATAGAAGAATCCGAGGATAGTGGAAAAATGCATCACAGAAGAGTTGTGCCTTTTTTTCTTTTTCTTTTTTAATGAGACAAAGTACTGCAGGATGTAAATAATCTAGGCTAGATAGACCTAGGATAGGCTAGACAACTTGACAGTTTCTTGAAAACAATCAAAGAGAGAAATGTCATTTTTTTGACAGACCAAGTACATTAGCTCACTTGCCAATGGGCTTGTGAATAGTTTTAAACTGAGGACAATTTTATGTACGCATATAATCAACAACACAACTTTAGCAACGGCCTTTACACCTTAAGGCTATCCAAATCAATAAGGCTATTTTCAGTGTGTAGGTGGCTTCTGCTTCGATAATGCTCACCTGCAGCCCATGAAAAATGTACGAGTAGACCACAATAACAGCAATGCAAGAAAGAACAGGAAGTGAAGGGAAAGATAAATAAAACAAGGATATTAACGAACCCGAATGGCAAGCAGTTAAGGGGTGCCTTCAACATGGAGGGAAAGTGCTACTTAACCTTTAGTCCAATTTAAATTAAATTTAGTGGGGGGGTTCCATTTAAATTTAAAATCTCATGAAAACAAACAAAGCCCCTGGAACAAGCACATTAGACGTGCAACAACCATCCTTGATGTGGTCATCAATGGTTTCTTACATTCTAACAGCTGGCAGGTCACAGCTGGGTGGAAAAGGTTACATGAATCCAGGGGATGGAGGCTTTCTCAATGGTCACATTATCAGTCCAGTCACGCTCCACTGAGCAGCATAGCATAGCTGACAGCCAGCACGAGGCACCAGCAGAGTGCTTGCATTCCAGCCGTGTGACAGCTTACTGCAACTACAGTAACAATGCGAAGTGTGTGTCACAAAGGCTAACTGGCCACATGTCAGCCACCTCCAAAGTATTGCAGGGATAGCGAAAACAGGGGCACGTATAACTTGCTGGGTAACTTGAGGGAACAAAGACAGACTAGTGCAGCTGTCACCTCAAATGGAGGTAACCGTTGGACTCAGTTCTGAAGAGTCTGGGAGTATGTAAAAACAGAACAAGAGTTAACTGGAACGTGCTGCAAGAAGACTCAACTTTCATATGGCGAACTCCCATCTTGTGATAAGTTGAAAAATTAAAAAGAAATCCAGCAAGAAGACAGATCCAATCATCCATTCACTGCACCGCTTATCCTCACGGGTCTGCTGGATCCTTTGCCCAGATGATTTGACAGTGCAGTAACACCACCCACCAAACAATTTTTAAAGCAGGTACTAAGAGGGTCAAAACCTAAATAATTGTAATTTAAAAACAAAAACAAAAAAATATATACATAGCTTAATGCTAACATAAAAAGTGAATCACCATTCGACAACAGAGAGAAAAAAAAAAAAAGTCATGTGGGACTAAGCTCTTTTTTTTTTTTTTTTTTTTTTTTTTTAAACATTGGTCAGGCACTACACTTTGTGGTCATTAGTGTTTTAGTACAGGGTGACCCAAAAAGATGCGTACCCATATTTTATTCGAAAAAAATCAATTTTTTAACGAATGTCTTTTCTGTTGCAGGACGTGAAAGGTGAACCTATGGATGATCATTTGCAGCTATAGTTGCCCTGAAAATGTCTTGGACAAATTTTTGATTGAATTTTTGACAGATTTTTTATCGAATAAAATCTGGGTACGCATCTTTTTGGGTCACCCTGTATTTGGAGGGATTACAAAGAAGTTTGTTTAACCCGATAACACTGTCCCGCTTTGAAGTTACAACATTCATTATTATTAAGGGATACTATCTCTATAAACATGTGTGTGTATATAGCAAGAGAATGACATTTGGCAATTGAGAGCAGTACAAGTCTCAAACAAGGTACCGGTATTCACTCAAATTGGAAGATGCTAATGGAAAAGCCCCCCAAGTCACAATTCTAACTTGCCCGGCAAGTCAACTCTGCAATTTTCAAGATGGCTGTTCTACATATCAATGGTAAGTAAAAGTTTGAGTTGTAAAAGTTCATGTATTGTGGATCACCAATCAGTCACTCAACAAACTATTAATGGCTAAACTATAGCCTGTTAATAGAGGTGGACATAATTGTTCAGTCGCTAAAACTACTGTAAACTATGTGAATTTGATCTAGTTTGTTGTGGTGAAGAACATAACTTCATCTACACAGACATCGACTTCAATTTCTCTTTCTCTAAAGCCTTCTGCACACCTGAGCTATCTGCTGAGCAAAATGTCATTCAAGATGATTTGCTCAGCAAGCAAGTCTGACGTGTGCAATTTTCAGTAGGTTTTCTGCCTCGCAAGGCCTAAAAGATGACTAACATGTCTGTTATTTATTCATTTTTGCCTCACGAGGTGAAAAACTGCACGTCTCATGAGCCATTTGCCTTGGCCATATATTTAGGTGGCTAATTAAAAAACAACATTCCTAATCACATGGTTTCAAGATAGAAAGCCATAGAACACCAGCGACACCTCATCAATAAACAGTAACATTTTATCAGTGTTTCTCATTTCAAGAATGAAACCATTTAAGGCAAAGTCTGACAATGCAGGCCAATTTGTGCAGCGGCTTAACGTCGTTGGGGCTGCCATCTTGAAATCATGTGAATAGAAGATGTTTTGATAGGCCAACTGAATTTCTGACCAAGGAACATAGCTCAAGTCATCTCGCGAGGCTTTTTTTTTTACATTTATATCTAAAATAAATAAATAAATAAATAAATAAATACAAACGATAGCGACGGAGAGATGGTCACAAAGCCTTTTCTGTACCCAATACATTGGCCTCACAACTATAAAGTAATACATTTGACGGGCATCTTTCTTTTCTGACTCACCAATTGCAACATGGCTAACTCTGATGTGACGTGATTTGAATCGCTGAATTGCAACTTTTGTGGCAACTGGATTGCAACAAATCTGCTCATAGGCACAATCCAAATTTGCCACAGGGGAGAAAAAAAAAAAAAAAAAAAACATGGCTGCTTAACTGAGACACTAATGGAGTAGTGACCCCGAATACTCTAAATCAGGTTCATCCCCTCTTTACAAAACACTGAGGTCATATGAACATTAATAGTGCGCCAAGTGTCGACCAAGGTGTTAACAGTGCAGTTGTCACTTCACTAGTGCCCACGTCTGGTTTGTTGCGCATACACATAGGAAAAGCATACAAAGACCAAAGAGCAGACCATTTCCAATATACCTTGCTTGCGGACATCTTCTACTGCAGCAGTCAGCTCATCCTTAAGGAATTGGCTCTCCTTTGCAATCTTCTCTCCTTTTTCCAGGAAGTTCTGGGTGGCGGTCTCCACTGAAGCTGCCAGGACATGAGCCTTCTTGGAGCGTCCCTTCTTCTTGTTAGAGGGACCTTTGTTACTAGAGTTCACCAGAGTGGTGACCTATATTAGGAAGACAGCAGGGTAAGAAAATAAATGTTATGGCTCCGACAAACTGATGTGATCGCGAGTACTTCCAGTAACGTGTTCAAACCATCATTTGTCTTCAATTTACATGATCAAAACCGCAAGATTATTTGATTCAATCTCTGAAGGTAAATGCCCTAAAGGCATACAAATTGGGTGTTGTTGTTTTTTCCGTTGCCATTATGCAACAGTTGCTTAAAATGTTTGTTTGGCAATGCATCACATCGAGGTAACTGCTGCCTCAGCCATTTCAAATGCTTTGAATGTCTAAACTAAGGGGCACACGCTTGTTTTCCACACTAGCTCCGCTTCCCATAGCAGAAGCACATAGCCAGCTGGCACAAGCACTCGTTGTCGAGCGAGGCGGAAGGAGACGGCCAAGAGATTCAGCCTTCGGGTTGTTAATCTACTGAGTGTCCGGTTAGCCATTGGTACAGCAGTATAGTGGATATACTGGAAGAGAGGAAGGGGGGAGAAAAGGAGAAAAAAAAAAAAAAAGGCTACACACCACTGTTCAAATCACTCTTGTAGGGAGGGAGACATTCACTTCTTGTTAATGTCACCGTGGTCCATATTTTCTTCACTTGTTGATGACTGCATTGGAAATTCTTTTGTACACATCCTGCCTGATACCTTTGAATAATGTGATCCAACAGATGCTGTGGAAGCTCACTGCGGACTATTTCTTGTGCTGCAAGATGTGACTAAAAAATGTCAAGAAAAGCCTACGTGGAGAACATCTAAATTTTATAAACGTCAGATATAAATTGATTACGCACTTTTTTTTGTTGTTTAAAATAAAATAAATTAAAAAAAAAAACAAAAAAAAACACTGGATTAAGTCATTTTATTCAGATCACTTTCAATCAACATGTGGCCTTCAACTTCAAAGGGTAAACAAGATGCACACCGTCGCTATTATTACCTGTGTGACCAGGGGCTCTAGCAGCCTCTCCACTGCCAGAGTCCTGATCTCCAGACTCTTCGGGTCCCATTTGAAATTGATGTTCGCAGTATTGATGCTTGTCATGTCTGGAAGTCTAAAATGGGAGACAAAAGTCACATCAAAGAACACAAGATGAAACAGAATTTTACTCCTCTTTTAACCAAAGAAGCTGAGTGCAGGAAAGAGATTTTCACAGAATGTTAACAAAAAATAAAATAAAAAAAGGCCTTAAGATTTTGAAGGGTGTAAATGCCATGCCAACTCTCAAAATGTTCTTTCCGCTTTCAATAACTGCTAGTACATCAATTTGGTATCTGAGAGAGAGGTGGAACACTCAGGGAAGCTTGGGGGCAAAGTAGCGTGGACATAAAAGTTGCTCACCAAAAGCTTGAAAACAATGTCATTGCTATAAGCCTAGAAGGAAATGTCATAATCGTTGTCTGCAGTTACATTTGATTGTTACTTACTAGGGGGTGCTCACACTTTTGGTGGATAACCTAATAAAAATTTAAATGAGATGGCTTGAGGGGACGCCGCCATTGAAAAATCTGAAAATGGCCTGTTTAAACATATTTTCATGCTTAGATGATATTACTTTATTTTCACAAACATCCATCCATTTTCCTAACCGCCTATTCCTCACTAGGGTAACGTGGAGGGGGGGTGCTGGAGCCTATCCCATCTGGCTTCGGCCAGTAGTGGGGTACACCCTAAACTGGTTGCCAGCCAATTGCAGTTTTCACAAACACTACCACTATTACAGTTTAAACATGTCAATAAACATTTATTTCTAAAATTCAAATTTCATGACAGTATCTCCGCTCATAAGATATGAGCATTTTCCCCATCAAAGAGTTTTGTAAGGATATTGAATGTACAGTGATTTCCACAACATACAAATGCATGGATGATGATAGGAAAAAACAAAAAAAACAAAAAACTTAACACTAGGCCTAAACAAAAACAGCAGCAATGTTTCTGTTCAGCGGAACTTACAAATCGACACAATGGCTAAAACGTTGCTTAAATTAGTGATTAACGCGTGAGTCAAACAACTACTGTCGTCAGCAATATGCTAACAATTTAGCTCAACTTGCACCTGTAGTTATTTGAAATCTAATTGAACGGCACTCATTTTGAATCATTAGGATTGGTTTAAAACGGGAAACTAAGCCACGCGATCAAGATCGGTTTGAAGTATTACATGTTATGTTAGTGTATCATTCTTGCTCATTTAGCTTACCTGCTAGCGTACTTTTGTCAAAGCCGACACCTTGCTAAAGCTAATGCTAGTTGACAAACAAACGCTACACAAGCAAGAGTCCCTTCCGAACGCTACGATTTCTAAAACCAACTAAACTGTTAAAAAGTGCTCTCGAACGCTCCACATTCCACCCTTTCAACTTCTTCTTTATGACGTCAATGACTTCAAAGAATGACTTTTAACTCACTGATAACAAATTAGTTAGGAAAGTTTCAAGATGGAGGAATGACAACGCTTCGAAGTTTTCTTCCCTTTCGCTGCCCTCGCGGACTTGATACTTTTTTTCACTCTGCTGACGCACTTTTACAAGAAATACTTCTTAAAAACACTCAAATAAGTAGTAGTTCAAAGAGACTCTCGGTAAAACGTTACCTTGAAAGTTTCGATAGACCTGGTTTCGCTGTCGTAGACTTGTTTCCCAACAATGGTCGAGACAGATGGGGGGGATTGGGCGGTGACCGAGTTCCTGAACTTCCTGGCAGCTAAACTAGCAGGGAACGTCCAACTAGCCCGCAAATGACGACTCGTTTCGGGCGTGGCAGTAACTGTGCCTGTCCATATATGGATTAATTATTGCTTCCATGTTTCCCAGGCTTGCACGCTCGGGGTCAACTAACTTTTGCGACATACGTTCAGACTTGTTTGCATTTAAAAACACAAAAGATAGATTAGCTAGGCGTTTAGGGAGAAACTTGTTGATGTTACTAATCCCTCAACGAGGAAGTTAAGTTAATACCCAACGGATATGCACGTATTTATAAAGAAAATGAACATTTTAGTCAGTTTAAAAAATGTCTTCGTGTTCATTGGTTTACAATATTAGTTGTTGGTTTATTTATTTACTTAGTTCCCACATATTATATTACTCATATTTGAGTATGCAGTTTGCAGGATAGTCAGACCGAACTGACTGCATTTCCTGCATGAGCAAAATAAAACAAGTGGAAAATAAAATAAATCTGTTTTTAACCCTAAATCCCTAAGATCTCAGTCAATCAAAATGTCAATTGCAGTTAACTAATTCACTCTCTATATATCATCATTATTACCATGAGTCGTCATCAATCTGCGGAGGCTGAAAACAAGTAACAAGCCAACTCTGTAAAGTAAACAGGCATGTTTAAAAAGTAGGGACAACAACTAAAAAGTTGTTAGAAAATAAATACCTGTACTAGTGGCATGCAGAGGGCAGGGCCAAGGGGGCTGTGACCCCCGGGCATCCACCCCGGCCGTCGACAAAAAAATATTTTGGAGTATGTCCCTTGCCGATAGTCGATGAATGCGCACGCAGGAGGGACATCTGTTTGTGATCGAGGGGGCATAAACTGAAAGAGTTCCTTTGGGGGCAACCAAACCAGCCGTTCGCCCTTGGTACAGATAGCCTACCTGAAAAATTGATGAAGTATAAGAAATACAATATTTGTTACTTCTCACCACTGAGCCCACTGAAGCCTAATCCTCTATGAATGACTGAATTGAAGTAATTTAGATTTTTTGACTTGTCTATGGGCAAGTCTAATGTCAATATGTATCAATATATTTGGATGTAAATGCTTGCTTTATCCCTAGTAGAACTCTCCATTTCTGACGAAAAGTATAGTGTGTATTTTCTCCATCTCTTCTTGTCCTCAAGAATAAAAGCTGAAAAGCAACAGACGTTTTCCCAGAGGCAGCCATCTTGATTTTTGGTCCTGTCAGCTTCTTTTTTATTTTCCAACTTAACTGAAACACTTACCATTCTGTTCTTGTAATCTTGAACTGAGCATACGCCGAAGGGGTTGTAGTTATATATAGTAAAAAAAAAGTGGGAACCCATTTCCATTCGACTCATTTAACCGAGGTAAAAAAAAAAAAAAATAAAAAAAAAAGGCTATTTCTTTTTCAGTGTCATAAATGTCACACAGATTTCAGAGCTCATAGACTGACACGTCTATATTTGTTGCGACTATTACCGATAGCGCTAGGACTTTAGATAAACGTGTTCAATCTAAAATGTATTGTAGTGGATGGGTGAAGTGTGGAAGCTTTAAATAGACTCCGATCTCAAGAGGCTGGATTCCCCTGAATGATGCATCTCTCGCACTCTCTCTCTCACTCACACACTGCTTTCTTTCTAAGTTTGTAACAAGTTGTTGAAACCTCGTGATTTCCTTTTCTTGTTTTACCACATTTTCATGATTGTTCATGTTCAGCCAATTCAATCACATGTAGAGAGAGAGAAAATTACTGAACAATGAGAGGGCACAGCAAAAGGCCAAAATGCAAATATGTGTTTGTTGTGCAAATGATACAACTCAAGCACATCTTGTTGCCTAGATTGTTCATTCAGAAACAGCAGTGCAGCAAGAATATGTGCATTCAGTAAAACATATTTGCTTATCTGCAAACTGGGACATTTCTGTGAACGATCTGGCCCGTACATGGCGACGCAAAGATGGCTCACTCAATAATTGGTCCGTAATGACGAGGGATTCGACGAGGTGCGATTGTATGCTTAAATGATGAATGTTTGTCCGAGTAACAGCTCTCTGCCAGACGAGTCAGGGTGTCCTTGAACTTCATCTTTTTGTACCTGCTGGATTCAACAAATGGTGGAGAGCACAGCATGATATAAATAATTCCTTCTAATTATGAGGAAGCGCACATGTTTGTCACACACTGCATGTATAATTGAGCACATGCAAATGAGCGTGTAGAGATGTGGGAGATCAAAACAATTAGAAAATGACGAATAGTTGCGGTTTATTGTATTTCTTCTACAATGATAACATTAGGGACTGATTGTCACAATCAGGGGGCTAATATGAAAATGTATTTAAATATGTATTTTCGCTTTAAATGACCTTATACCTGCTCAGTAGTGGCTTTGAGGTTGCCAGTTTTACTTTGAAGGAAACTGCGCTTACGTCGCTAGAGCAAACGTGTCAGTCTCACAAAAAACAACAAGGGTGAAGAATGTTTCCCAAATGCATCATTATTGTATTGCTCTGTCTAAAGGTTGAGGTACAGTATCTCAGTCGAGTCCCAAATCAAAGGGAAAAACATCTAAAGCAGCTCACTGCAACAGACAGCAAAGCTGAACACAACAACTCTTGCTTTACACCTTAAATCATATTATAAGACAACTCATAAACATGACAACAAATCTGGCAGGTTGCAAGAAAGAAAAATGAGTGGTAAAAATAAACATAAACAAGTATTGGTACTCAAACAGCCTCTGTAAAAGTAGGCTCTTTAAATATTCACTACTTTACTAGTGTGATATCTCGGGAGCTTGCTTGAATATGTTGTTTTGGCTGCAAAGCTGGTTGCTCTACTGTATTTGCATCTCAGCATGTGGCTTTTCGCCAAAGAAAGTGATGAGAGATTTTATTGAAGAAGAGCCCGAGGGCAGCGAAAAAGGGTCTGCCGCAGCAAAGTAGAGACTGTGGAGGATACAGTAATACTGGTGTCCAGCTTAGACATAGCAACGGGGTAAGCTAATTGAGCTGAGTTTATTTTATTCATTTCTAAGCTATTTATTTTTATTTTTTAAGTACGCGTCAAACTTCAACTTACGCGTCCAAGGCATCAAATACATTGACGGTAATAATGCTGCATAGTCATAACAAAAACAAGGAGGCGCCACCATGTGGCGCGGTGCCATACTGCGGATTGTTAAACAGTGCAGGGTTTTAATAGTTTTGAATTTTTCATTATCGTGAACTTCTATTTTGTTAATTTGAATTAGTTTTTAGAGCAAGTTTGTTCGTTTAGTTTAGAAAATAGTGTTTCGTTAAAAAAAAACAAAAAAGAAAAAAAAAAAAACTAAGTTTCGTTTAATAACATACAATTCGCAAACAACTGTTTGACCTTCCCTCTTCTTTTTGGCCAATCAGTCATACTGAAATCAATTTATTTAAAATGTACTCCAAATGTAAATGACAAAAGCTGAAAATGAATGACATTTTCGCAATAATTATAGTTAGTTTTAGTTTGTTTTATTAACATAGGATGTAGTTTAGTTGGGTTTTTTTTTAAAAAGCATTTTAATTTTATTTTGTTAAAGAAAATATTTTCTCAGTTTAAGTTTTTGTTATTTCATAAATCTTTCTTAAGTATAATAACATTACCTCAACCAATCAGAGGGGTAAACTAAGGGACAGATTATATTTACATGGCAACGCATAGAAGGTGAAATCTGATTGGACAGAAACGCAATCTAGAGCCTGTTTTCCTTACATGTTGGGCAGCCAAGACACACACTATGAAATGAAGATAAGAGATTGTTGGAAATGAATCAATCCAATTCATCGAGTAAAGTGTAAATAGTGTTTGTGCCAGCAGAGGCCTTGAAGACCCTGATTGCACACCACTGGCTGGGCATGACAGATATGCTCGACAATAAATGACCAACAGTGTGCTTTGAACACCAACCAACAAGATATTAGAAATTAAATGAACATCCTGTAATGTAATTACCCACACTTTTTCTTTTTTCTTTTATCAAATGTCAGTCCTGTGAGTGTGGAATCCTGAATCAGACACAGGTGAACTATTTATAACCTGCAATTGCACTGTACAATTATCACCGTGCGTTATGCAGACGTGGATGATATCGTACATTACAGCTGCCAATAAAGTTACACTGACTGCATTTGAAGCGGCTCACTGTTGGGAGGTTTTGTTTGCGACTTTCAGTCTGCCCACATTTACCTGACTCATACTGACAGCCGTTCATGGAGCGGCATGATGTCATCGGCTGTCTCTCCCATTCCCAATGAGATCTTGGTCCTCCATGATAAGCAATTTTGTTGTCAGTCCAAAGCAAGAGCAAGTTGAGAGGGAAGTCGATGAACATCAATGCTCTCCATTTGGAGTGAGCTTCCTATAAGGATGAACTGAAACATATGGAATATTATCTCACTGAATGGTCAAACTGTCAACTAATCACTTTTGTCAACAATTCAGCCTTGATGGGGGTGCTTGATGTTGTGATTTTATATTGTAGCACTGCTAAAAAAGCAAATCTAATGTTAGCCTAAGGTTCACTTCTGAGTATGTTCCACTGGCATGCTGACTGAAACGGGTGCAAAATCTCAATGATTACTCACTATATTGCAATCACCAGCAAATCTTCTACTGACCTTGTTTCAAAGTTCTCCTGGGAGCTAATGTCCTCATTTCTTGCTTTCCAAGTGGGATTCAGGCTAAAAGGAAGGTGAACTATGTGGAGGAAGCCACAAATTAAACGTGAGGCTGTAAATGAGTCACGGCTTTAGTCACTCTCTGATGTGCACAAACCAAATATGCCAAATCTGCGTATGCCTGGGTGCTTCAAAAATAGACCTGCATTTAATGTGTGCTCTTTCATCATGTGATTACCTCTACTTGACAGCACAATTGACAAGGTGGTGTTGTTGTTTTAAGATAAATAATCACTTGACATTCAGCGTGGCAAAGTGGAAGTCAGTTTTATGCAACCACTCTCGTCTCAGCACAGCATTTTCATTAATATTGTGTTTGTGGAATATGAATAAAGCAGCAAAATCCAGCCATTTTGTCAATCTCAGGGGGCAGCCATTTTGCCATTTGCTGTCAACTGAAAATGACATCATCTCAGGAGGCGGCCATTTTGCCACTTGCTGTCAATGGAAAATTACATCACAGTTGCTCAGGGCTCATGTGACCAATCATGCCTTATCTTGCAAAAGTCACATGATGAGACTCACAACACAGGTGAGCCGTGATTGGTTGTTACTAATGCTACATTCGAGCAAAGTGGGAATTCGGACTTTTCCGACATCAAACCAGGAAGTGTGTACGGGAATGTCCCCTTCAACTTAGAAATCTCACTTGTGAAGTGTCGGGGGGGGGGGGGGCACCGACTTCATCAACCAACTACAGTGTGACGTCACTCTACAATGGCGTTCATTCATATTCGACACAACTTCACGTAAGACAACATTAGTGACCGTATGCCGCTATCTTCCTGCATGAAATTATATGGTGAGCTACTGAACTGTATGGAATGCTTATGAAATAAGATAAATACATAAATGAAGCAAAATTGCGAGAAGACAAGTTTGCTGGCGGTCTAAATATGTTTTGACGGCAAAAAAAAGAAAAAATTATCACTATCCGCCATTTTGGTTGTTGACTTTCACCACAAACACTTTCAGGTCGGAACTGGGGAAAGCCAACTGGGATAAATTCGACTTCCGACCTTCCTCGAATGCAGCATGAGCCCTGCGCAACTGTGATGTCATTTTCTATCAACAGCAAGCGACAAAATGGCCGCCCCCTGAGATGGATAGAAATGAGTGGATTTTGCTGTTTCATTCATATTCCACAAGCACAATATTAATCCGATTGCTGTGTTAAGACTAGTAGGAGCACGTACAACATATTATAATGAAAATTTTGAGTTAAATTCCCTTTCAATATGTTTTTTATTGTATTTGTAGTTTGAAGTGCTTCCCTACATTATACTGCTATCCACTACTCCCACATCTAATCAGTAGATGCAGACAAAAATGTTTACATCCCATGATGACAAACAGTAAAAAATTACAGCCTGCATTATGATTTTGGCTGAGCAAGAGATGTGACTTCCAAGTGGGGGAAATGACTCCCATCTGCAGGGAAAACTGCACAAGAATTTGATGGAGCCTGTGATCCAAAGGTGATGAATAGGCAGGAACTATATGAGGATGTCAGCTCACTTATCACCCCGTTTACAACCTATTTACTTTCATAAAAATTGCTGAAGCTCCCTCGCTCATTATTGACCCGAGTATCGTGTCGTAGTAATTCAAATTGGACAATCTCTGAGTCATGCCACAGCTAATGAGAAGCAGGAAATCTGATAACACCAATGATTGGTTTCCTGGTTTAAAAAGACTGCAAATCACGCTGTTTGTAAATGCTCTTAAAATTTGACAAATGTAATCATGGAACCTTTAAATTTGCTCTTGGATGCTTTTTATATTATGATAGAAAATGGCTGTAGAAATGATCTTTTCCAGACTGTATAATTTACCATTTTTAATACAACACAAGCCATACAATCCTCCTGTTCTTCCTCGCACCACGACCCCTCCACATCTTCTGGTGTACTAGTCTGTCTCCTGGTGTTTAATTTAATTTGTATTTTTTTTTTTAAATGTATTATACTGATTATAACCCCTCAAGGGAAATTTCAAATTATATTACTGTAAATTTTGTGTTGCACACCACACAGAGAACCAGATCACACACTTGCAGGCATGCAAGGAGAGACGTCAGAGTGAGAGTGCGTGCAAACAGTGTTGCACGTCTTGGGCTATGAAGCTGCGGGCGGTGCCTTGCTCAAGGTCACCTCGTAAGCAGAAAGCAGACAGACTAGCAGCTTTCCAATAACTAGTACCCTTTTCCCCCTGCGGCACCACTAATTAATTACCAATTAATAATAATTCATTAAAAAAATTAATTATAACATTAGTCAATCCATCCATCCATTTTCTTAACCGCTTGCTCCTCACAAGGGTAACGGCGCGGTGCTGGAGCCTATCCCAGTTGGCTTTGGGGAGTAGGCGGAGTACACTGAACTGGTTGCCAGCCAATTGCAGTATAACATTAATAATAAAAGTGATTAAAAATTAATTCAATTCGAATTAATACAATTAATATTAATTCTAATAATAATAATTAATTAATAATTAACAGTGTTAATATTAAAATGTCAAACAATAACACACTCAAATTTACTGTACATTTATTGTATTAAGTTACTGTTTATATTGACACTGTATTCTTAGTTCACAACTTCCTGTGAATGTCTTTTGTCTCTTGTCGTATGACACACCCATTCATCAAGCTAAAGAAAAAGCAAAAGTCACAAGAAGTCAATCATATGACGCTCACTTCACTGACCTCTCAGTGTACACGATTTAGGAAAAAAAATAAAAAATAAACTTCAGTTTGTAAGACCAACTTGTGTGTAAAGTCCAGCGAAGTGAGTGGCTTCAGTGAAAATGGCTGGGAGTGAATTAGTTAATTATCAGTCAGACTTTTTGTTACATTATTGGTGGAATTATTTCATGACATGTTTTCTTAATTACATTTTTAAACCGAGTTATGTGCAAATTTTATGGCATTTTTAGGTGTTAGTACATTTTCAGGAAATAAGGTGCTACACCTCTAAATGTTGGTCAATTTGCACACAACCTGCAACGTTCTCTCTGCTTGGTCGACCACGCCTTGTTCATTAAAGGGCTAAACATGTCACCAGTATCATCATGTTTACGGTTTCCATCCCGAGCTGTTTAATCATTTTCACCTGATAGGCTGCTATCATCTGAATGCATAATTACATGTTGAAGTGAGTGAAACATCTGAAGCAGCACCTGATGGCGCCAAGAACCATTTAAAAACTCGCATTGACTTCAACATTCAAGGGCCATTTCCTGTCGAAATAGCTGCATTTGGAATAATGAGGAGGTATTTAAGGGAAACTACATCCGCTGATATGCAAAAATGCCTCCAATTCCAAATTCAACCGCAATCATCCATTGAGCATTTAATGAGGATATCATCTCCAAAACACCACCAGGTTAAAGGAGCCGTTTTTATCTCAGTGACTGCACAGCTGAAAATGAATCAATGAAAATGTTGAAATGGAAACAGCAAGGCATGATTACCAAAACAATGACCGAGACTGTTCCGCTCTCTCTGTAAATTGAAAATACCTACCGGTGAAAACATCATTTTGAGGGGGTGAAACAAAAAAAATAAAACAAACCAGTCATGTCGGACGTGTGAAACGCGCGGTGTCTCAGCAGACATGGATGGCGTTGCTGGATAGCAAAAATAAAAATAAAATATTGGAGAGCAAAAAAAGGGGACTGGAAGTCCACATTTTTACTTTATTAATAGGAAAGGTAGGCTCCTTGGTATTACCACGCCTCATGATTACACGTCAAAGTCCACCGCATCAAATACACTGAGGAAAAAGTACTGCACGGGCAGAACAAAAACAAGGAGGCGCCACCTTGTGGCGCGGTGCCATACTGCGGATTGGACACTGTGCGCTTGCAGTGAACGCGCTCGGCCATCCAAGGAATGAAGTTGAAGTTTGAAATACTGCCACAGCAGACAGCAATAAACGCCCAGTCGTTGCCAGAGTCCACCACGGTAAACAATCGCAGGGTATCGGTCAAGTGGATGTCTAATCAATCATCAGGATGTGTCCACTTTATACTCTGTCAAGAGCGGTTTATGGATTTTTGTTTGACATGTCAGAGTTGCCAATATCAAGAGAATCCCCTGCGTGTATTATGAACATTTCCTTAGAGCGAGAGAGAGAAAAATATTTGGTTTTAGTGGAAAATCAATACACATATTTCTCAGTATGAGCATTTTTACTAGTTGGACTACACTCAGTAAACATGGACTCTGATTTTTCTCATCAGGTAGCTTGCTTAACTAAATAAGAGACTGGAATGTAGCAGATGTAAATCCTTTCCCCTCTTAAAAAAAAATGTATTTTTGCACCACTTGGAGGCACACTGAGCTCACTCTGAAAATACAGTGATTGCACTATATGTGACTTTACATTGGCTGTGACAAAGCAGATCTGCTCTCAAGCAACCTGTTCACGTACATGGCAGCCAAAACTAATCCCGGGGTTAAAACTCCAGGTGACTGCAGCAACAACTTGTCATTGAGAGCAATGACAAGATTGTAGTGATAATAATAATAATACAAAAAAAAAAAAAAAAAACTATCTGACTGCAGTTTCATTGGAAAGAGATGGCGACGCTCCACTGAGCAAAGAAAGGTTAAAAAAAATAAATAAATAAATAAATGTTTATCTCTATCTGTGTAGAATGTTTTACATAATCTAAAAGCATGGCATGAAGAGAAAACGGGAAGGAACAGCGAATGAGCCATCTTTTTTTTAATCTGTGAGAAAAATGAATTTGAATGGTCTGTGTGAAAATATAAAGCAAGGGATGGACTAAGCTTAGAAGTCGCATTAATGAAAATTGAGGAATATTTAAAAAAAAATATATATGCACGCATGTCAAAGATCTTCAATTTGCCCTTTTCCCCTAAACTGGACTGCAAGTGTGCCCCTTCAACGGTTAATGCTTAATTTCACTGATTATGGTAAACGTTTCATACACTATTTGAAAGAGGGTGTTCCCACAAAGATGGCTGCTTTATGAAAAATTCATCCCGACAGATGTCTGGGTCGGCCTCCCCTGCCACGTTAACGCTCATTTGGGCCGACTGAGAATTGATTAGAAAGCTATCTACACTGACTTTGAAGATACTACAGCATCATTCAATGCTGCCTTGCACTGGCTTGCATTTGAAGACTTTAACACAGACTTTAAAAAAATAAAAATAAATCATCGCTGGCAAAGAGAACTCATTAATGTCCTACATATTCAGCAAATTGAACTTTAAACATGAATGGCGTTCTATAAATGAAACACTTAAATTTGTTTTAATGTTGCTTAAATAAATAAATAAATACCTAGCTAGCTAAAGGCTAATCTTGGCTGCTATTTTGAGTAACTACTGATCTAACATATAGCTAATATAGTAGCTTGAATAAAGTTACTATTTCAATTGGAAGTCAACCTTAAACATTTCATAATATGTTAGATGTGATCTCACTAGTATAATTATGTCATTCTGATAAATATTACATTTTTGGAATATGTCATCTCAGGGGGCGGCCATTTTGCCACCTGCTGTCAACTGAAGATGACATCAGAGTAGCTCAGTGCCCAAGGCAACAACCAATCACCTGTTTTCTGAAGCTGCGCCGTGATTGGTTGTTACCTGAGCAACTGTGATGTCATTTTCACTCGACACCAAGTAGCAAAATGGCTGCCCCCTGAAATTGCTAGAAATGCAATATTAACCAGAATACCATATTTAGACTAGTGGGGCTGCAGAAAACATATTATTGTCAAACAATTTTTTTTTTACTTCCCCTTTAAATCATATCAAACAATTAACTGTATGCTGCTATTTCCAAATTTTCTTGATGGTTATTTTTCAATGTCCACTAATCTCTTTATGGGTGAACAGTGAACATGGACTGTCATGATTTCAAATAATGCCATTTGTGTGCTTGTATGATGTGTTTGTACACTGAGCCAACTCATTTGTCACGTTAAGTGCCCTTCACGTGTCGACAGATGCCATTCCGTGTCGAAAGATGAGACATGTCCTAATCTCTTAATGCAAAAAATGAAAGGACAGTCTATTCTTGACAGGTCTTAATCATCCCAGCATTTGTCTGTCCTTTATGTGGGTCGAAAATATTATGGACCAATGTAGCGCTGGCAGCATTCCAAGGGGGTTGATTTGATGAGCTAACGAGCTATGTACTAACTTGGGAGACATCTGTAAACGTACCGCGGGCCAGCAGCAAGATCCCAATATTTTCTTATGACATATTATTTGATTTAATATCATCCACAGTATTTAAACTGCATAATATTTAAGTGTTGTAACGAGGGGTGCCAGGGGATTAAATTTTTTATTCGTAATTAATCACATGACTTCAATAGTTAACTCACAATTAATCGCAAATTTTAAATGTACAATAAAATGTACAATACTTTTTTTTTAAGTTTTCATACGCTTTTTAACATAAACGTGGAAATAAATGTTAAACTATTAGAAATATGGTTGCACCTTTTAGTCATTGACACAAGTAATTTCATAATAATTCATAAAATTGAGTTAAAATTAAAATATGTAGTGTACTGTAAAAAACAAAACAAAAAAACCCCGAGTGTGTTAATGATTTGTGAGGCAATTTGTCTGCCACTAGATGGCATAATTGCATTTGTAAGACGGTGACAGTGCAATGCATTTTTCTTTTCATATTAAAGGATTACTTTACTTATTTAGCCATTTTTACCAGTCAAACATTAATATTTTGCCTATAATAAATTACATATTTAAATTATTTTTCAAGTACAATTAGTACCTTTAAAAACACATTTTGCAACTTGCCGTCGACTGAAAATTACATCACAAGGGCTCAGGTAACCAATCACAGCTCACCTGTTTTCTAGGTTTGGTCATGTGACAGTCACAAGCTGAGCTGTGATTGGTTACCTGAGCCCTTGTGATGTCATTTTCAGTCGACAGCAAGTTGCAAAAGGTGTTTTTAAAGGTATTAATTGTACGTGAAAAATAAGGAAAGTATCAAATTAATTATAGACAAAATATGAACTTTTTATTGCTATAATGAACTAAATAAGTGAAGTATCCCTTTAAGAGCTATCTAATCTTTAACATGAAGTCACTTGCAAAATTCTGCACATTTTTAAAATGGTAAAATACAACTTCACTCCAGTCTCCACAAATATATGCATTATTATAAAATTTATAACTGCTAAATAATTCCCCCAAGTGCAGACTTTCCAGATAAGGGGCAGTCATTCATCGCACGTTTAAAAAAAATTGTGCCGTTATTTAAATTAAGTTAAAATTAGCGCACTAATTTTGACATCCCGTAACAATATACAAAAATACCTGAATGGCTCTTTTTTAAATGCTATAAAGACTGTTGGGCTACTTATTCCTGAGTCGTGCCTGAATGTCTCACCGTGAACGTTAGAACAGGTTCTTATTGATTGAAATTGATTTCGCCATCTCTGTTTTCCAAATCTTTGCGCTTCCGTTGATTAAAGGCTGTTAGCGAGAGCGAAGGTTCGTCGACAGCCGTGTGCGGAGATGTCACTGAAGTCATTATTTCCTTATGTGTGTTGCCGCTCAAGTAACTTAAGTATAATAATACAAAAAAAAAAGAAATAAATGTTGAATTGATGAATAAACTCAGCCAGACCACATTAGCTGTGCACCAAACGTAAATAATTAACAGTATATATTTAGGCAATTCTGTGCTGTAGTTTTTTTTTTGACACGTAATTGATAGTATTTCTTTACATTCTTTCTTACCTTAAATGTGGCAATGAAATGCAAAATTATTCATGCCAGAGCGGTCAGAAATGTTAGGCAGCAGACTAGCAAAGCTGAAATGTGGATAATGAAAGCGAGAACAACGTCGAACTTGTTCGTTAATTGTGTTTACCACATGTTGTCCTGTTGTATTTTGACTTTTGTGGTGCATTAGATACCATTGGTGCAAACAGGACCAGGGAAAAGAAATGCAAGATATTGCCCAGAAACACAGAATGTTTTTTTTTTTTTTTTTTTTTTTTGGGACTCACAACTCCTACTATATTGATTTTATGTTCTTTAGAATTTTTTTCCTTTAGTAAATAAATAAATAAATAAATAGATCATGTCATGTTGACATATTGTGCATTATTTACAATGCATGAAAGGGAATCTATTTTGTCAAATAC
The DNA here is from genome assembly GCF_051991245.1 of Festucalex cinctus. Classification (NCBI taxonomy): domain Eukaryota; kingdom Metazoa; phylum Chordata; class Actinopteri; order Syngnathiformes; family Syngnathidae; genus Festucalex; species Festucalex cinctus. The sequence continues at coordinate 12,172,410 of NC_135419.1, forward strand.
TTTGTTGTGAAATGTTTCTAAAGTCTGACGTGAGTTATATTAAACTTGAATTGATGAAAGTTAAGAATTGTGAGTGTTTCTCTCTCTCTTTGCCAGAAGGAAAAGGACAGCCAATCCTAAATATATACCCCTCCCTCTACCCGCCATTCAATCCTATTTATTCTTCCCCGAGTATTAAAAGCACTTAACCAATCTGAATCTATTATCCAAAATGTCTCATTGGAGATTCATTCCTCATCATTCAATCAAGAATATGTTACTTTCTTTAAAAAAAAAAAAAAAAAAAAGAGAGAGAGAGAGAGAGGGGATTCATGCATATGAGTTGATTCTGTTCTGACCATGCTTATAACTCAAAATGCAGGACATACCAATAATCTATCCCACCTGCACCACCAAAACAAAATTTGAAAAAATAGCACTCCATAATTTTCTATTTCATAAAAGAAAATAATGGAGCAATTAGACCAGGCAATTTTTGTCACACTGCATAAATTGAGTGCCCGTCTTGCTGTTCTTTCTCATCTACCTGCCTTGGCCACTAGGGGCACTATAGGACAGACAAACAGACGTATAGCCTAAATTTCGTAAAAAGACTATATTCGGTCCTAGTTTATTAAACAGTAAACTTTACACTCAGAAAGGGATCATATATATCTAATTAAGAACCTCAACCTTTGAGTGATTTTTTTATTTTTAATATTTTACTCACTTCCAAGTAAACATATACGATCTAGTCTTTGTTAACTGTTGATTTTTTTTTTTTTTGAAAATGAAGATTAAACACCCAAGTCCGACTTCTATCTCATCAACAGTTCCATAATCTATATATTTTTCAAATTACTTGAGTTTCAGTGTTGTGGCAACGTGGCCTTACAAATTAAAAAAAATAATTTATTTTCCCTTCATTTTCTGCCACCTGGTAGCAAAAGGGGAAACGATTTGCTGATTATTATTGGATGGGGAAGCAAATTGAAAATGGATAGAACAAATACAATTTTAATAGCGAATCGACCTCCAGGGACATTGCAGAAAGATCGAGACCGGCCTGCTCTGTTTCTCTGCAGCCTTTTTGGACAGCACTAATTCCCAACACTGCGCTAAATGAATAGCGGCGGCCAATTCAGCTGACAACGCTAACAGAGAAGGTTATGGCTATACTGAGACCCATGAAGCAAAATAGCTGGGGAGAATTTTCATTTTATAAGCAGAAGAAAACTAATGACTTTGCAATTGGATGCTGGCCGTAGTCATGCTTGAAAGTCTTTCGCAAAGCTTTCATCACACTGCTTGCGATAGATGTCTCTCTGCATAAGTCAGAACGTAAACATGCAGAGTGCAAGAAAGGAGAGAGAAAATAATCTTGCCGGCAAAGATGAATTCTCGCAGTATTCGTTCACAAACACTACGAGAATCTATCTTGTACTACTCCCACTGATCCGTTAGCAACCGACATTTTTTTTTTTTTTTTTTTTTTTTTTTTTAGGTCAGATATTAGGTGTTGTTTAGGGCGGGACATGCAGCTGTGACGAAATTCTTTAATTTAGTAGTTGCTATTTCTAATGGTGTGATTCAACTTATGGCAAACCTTTTAAAATATTCTAGAACTGTTTTAACAGTTCCTGTTCTGAAGCTTGATTTATTTAATTGACAGACATGATATGTCATAATAAACATATACGCTAGATTCTCAAAAAAAAAAAAAAAAAAAAGAACAAAAGAACATTTTTTTTTCTGGAATTCTAAAATTACGGATATAAATTGGAAAAGGGTGTGGCTTTTACCCTATCCTAAATATTACATTACTAATAAAGCCAAGGTAATACGTCATAATATTTTGCATAACATATCCTACTAATTATTTTATATCGAAATTTGCCGAAATTAGTAACCTTTGTTCTTTCTGTGCAAATGACATTGAAGCAATATCTCATTTATTCTTTGACTGACTGATCACTAGACAATTTTTGAATGGCTTTTTTCTTTAAAGCTTCTTCAATCTTAGTCTAAAAAAATGTAGTTTGTTACTACAGTAACTCAGGTGACAACAGTTTTGAATATTGATTTAATTTTGTTATTCTTGATGCTAAGATTTTTATTCACAAACAAAAAATTTTCATGTCCTATCCCAGATTTGTGTATTTCTTTTTGAAATTGAAATCCATTTTCAAATAAAAAAGGCAATAAACTGTCAAAACTGTTTGTTTTTTTTCTATGATGCTTCAATTGTGTAATATCCAAAGATGGCTGACCTGTTTTCATTTGAAATCTCTATTGTATTTTTTTATTTTTTTTATTTTACTAATCTTTAAAATGAACAGGTTACTATGCAAAATATGTCTTGAATGTAACTTTGTGTCGAATTGTCTCAATAAAAGTAATTAAAAAACAAACAAACAAACAAACAAACAAACCTAACATAGATGACTGGGCGCTGCAATTAATTCTGTTCTCGCAGAATTATTATTATAATAATAATACATTTTATTTACAGGCGCCCTTTCTAAACACTCAAGGTCACCTTACAGCAACAGTTAAAATACAAATGCAATGTTAAGAGCAGCATAAAATAAAACAGAAAAAATAAAAATAAAAAAGACAATGCTTTACTCACCGTTTTCTTGTTGAATGTTGAACAGCGAGAAGAGCTTCGTGCATTTTTATCTCGTAAAGATGTTCATGCTTTTTATTCCCCCTAAGAGGAGATCAAAAACAACATTTTCATCCATTGCCGTGATTAGTCGAAACAAACGTGCACAAGACACCGCATCGTCCAATCAGCTCGAAGTATTGTGCAGAATGTCCCGCCTTTCCCGAGCAACTCACCACGGAGCACTCCCAGTTTGATATTGTGGAGAACTCCCTTGAGTGAATTGCAATTATTAATGTGGCTATCGCCAAGTTAGAGAGAAAGTGTTATGTTCTGAGGTTGGATCCCAAAAACTATTTATTGTTACGAGAGGCGTGGAACAAACTTGACTAAACGAGAAAAAAAAAAAAAAAAGAGTTGCACAGAGGAACAGAGGTAATAATCTGACAAAAACACACACTTCTCAGACAGTTTATATAGACAGTGAATCGATCCGATTGGTTGTGGCTAGACATGTGGATAACAGGACTGACATGGAATTATCTGATTGGCTGTTGATTAGATGAGGAGATTAAAGATTCCTGACATCACATAGCGCACCACCAATTGAAACCAGATGCCGATTACATCAGTTCAAAACAGACACTTGACCTCACAGTCATGACCCAAACATAACCCTTGCATGACAGTAAACATAACTAACATGACCCTAGTCACGACAGTAAGCATAACCATTGCATGACCCTAGTCATGACAGTATAAGCATAACTCTTGCATGACCCTAGTCATAACAGTAAGCATAACCCTTGCATGATCCCAGTCATGACAGTATAAGCATAACTCTTGCATGACCCTAGTTATAACAGTAAGCATAACCCTTGCATGACCCCAGTCATGACAGTATAAGCATAACTCTTGCATGACCCTAGTTGTAACAGTAAGCATAACCCTTGCATGACCCCAGTCATGACAGTATAGGAATAACCCTTGCATGACCCAAACATAACCCTGGCATGACCCAGCCATGACAGAAAGAGGAAAGAGGAGAAATCAAGACATTTTCAACGCTATCTGCCCTCAATTCCGATCATTCTCCTAATTCACCTATTTGACTTGACTTGACTTGACACAGCCAGCCAAGCCCAGGAGCTTCCTTGCAGGAGATTACAGCAGCGGGAAACATTTGCAGATGAAACCACCATGCACGTGTTTTCGTGTCAAATAAGAACACAGTGGGCAGTAGACAACTGCTTGCCAAAGCAAACAATGGAAAATCACTTTATCTACCGTGTAGTTATACTCAGAACTTGAATTTTGACCAAAGGGCCGCCTGAATGCTATTTTTAACATACATTGTGAGATGGAGTCAATCCAAGATGAGGCTGCGTATAAAGAGGAGAAGCAATCTTGCTCCTGAATGGCTGTGAACATTCAATCAGCAACACATTGCCCTCCAAAGGAAATAAGGCAACCACTTCAATCCCCGCATTGATTTCTTTTGCTTTCCCTCCCGACAATTGTCTTCATGAGGCCGTTGCGCCGCACAAACAAGATTCCAAAGATATCTTGGGCATCAGAGAAACATCTGCTGCCAAATTTGATGCACATCTCGCGCACACGTTTAGCATATTGTTACGGAAATCATTATTCAAGTAACACTGCATCAATGCACAAGGGAGGGGAGGTAACAATTCGTTCATTCTCAATAAGTCGGCATCAAAGCGGGCTTCGGTGACGTGGACGGCAAGGATGGCTTTTACACGGCGTGCTGCACTACGAGGGGAAATTAGCAACACAAAGGATGTGCGAGGCAAATTGCATGCAACAGCATCTGAGATCAGAGGCACAAATCAGTAGAAGCCTCAACCAGCCTGTTTTATTTATTTATTTAATTTTAACAACAGCTATAAACACAGAGGCATCCGGTGACTGCATATGTTGCTTTTTTTTTCTTTTTTTTTTTTTTTTTTGTACGCGCATGTCGTCTGTCAATCCCGTTTTGCTGCGGGAATTCAAATGGCACGAGCTGATCATGAAGAGAAGGAAAGTTACGTGCAGTTACACCACTTGACCAGTAGGTGGAAATACATGCATATTAAGGGGATGAGTCACTGCCAAACAAGTTTGACTGCAGTGCCAGAGGCAAAAATAAATAAATAAATAAAATAAAAATACGCCTTTTGAGCTTTAAAGTAAATGGATGTGTTACATCTCCAACCATCTGAGCAGACATTGAGCTAAAATTACATAACAGACTAACAATTTCATAGAGACAGCAGCATCTTATTTAATAATACTGCACTCTCATTCACATGCATATGCTATCCTGCTTTCCATTTCAAAAACAGTAATTATTTAAATAAATCAACACTTTGTTGCAACTGGATCAATTTAGATTCAATATGCATAAAAAAAAAGCAAACTTATTTTATTTTATTTTATTATTATTATTATTATTTTTTACCAAAACCAATAAGTTCCTCAAAGAGCACTTCTAAAGATCCACCTTCAAATTAGGTTTTTTTTTATGAGAAATGGGGGGAGGGTAAATGTGGGTGGAATCAGAAAAAAAAGGAAATATTCCTAAAATATAATATTGAGGGAAAAGAGAACAAAAGCTACGAATATGCAGGTGCCGAACTACGAATTTGCAGACTGCATTTTTAATTTGTAATATCACAATTCACCACTAGCTGGCAGCAATGTTAATTTTGACAAGAAATTTTAGTTTAGTTTTAGTTGTCTTTTGACTAAAATTAATTAAAGTTTTAATCATAATTTAGTCATCCGATTGCATTTTAGTTTTCATCCGATTTTAATTGAGGAAAAAAGAGCAAGTTTAGTCAACTAAATTTACAGTTTAGTCGATATTTTCCTTCAGCATACATTTCAATCTTTATACAGAAAATTATCCACCCATTTTCTTGACCGCTTATTCCTCACAAGGGTCGCGGGGGGTGCTGGCGCCTATCTCAGCTGGCTCTGGGCAGTAGGCGGGGGACACCCTGGACTGGTTGCCAGCCAATCGCAGGGCAACAGAAAATTATAACACACTTATTTGTAACTGTAGTTTAACATGCAAGACACAATTAATACATCTTTATTAATTGTTTCAATGAAACATGTTGAACTGTCAATAATATAACTTAGTTTTCACCTAAATACAAAAAGTGCATAATTGCTTGAAATTAATCTTGCAGCTGCACAATGAATGTAAACATGTTTGAACATTAAATAAATTGCAGTGAACACTGAACAGTTTCTGAGTGGTTCTTTTCTCCCACCCACGTTTCATTCAGGCCCGCAAAGGGGTTTAATCCAGCCCATGAGTTGATTTTGTAAAGTAAAAAAAAAAAAAAAGAAATAAATGCACTGTCGGACTAATTAATCAGCCGGCCACAATCAAAAAATATAAAATTTGTAATTTCACAAGCAATCCTCAGATGAGCAATGCAACTTGTACGGGGGGAATTTTTATTTTTGTTTATCATAGACCGACAAACGTGTTAAATACGACACAAATTCAATTACTGGTAACACAAATAGATATAACAAGGATTAGCGTCCTTATAACGTCATTAACTGTGTCACGCAATGCATTCTGGGAACAATATATATGCAAAACAGGTAGATTTAACACATCCAGAACTCAGTGTTGTCACGTTCCATTTGCATTTGTATTATTTTTTGGAACAATACAGCTACAAGCAATACAAGCTAGCAATACAATACAGCTGAGCTCCGTAATTTAGGGCAGGCACACAAACACTGAAAATCTGCGTATAATTGACGGCAATCGTTTTTTAGTTATATACCGTTATTTTACCGATGCGGCCCACTTGGTGATATATTTTCCTCCATGCGGCCCCTGAGCTAACATGAGTTCGACACCCCTGCATTAGAACATGAGTAGGCCTAATATATTTTGCAGATTTGGAATGATATGCAGGACAAACATATTGCCTAACATTTTGAGTGAGTTGATTTTCATGAAAAAACAAACAAACAAACAAACAAAAACGCACAAAACGAGTTCTTTTCTTGTTTGTTTCAAACCCTTTGTTGTTGGGTTAGGATACTTTATACATGCGGTACATACAGTATGTGTCACATAAACGTGATACTGTTGTGGTGTATATTGCTTATATAGACAGTAAAACTAACAATCCCAAAGTGGCCACTTTGGTCTTAAAGTCTAGCGAGAGTTCTTTTAATGATCACTCATTGGACATAAAACATTCCCCTTGCTCTTCTGTGCTGTAGGAAATCTATTATTGATCCTCTTGCTTTACAGGCTCAACTATATCTCAGAGGTGAACGTACTAAACTCCACAGAGGATTATGTTTAAGGTTATAGCTACAGGTCAATACACTCAGGACCATTAGCACTGACGTGGAATTTCAAGAAAGGTGGGAGGGAACTTTAAGCACATTTTGTTCGACACGGACATGTCTCTGCACCAATGGGTACATCAGATAAACCCCTTCGACTATCTGCATCGCCACTTCTTCAAATTATTCATTGCCTGGATTAAAAAAAATATAAAAATAAGTGAGCTCTTGTTGATTGGAAAAAATCACGAAAAAGGTGCGCATCACGGATGAGGTACGTGTACGATGGGCATGCCACAGAGATATTTGCAGACCTAAAGGCGTGTGTGCAGCATACTGATAGAGAAAAGCGTACGAGATGCAACAGAGAGGTGAGAGCTCCAGCTGTGGAAATTGCGCGCTCTAATTCGAACCCCCCCGGATGCGGCGAGATCAATATGTAGCGATTTCTTCTTTTTCTGGGGGGTGAAAATAAGCGGCGAGACACTTTCTACCGAAATGAACTTTGAACCGCTTGGAGGTATTGTGTATTTTAAATTCAAACACTTTTGATGATTGAGTGGAGGGATGGCGGGTGTAAGTGCTGCATTTAAAGATCGACTTAAAGAGATAGTTTACTTATTTAGACATTTTTGGCAGTCAAACATTAATATTTTGCCTCTAATAAATGTCATATTTTCATTATTTTTCATGTACATTTAGTACCTTTAAAAACACATTTTGCAAGTTGCTGTCGACTGAAAATGACATCACAAGGGCTCAGGTAACCAATCAAAGCTCAGCTTGTGAATATCACATGACCAAACCTAGTAAACAGCTGAGCTGTGATTGGTTACCTGAGCCCTTGTGATGTAATTTTCAGTCGACAGCAAGTTGCGAAATGTGTTTTTAAAGGTACTAATTTTACGTGACAAATAATGAAAGTATTAAATTAATTATAGACAAAATATGAACTTTTTATTGCTATAATGGGCTAAATAAGTGAAGTATCCTTTTAATAAAACAGTGATGAGCACATCTCGGGATATGATCCATCATCCTTCCAGCATGACAACGCTCTTGTTTTCTTGTTCAAGTCTGTCTGTGGAATTCAGGTGCTGGGAAATCAATTTTCGGATGGGTTAATCAATTGTGAACACTTTTCTGACACTTTCTGTCTTTTTATTTTTCCGAAAACAATGGTGACTGTAATATCTGTAGATGAATATTTATGCTAATTCTCCCCCCCCCCCAAAAAAAATAAAGTTTTCCTTGGAATTAAAATCCGTCATGCATCACGTCTCTTGATGCTCATTACACCAAACGTCAGATTTATTCATAATAAAAGCTAACACCGTTATTAACTGTGCAAACTGTCACATGATACAAGTCATTCTAAATCATTTTATGAGAATTGTGAAAAAGAACAAAAAACCAAGAAGTAGGTAGACTACTGTATATGAACAAAAGTATTTGGACACCTGGCCATTATTAAAACCCAAATATATATAAAAAATTGGAAGAAGTAATCCCTTTCTGGAGCACCCAAAAGTGTTTGATGGGGTTGAGGTCAGGGTTGTTAAATGATTCCACACCAAATAATCCAGACATGCCTGAATAGCGTCTTCTCAAAAATGTTCCTACAAAGTTGGAAGCATGGACTTGTCTAAAAACGGTCTCCAAACTACGGCACGGGGGCCATTTGCAGCCCGTCTTTCATTTCTTTAGCACCCGAGAAGCATATACCGTATTTTCTGGACTAGTTGCCCCGAAGTATAAGTCACACTAGGCCAAAAATGCATAATTAGGTAGAAAGAAGTACATAAGTCACATTAAGTATATTATAATATATTATAGTATAAGTCTAGAGTGCCCCCTTGTGGCTGTCTGTGAAATTATATATTCCTTTTACACAAAACAACCCCAAAAATTGGATTGTTTGGGAAAAAAAGGGGTAAAATTGACCCAAGTTGCAGAAGGGCCCTTTTGACCCATAAATTCATTATTTTTGGCCCAATTATTTTTAGAAGCCTTTTTCAAACAGCTGGCAACTAACTATTAATTGACAACTAAAAATGTTCTCTTCATTATGAATAAGGGAAATAAGCAAAAACAATTTCCTTCACTTTCCACTTGTTAATGAGTCTAAAAAAATGTCAATTTACTACAGATTACTCTTGCTTTGTTTCTCATTGTGGAGATGAGAGCTTCGGACCATCCCAAAATTTACTTATAACCTCTAAACAGAAGGCTGTGATAGATGATTTTTAACAGCTACAATTTGTGGAACTGTTTCTAATAATAATAATAATAATAATAATGATAATGACGATGATGATGATGATAATAAAAATAATAATAATAATAATAATAATAATAGTTATTATTATTATTATTATTATTATTATTATTATTATTATTATTATTATTATTTTAATTATTATTAACCCTTTTTAATAAAAGCTTAATATGCAACCCTCAGAGGGAAAACGCCTTGTCTAAAAACTCGTCAGCAAATCCTGCCATAAAGTGGAACTCCAAAGTCAAACACAATCCGTTCTGTGTCATGGATTGAATCCCAACTCATTCTTATTTCAAAACTTTTCCCATGGGAAATAAGATAAATTAATTAGTTCCAAACTCAAACTTTCCTCTGTCATAAAGTCTTTGTTAATAGCACTATAAATTTTTTATGTACTAATTTATTATACTCGTAATAATCCCTTCAAGGGGATATTCAATTTACACTCGGCTAAGTGGCATTTTAACATTCCTAAATGTCATACAAGTATAAAAGCAAGTTAACCACTGTATAATAGAAGTAAAATAAAATAAAATGCTACTTGAAGATGCCTGACAGATGCTTACAGAAAAGCGAATCTTTAACTGAATGGTGTTTTAATTAGGTTCCTGTATAAATAGTCGAAAACCACAAAATATTCATTTTCCCATAAAAGGCTTACGTATTATTCAATTGTTATTTATGTATTTATTTATTTATGCAACATCTGAAAAGTAATGTTTGCCCTTGCGTGCTTTAGAGACGTCTTTGGGCCATGTGATGAGCCCATTTTTAAGAAGATTGGCACTGCTGGATTGCGGCCAGGGATCGCACAAAGGGTGGAAAAGAAGAGATCAGACCCGATGACTGCTCCAGATTCTTCCCCTTTCTTCAACAACTGCCAGTGCAAGTATCACAAGACAGGGTGAGCCACGCTGCACCTCCCATCTGCTCCGCAGTGGACAGCAGAGGACACTGTGCGCCCTCGTCATGGACGTGCGGGAGCCGCACCTGTGCTGGTTCTATGTGAAGATTAAACATGATGAAGTCATAGCTATGAAAGTCCATGCAGTAAAGTAAGAACATGACATTTAAATCAACGTTTTGACAGTGATGTCCTTAACTGAATTAGAGGCCTCCTACAATGTATTGAACCTCATTAATGAGATAACCGACACAAAGCGTCACCCTGAGGCTGGGAAAAAAAGACACACAAAAGGGTTATTTAAGTCCTCAATGAAAGGAGTAAAATAAGTATGAGTGATAAAAAAAAACCACAATGAAAACACTTGCTTTTCATCTGAAAAATGGCGGGGGACACCCTGGACTGGTTGCCAGCCAATCGCAGGGCACACAGAGACGAACAACCATCCACACTCACAAGCACACCTCGGGACAATTTGGAACGTCCAATTAACCTGCCATGCATGTCTTTGGAATGTGGGAGGAGACCGGAGTACCCGGAGAAGACCCACGCGGGCACGGGGAGAACATGCAAACTCCACCCAGGAAGGCCGGAGCCTGGACTCGAACCGGAGTCCTCAGAACTGGGAGGCGGACGTGCTAACCACTCAGCCCACCGTGCCGTCGATTCCTGAAAATATAAAACTTAATTTAATGTTAGTTGCTATTCAAAACTGCCCTTCCAATTGAGATCAGTTCTATTCAAATTCATTTTTACCACAATCGAAAATGGCTCCATCATGAAACTTTGAAAGTGTTTTATAATGTTTGTATATACGTCGGACATTGTTATGAGGGTGTTTACGGTGTGTAATAAAATAGCACAGCGGTATAGGAATTAACATATCTCTTTTCCTTTTGTAATGATTGGTCAGGAGTAATCTGTGGTAAAAGTGAGTTAGTTTGCATCAAGACAACTTTTCTAAAGATCTTGAATTCAAACACAATTTGCTGCAGTTCATGTAATTCAGATTCCTAGCAAAAAGACAGAACCCAAAGAAGCCCATTATCTTTTTGTTTTGCACACATCCTATTTTGTCACACATGATTGTTTTCATTGACGCTAAAACAGTAACAAAGTCATTTTCAGAAATTGCTGAAATCACCGTCGCCGCTTCAACAGACTGCCATAACAACACCTGCTAAATGAAATGACTGCTGGGATTTGCGTTGCAGTAATAGGCAGTTTCCTAAACTTTTTCAGGTCAATACCAAAATGTAATCTAACATTTGACAACCCAGTAAGAATTCACCTGGGACCCATGTTGGACCCCAATCCTAATTTTAGCTTTAAACTGGGTTAGAACAAACACTTTAATGATGAATACCTCAAAGCAACACAAGACTCCGTGCATGTTTGGATGTACGATGGTATCTTATCTGGTAAAGAAGAAACAGAGGAGTTAGTTGACGTTGTTGCCGAAATGTGACTGATAAGAGCACCTGATGATGAAGAGAAGGGGTCATTAACATGATAAAAGCTAGCATGTACCTGTACAAAAACATGGCAAACTACTCATGCTCCTCTAGAGATCAGTTACATAACAGACTGAATAACAACCCCGAACATCTCTGACAGGTACTTTTGCGAAATGAGCCTGACCGGAGCACTTTTCCACATCCTTGTTTTGCTGCTCTGCTTCATATCACAAATCTTGTGCACAATATTGTCGTATGGTACAATCATATGACCTCCTTCTGCAGCTCCTGCGGCGCTGCAGCAAGACAAATTCACATATTGTGTTAAATGGATTCCTTCTGTTTTAAAAAGTACACATCTATTCTGGCGTTACAGTAACATCATTGTGCTCAACTTAGGAGATTAGTTGGCTATCATCTTGTTTATTTACAAAGTATCACATTAAGTCTTTAAAAACAGCAACTCTAATCAGGCTACGATATTAGCTATCAGCTATATTAACGATCAGTAGTCACTCAAAATGGCAGCCATCATTGAGCAGCGCTGGTTGTCAAGCTTCAAAATGGAGGCTTTATTCTATACTTCTTAATAGCAAACTACTTACACTCACATGCGTATGAACTTCAGTTACATTTGATCTTGATGACACCCGCTTATGAATTCGCTATCACCTTCACTTCAGGTCTCTTTTCCCGCCATTAGTGTAGACATCAAAGAGGCTGTATGCCACACGTGATAAATAACTGTCTCGGTCATATACAGTATAGAAAGACCATTAAAACTCACACCATCTTTGAGGAAGAATTGAACTCACGCTGCCTGCACAGACATCAGCCGAGTGAAACACGACGCCATCAGTGTCTGCCGTTCCAATATTAATTTCTTTTTTAATGGAGAGTCGTAATTCAATTACGAAATTTATTAATTTGTTTTTGGAATCATTTCCTTGTGTGCATCTGACTTAATGTTCCTGTCTTCTCCGTCGTGTTAATTAAGTGAAATCCAACCACCAGATAAAATCCATTTAACACTGATATAGTTTTAAAACTTTTTGAGTCGAAAGTGGCTTACAAGTCAAGAGTTTAACAAACCGAAAAGATTTCATTAAAAATATAAATGAGGGTAGTAAAAGTAGCATTGATGGTGATTATTTAATATAGAATCAGGCCCACATATATTTGAAGTCTTTATAATTGCCTGTCATACAGAGGAGATCAAATTAAACAATCAATACTGTATGTAAACCTTTAAAGTTCTATTTTCAGAAATAATAACTGTAAATATAACTGTACAAAATGGTTAAATAGTTTTAAGGACCTAAAACATGTAATTGATGAATAGCAATTTGAAATTTTGAAATTTAATTGTAGTGGTGTTTCAAACAGAAATCAACCCCCCCCAAAAAATAAATAAATAAATAAATAAATAAATAAATACATAAAATGACAAATATTGGCAATAATGTTCTATGCAGCACGACTAGTCTAAATATGGTATTCTGGTTAATATTGCATTAGCAGAATATGAGTTAAGCAGCAAAATCAAGCCATTTTTATCCATCTCGGCGGCCATTTTGCCACTTGCTGTCAACTGAAGATGACATCAATGTTGCCCAGGTCTCAAGTATCAACCAATCAGAACTCAGCTTCAGAAAACAGGTGAGCTGTGATTGGTCGTTTCTTGAGCAACTGTGATGCCATTTTCAGTTGACAGCAAGTGGCAAAATGGCCGCCACCTGAGATGGATGAAAACGGACGGAGTTTTCTTTATCACTCATATTCCACAAATATAATATTAATCAGAATGTCATTTTTAGACTAGTGAGGTCACATATATTATTGTCAAGAACTGTTTAAGGTTGTCTTCCCTTTTAAGGGCAAAATTATATGTACTCAAACTCTTCAAAGACTTCAGGACGTACCTGCATTTCAATAAGATGGAAAGAAAATACGTAAGGTTGATGCATACAAATGAAAAAATAATGCATACAAGGTCAGTAAAACAGAAATGAATTACGCCAAAAGATAATAACTGCTTGTTTTCGATAATTGACAAAGCCCCTTGAAGAAGCCGTCCATCCAATAGCTTAATTTCTTCCTCTTGGTCTCGCTTTGCTGATATATTACTTTCCATGATCATATTAGCCATCAGTGATTTTATCATGCCTTCAGTGGAGATGCGTGAATTGTCGAAATCCGTTTTACAAGCCCTGAGACTTCCAAACAAGAGGCTGATAGATTTTGAGCTAGATCCATCGAGGAGTGAGCTAGCCTGTAGTCTTCATGCATCTTTTGCTTTTCATCTTCCACAAGGTTAGCCGCTGTCGAGTTTCACTGTTTGATCATGTGAAGTTGGTCTATGTGAAAATATTTATGAAAAAGGCTCCCCTGTAGGAAAGTGTGAGCTGAAGGTTAAATGGTCTGTAGGTATTATCAGGCCATACATTTTTTTTTTTGTGTGTCCACAACTGTGGAGACAAAAGACGGCTGTCACCGTGGAGTGTGTCCTGAGAATCACATGTGACATGTCCATCTGGCTCATTCACCTGACCTGCTTGACCGTCTTCAACACAGTGGAATGGAAGCTCAAAGGCCACTGAGCTTGTGCATTTCAATTCCACTTCAGAGTTTGACCTGCCGTCATGCGTATTGCTCGCAATCAAAGCTTCACTCATGAGAACTCAGGTCGGCCAGCCTCAAAAGACTTCCTGTGCTTTTTCAGTTTGTGGGTCTGTGTGACTCTGTTCCAAGAGAACGAGTAGCCTCAACACGGGGTGTTCAGAGAAGACTGTTCGAAGAGCAAAATAATGAAAATAATACAAGAATAGCTTTGATATAGAGCCTGTAAAGGCAAGACAGCTTTATTTACTAGAAAGCAACATTATCATACAAAAGGCAGCTCAATGTGCGCCAAACAAGCAAAGACACAATACCTAAAAGCAGAAGTACACGGATTGAGAAGAACCATGTGTACTCACCGCAATCGACAGAAGTAATCCTGCTTCGCAAGGCGACGCATTATCAAACATTTGCGAAAGTGCTGAAAAACACGCCCAAAAGGTGGCCACTTCCATCAATCATCAATTCCAGTCAATGACGATGTCCACCTCTGCCTAAAAAAAAAGCATTTGCAAGCTCCAGCTAACGACATTCACAAGCAAAGCAGAGAATGTAAAAGCTTACCAAAATTACTCGGCAACATTTGAACAACCCCAAACACGTTTAAAAACGTTTAAAAGAAATTAAAGAATGTACAGTGGAAGTAAATATTAAAAGTAAAATACTTAAAAGGTCTTAATAAACAAATAATAATAATTAGAAAAAGGAAAGTTTTTAACACAGATTTAAAAGCATTGCACTCAAGGTTAATTTCGCTTCTGTTGGATTCTTATTCCCTTTGCATGCAGCAAAATGCTAAATGCTGCCTCACCATGTTTGCTTTAAACTCTGGTCTCCATGAATTGACCTGCAGACCTCATTCACGTCATCCATGAAAACGTTCTATTTCATCAGATTTCGTCACGTTCCCTTGTAATTTCATAAACCGGCAGCCCATTGAAAAGAGATACAATGCTGCCATCTGCTGGCCATAGTTAGTGAGTGTTTTTGATTCCACAACCCATTGACCAGGCAGCGCTCACTGCCCACTGATTAAAAAAAAAACAAAAAAACAAAAATGTAGTTAACGTCAACATTTATGGCAGCACACATCGTGATTTTACAAATCGTTATTAAACATTTTTGGCGGTCAAAGAGTTAACGTATATATTAGGGACCTGAGGTTGTTTTTCTATAAAACATGGCGAATCAATATTGCGATTTTTATAGTCTCCATTTTCTGGGTGTTTCTCTGTGAACATGGTTCAGATGCTAAAACGCTGATCCAGTGCGAGAGCAATATTTTTTTTATGTTAAAAATCAATCACCAGATTTTACAATATTGTATATAGGATAAAATAAACAACCTGACTGTAATCTTACTGCATCTGATTCAAAAACAGTTAGCAATAAAATGGTGTAGTGTCAATGAAACACAAAATCAGCCAATCGTGTCGCACGCTGTTGATAATGTGACGATATGTTGGCAGAAAAAAAGAAATGCTGTTATGGTTGTTCCATTTTGTGTCCACAAGGTCCCTCTGATGACTTACAACTTACTGTATACTGTACTTCCGCCAGATCAACTTTAGTAAGTTGAAGTTCGATGGATTTGCACGCTATTTGCATGGTCTCATTCTTTCACGTATTTTTTCACCTGAGTCATCAGAATTTCAAAGGAACAGCTGCAGAGATTTCATAATGTGATGCGAACAGCTAATAAGTTGTGGTGTCCACGTGATCCTTCAGTCATTTTCTACGTGTAATTGGACATTTGTACCCGTTATTCAACTGAATATCTTTTGCATAAATGCAGTGAAGCTGTTCAAGAGTGTAAACAATTCATCTGAAATATATATTTTTTTACTTGCGTGCTCAGTGTTTGGTAGCCAAGTAACAAGCGCTCCAGTATGAAACGATGGAGCAGAAGGACATTCAACAAAGGCCATGTTTCATTCTGCTTTTTAAAACGCAACACATTTTCAGTGATAAAACTTTTTGACAGTTCCGAGGAGCGAGGAATATTTTCAACAGGCAGCAGATGACATAGTTTGAATTAAGAGAACCATCGATGTGAGAAATTAAAGAAAATGTGGCCTTCAGATGGCAGATGAATTCCAGCGGGGTGGGTTGTGTTTTGATATAGGTCCTGTCCTCTCAGTTCTTTAATTCTCTCCAAATATCGGGCCTTGGCCTTGACATTTATCTTGTCATGATATCGTCTCACTCCAGTCGGCGTTTTCTTTAGTTAGGTGGAGAAGGTTCTGAGTTTGCAGAAGCAGACTTTGTGCACACTTGACAGTAAATGCCTGCAAGTAAATCCACAAAAGAATTTGTCATGATTTCAAGGGATTCACTGCTTGTTTTTCTGTAAAAAAACAACTAAATAATAAATAATACTAAATTTTCATTAATAAATTAATATACAGTCAAACCTCAGTTTTCGAACATAATCCGTTCCAGAAGGCTGTTCGAAAAGCGATTTGTTCAAAATCCGAAACACATTTCTCCCATTATAATTAATGTAAATAATTTTAATCCGTTCCAAGTCTAAAAAAAAACTTTTTCCAAGTTTTTTTTATTTTTATTTTTATTTTTTTAACTATTTTACACCATAAACTGCACTGTGTACTGTTTACCATAAATAGAAAAAATAGAAATAGACACTGTGTTATTTAGATATCTTATCTAAACTGATGAAAAAAAAACATTTCTTTTTTTTAAATTCAATAGTTCTGCGCACTACTTTCCTCTTTTCTTCACCAGCTTTACCACTTGCACTTGCGTTCTTTGGACCCATGATTAGGGGCTAATACTAAAAACTAAAAAAAATGATTTGCGTAAATAACAATGAACAGGTCTGCTCCGAACGAACTTTGAACACGAATGTGCTACGGAGGAAGCATCCTGGGCATTCGAGTTAGCTCGGCTCCCGAGTGAGTCACGTTCAGGTACGCTCGGCTTTTTTCAGTTTGGTTTGAGAGTAGAATTTTTGGACGAGTTCTGAGACATAAATTTTCTGGTTGAAAATCGATTTGGTTGAGAAAAGAAGCGTTCGAAAACCGATGTTTGACTGTATTTATATTGGGGGTGTCAGGCGATCAAAATTTCTATTCTATCTATTCTAAATGTACATTCTAAGTTTTCATACACAACACAAAAGCGAGAAAAAAATGTTAAACTAAAAGATGTGGCTGCGTTTTTTAGTCATTGATACAGGGATTTCATAATTCATAAAATTGAAATAAAATTAAAAATATGGACTTACTATAAAAAAAAATGAGTGTGATATTGATTTGTGTTGAAGTCATTTTTCAGCCACTAGATGGCATAATTATATTTGTAAGACCTTGGTGACAGCTCACTGCATTTTCTTTTCATATTAAGAGCTATCTAATCTGTAACAAGACGTAACTTGTGAAATTGTGCACATTTTTTAAATTGTTAAATACAACTTGACGTTAGTCTCCACAAATATATGCATTATAATTAAATTTATTCATGCTAAATTTTGATATATATATATATATATATATATATATATATATATATATATATATATATATATATATATATATATGTATATATGTATATATACATATATATAAAATAAAAAAAATATTTTAGACTATGCAGGGGAAAAAAAATAGTAAACGATGATATAGGCAATTGTCAGCTATCGTTGAGCATACTCAGACTGAGCCAATGCATTGCTCAGTGGTAAACTTCATTTTACCCTTACATGTAAATTAAGAATGTCAAAAAGCGAGTTGCCTGAAGCACATCTGCAATGCAAATCATTTGACTATCATGAAAGTGTTTCATCATCTGAAGGTTCTGCCTTCCCATTGTTCGGAGCGTTGGTCTATCCAGTTGTGTCAAACAAATCTCTTTTCTTCTGGCAAAGACAAATTAACAGCTGCGGGCAAGCACAAGAGAAGTTAAAGAGGGCTTAGATAAGCTACATGTTCAAAAGGATTTCTAGAAACTTCAGCACTAGTTATGAAAAAATGTCTTGGTGAAAATGTAAAATAATGTTCTCCAGTATGATGCTGCGTGCTGACGTAAATTCTTCCTTCAAGCAGAATTTATGAGCACTCAGTCACTCTGATTATGCAAGTTGAACATTTACTCAAGGACCCTATTTGGATCTTACGCAATCTTGCTCTGACACTGAAGGTGCTTGATGAGCTATCCGCATGATGACGCTCGTATTTCGGCGACTGAAAAACAAAAGATCACAGGGAATGAACAAACGTTACCTGAGGGCAGCTTGAAAAACGCTCGCTGATATTTCCTCCCACTTGTGATCGGAGCACAGCGGAGTCCTGCTCCCGCATGGCTGCATTCGATTCCTCATCAGCCTCTGCCCAGTATGATGGAGTCGAAGTTATGTGAGGAACAAGTGGGAAATGAAAACGCATCTTCGTGATGAGGTTATGCCACAGCCTTGAGGGTATATCCGCTGTTAAAGAATTTGCCTAATTGCTGGCGACAGACAGGATCACTTCAATTCCCAGCTAATTATAATTTAGAGGCAATAAACCCTCCAGTTATTGTTCTTTAGGTTTTTTTGGTAATGTAAAACACAAGCCCCATTTTGTGCAATAATAAAGTTTTCTCAAAAGTACACAAAATATGAAACATTAAGGAGGAAGTCAATGTTAAACATTTCTTGACAATATGTTATATGTGACCTTACTAGTCGAAACATGATTTTCTGATTAATATTACTTTTTATTATTGTGGAATATGAGTTCTGAAGAAAAATCCAGCCGTTTTTGATCCAGCTCAGGGGCGGCCATTTTGCCTCTTGCTGTCGACTGAAGATGACATCACAGTTGTACAGGTCCCAGGCAACGACCAATCACAGCTCACCTGTGTTCTGAAGCTCAGCTGTGATTGGTTGTTAGCTGAGACTTGAGCAACTGTGATATCATCTTCAGTCGACAGTAGGTGGCAAAATGGCCGCCTTCTGATATTGATTAAAACTGCTGGATTTTGCTGCCTAATTCATATTCTGCTAACGCAATATTAATCAGGATACCATATTTAGAATAGTGGGGCTGCATAAAACATACTATTGTCAATATTTTTTTTAATTAATTAATTAATTAATTATTTTTTTTGACTTCCCTTTTAAATAATTGAATGGCAGTCATTTTAGAGTATTTTGCCATTTTCAAGACCTACAGGATATTGTGTTCAATAATTTTCTATACACCAAATCAAGCACCTATAATCAGCAGTAGAAATGGGTAGGCTTGACAAAATGCAACAGTTCGTCCCAAATTGTGCTGATCTCATATCTAAATTGGTGCAACACTGCCATCTACTGGTGGTTGGGCATCAGTAAAGTTGTTTCCATTGTTTCCAATTTTGTAAAGTTGTTTAAATTTTCAGGAGTGTAGCATCAGATGTTGACAACAAAATGGTAGACTTTGTAGTATAGTATACTTGCTAACGGCAGTGAAATATACAATTAATCTAAACAGACAATCAATTTCATATTTGCACTTGATGACTGATGATTTAAATTCGGACTGATTGTGCATTGTGAAGACTGTTGAAATTGTTTTGTTTCTTTGTAAACTAGAATTATTCTTAGGCCAAATAAATAGCTTTTTTGGGTGAGCACATATTCGCAAGCATGTTCCGTCAGGTGAGGATTTCGTCGTCGTGGGTGTGATCCCCAAAATTCATTCAGTCGCACACCCAAGAATAAAAATCAAAAAAGCATTCTTTTGGCTTGAGTTTAAAATTTGTCTAAAGTTTAAAATTTGTCCATTTGCCATTTTTCTCACCAATATGACTGTAGATTGATGTAGTGTGTTTATTGTATAATATATTACTCTATGGTAACTGTATAAAAAATCGGCAAAAAATCTACCCTTTTCCCTCCCCCTCTTATAATGTGTTCACTGTTCAGGTTTAATAAATAAATAAATAAAAAAATAAAAATCAGTCCGGCCCTAATGACAACCAAAAGAAGAAGAAGAAAAAAAACACACAAAAAAAACAAAAAACAAAAAACAGACAAATCATTAATTATAACATTCAAAATAGCTTTGCAAAGAAGTACTTTTACAGTTATAAACGAATCACAAATTTTCCTATTTCTATTTGCACAATTCGAATATTTAACTCCAACAACATATTCATAATTTTATTCATATCTTTGTTGTTGTGAGCATTAAGGGAATAAAACTATTAAGTTATTATGTATATTTTTTAATTAATCAGCTGATTAATTGTCTGAATTTTATTCTCCCAAATATCAGAATCTGTATCAGCCTAAAAAAAATGCATATGGGTGGGACGTTTGTTTCCATATCTGAAAATCGCCAGAATTTTTTTTATCCTAATTTGCCGGTTAGCACAAAACCGATACTAAAATTCTTAGAATGCGTGGCTAACTGTTATGATGTCACGTAGTGTATCTGTTCCCTGCTCGTCTGTTGGACGCATCATACTCATACATTAGCGCTCATGAAGCTCATTTGAATGAAATTAAAGTGGAAATTCCACGACACAAATCAGTGGTGCGTGTGTGCAATACAGATGTGTTCCCAAATTGGGTCTGTCAAAAACTCGGGCTAGTTCACTCGGGTTTATTAGATTACAAGGCCACAGAAGTCTGCTGATCTGTATCACTTGATGAAGACATCCAGTCAAAAATTATTTGGGAATATGCCTGTTGCAAACTTAAGCCTTTAAGATTTAGTGAGTTCTCAGTAAAGAGACGTGTGTATTAGTTTTTATATTAGCATGGAAAGCAGAGCCAGTGGTAAATATTATCACTGTGTGTAATGTTATTGGATGGTGATTTATTTTGTGCTGAGTCTAAATTTTTCAAATTTTTGTGTGAGTTACTTATTTGAATTTCCAAAAACTGCTTGATGGACAGCAGCATAGTGGCTAAGTGGGAGGGTTATAATAGTTTTAGGTTTATTATAGTTGATTTTTATTTCATTTTAACTTTTTTATTTTTTATTTTTTTCAATTCAGTTAGTTTGAATTAGTTTTCAGAACAGGTTTGCTTGTTTTATTTTTATTTATTTTATTTTTTCAAAAATGTTGATTTTTAGTAGGGATGGGCGAGTACCGATACCAGGTATCGGTATCGGTATCGTATTTTCAAGTACTCGAGTACTCGTGACGCAGACGAGTACAAGCGACCGATGGCAGAGGGGGAAGACGTTAAGTGAGTCCTCCTTGCCTGTAACTGGCGCTAGCTTGCAGCAGTTTTTCACCAAAAATTCACCGGTTTGGAAATACTTCAAAATTGTGAATTTTAAACTAAAAGAGCATTTTTGTGTTTTATTTTGAGCGTTAAGACTATTGAAGAGTTACCGTGCTTTTTTTTTTGTCAACATTAAAGGAAATATATTTGTTTAAAAATATCTTTTAGTTTTTTTTTTTTAATTTGTCAAAATGTACTACTGGTATCGGCAGTTGGTATCGGTATCAGTGAGTACTGAGGGTCTGAGTATCGGTATCGGTCTGAAAAAAAGTGATATCGAACATCCCTAATTTTTAGTTTTTGTTTAGTTTTACTTTTAGTTTTTCTTATATTGTCTGGTGGAGATTTAACCGGCATCTCTCACAGTTAGCTGGGATAGACTCCAGCTCAACCATGACCCTAATGAAGATAAGCGGTATCGAAAACGGATGGATGGATGTTTGATGGACATGGCGACAATAATGAGATCTAAGTTTCAACTCCATCGTGCAATTTATAATCACATGGGAAGGGCTATCATTCTGAATCATTGCTAATGATATATACAGTCCATGGTGTTATTAAAGAGGTTCCCTGATTTCAAAATACCATTGGGACTATTTTTGAAGAGGGCATCTGACAAATTAGATTGATTAGGAAAGTGACATTGTGAGCTTCATTGAATAAAGCAGGGGGTGTCAAATGTACGGCTCACATTAGAACACATTACATCTACAACTTTTCAATAAAAGTAACGGTTTGTGTTAACTTCGCCCACCAGAGGGCAAAGTGACAACCACTTAAATAATGTGAAACTGGCTGTTACTCAAGATTTGACGCCTGATATTGATACACGTGTAAAAGCAAAAGGATGGCAAGTTTCAAGAGCAAAGTAAGCCTACTTTATTTAAAATGCTGCCGTGCCACCTTTTGCACTGCGAATAATACAGATCTGTGTATATGTGAATAACTTCTGTAGAAATATTTGAAGATACAGGATATTGGAAAATGTCAGTCAACGGATTAAGTTGAAAGGTGGTCGGTTTGGCGGAAGCCTTTCATGTTTTTATTCATGTACTGCCACAACTTGTATGTATTTTGTTATGTCTACATTTACAAGGCAGGGTGACAAGTGCACACTTTTTTATATGATGTCAGTTGAAGTCAAAATTTCCAGATGGATGTGTACATTTACGTCGGTTTTAAATTAGTTCTAAATCTTAAGCAATCATTTAAATAAAGTACACACAATATATAAAGCCACTCTGATCTGTATGTTGCACATGTGTAAATGAAAACACCGGCTAATTTTTGTGAATAATTTTCAGATTACTCATATGATTTGCAACAAAGTAATAATCAATAAAAGTGAATAGTGACCAAATGTAGTAGTAAAAAAAAGTGGACCATTCTGGAATACAGTTTATCGCTAGTGTTACGTTCCAAAAAATACTTGCAATAAATGGAATTCGTGACGTAGTCAACCTTATTTTTTTCATATTTATTACAAATATTTTAAGGCTGTAAAACCCTCACCATACGCTTTATAGACTTTTCTCAAAGGGGCATTTACATTTTCTCATATTTCTCTCATGTTTAAATACTGTCAGTGTTCAAACCTTCATAAATAAATAAATAGACACTGTAAATGAATAAATACATAAATAAAAGCATGCAAAATTGCATTACATTTTTTTAGACTCAAAAAGTGAACAGCTTATTAGGATACTATTAGCGGTGTGGCCCACTTGAAATCAAATTGGGGTGCAGGTAGCCCCTGAATTCAAATGAGTTTGACACCCCTGGAATCAAGTTTTGCAGAGTGAAAGGTTGCAAAGGGAAGAAAATGTTCCAAAAACCTTCCATCGCAAGATTTATCTGTTGTTGTTGTTGTAATTATTATTATTATTATTATTATTATTATTATTATTATTATTATTATTATTATTATTATTATTATTATTATTATTATTAGCATTATTATTATTATTATTATTATTATTATTATTAATATTTTAGG
Source organism: Festucalex cinctus (assembly GCF_051991245.1). Classification (NCBI taxonomy): domain Eukaryota; kingdom Metazoa; phylum Chordata; class Actinopteri; order Syngnathiformes; family Syngnathidae; genus Festucalex; species Festucalex cinctus. The sequence continues at coordinate 12,195,811 of NC_135419.1, forward strand.
TCATTAGTGACCCCCTAAAGCAGGGGTGTCCAAACTTTTTCATTTGAGGGCCACATCCAGAAAATCAGAAGGACGAGAGGGCCACATAATGTTATGAAGAGAAATTGTGTTTAGTCCTAAAAAATGTACAAATAATTTATTTGTGCTTTATTCTACAGTATATAAACCAATTTATTTGTAATATGGCAGTAGGGTTATTATAGTTTTGCAATTTTTCATTTTAGTTTTTATTTTGATTTGAGTTTTTTTTTTTTTAATTTAGTTAGTTTTAATTAGTTATCAGGGTGGTTCTGATAGTTTTGTTATTAGTTTTAGTTCTTTAATAAATACTTAGTTTTAGGTTAGTTAGTTTTATTTATTTATTTATTTATTTTTTAATGTGTATTACTTGTGCGCAGTATTTAAAAAACCATGGTCGCGGCGTCATTATTCCAGTTTATATCAAAATAAATCTACTAAAAATCACATTTAAAATCATCCCCAGTGGCTCATGCATTAAATTAATTACCAAAGACTAAAACAAAGGACATTTTTGCTGTAATTATAGTTTTCTTTTCTTTAAAAAAAAAAAAAAAAAAAATCATCTTCGTTTTTATTTTATTTTGTTAAGTTAATTGTTTTTTTTAATTTTTATTTTTTCGTTAATTTTAGTTAACTAAAATAACCTTTAATAGAGCCTTCTTACTTTGAACATCTCCAAACATTTTTGTTTTTATTTTTATTTTATTTGAACTGAGTCAAATGCCATTTTTAGAGCATATGTCGCGGGCCACTACAAAAACGGACGGTGGGCCACAAATGGCCCCCGGGCCGTAGTTTGGACACACCTGCCCTAAAGCCCCCCCCAAAAAAAGTAATGTCTTGTAAGCCCTGTTGTCTCTATTGCTTAGTTATATTGAACCCAATCATGAGAACAAACTGTAATCTGTGATTCGTTTCTCCTGTTGTAGTAAGCAAGATTTGAGATATCTTGTTGTGGAAGAATGCACTGTGCGTGCATGAAGTACTGACTTCATGATCATGTACTTTAGTGTAGAAAGTAGTATTAGGACTGTGAAATACAGAACAAAAACATGAAAAATGTAGTTGGTATTAAACCTAGCTGTATTATAATGTATACCAGCATTTGCCAAACTTGCCGATATCAGCCCTGATTTTATTGGGTTGCCGCTTGTCAGCAAAATGTTGCAAGCTATTTTATTGATCATCAAGAAGCAAAACAGTTTCTTGGCAACGGACTTGTTGATTTAGCCTATGCTTGCTTTAAAATGTTGTTTATCAGCAGTTCACAATATTTACGACAGGCCCTGCACCCCAAGAAAAGGTTTAATGTCAAGTTCTGCAGTTAAGAAAAAAAAAAAGGCAACAAGGTACTTGCGTATACAAAAAATACTAAACAAGCCAACCCAAGTTTAAATTGATAGACGGAACGAAAGCAGGGAAGTGGCTGAGGGAGCTGATTGGATGACAACAAGCACAGGTGGACATGATAAAACTTGATGAGACAGACAAACAGGGACAAGGAAAACATGACAACTAAAATGTTGTGTAAAAATCTATTTTGAGCTCCATTTGGTACATAGTTATCTCAAATCTGACATTTTCAAGTAGCAACCACAACTTCCAACAGGAACAAATGATAAACTACAGAACATTACTTGTTTTTACATCAAATTCAAGTCATAGCCTGATATCAGGCGCATTGGAACATTTTCTACGCTTCCTACCCGGTTATCCCCTTCAGCCATTGCGGCTATGTTAAGCTTTCAAATTAGGATAGAAAACCTGCCATGAAAAACTGCCGGCTCAGCATCAGACGTTTTTTTTTTTTTTTTAACTTATAAGTCCCCCTACAACTGCTTTGGTGTTAGAATTTTGACGACAAACATTGCATTAACTGTCTTCACTAAAAAAATAAAAATTAAAAAATTAAAAAAAAGTAACGTTTAATTCTTACCTTAAAGTGCAAGATGATATTTGGTCGCATCCCCATTCACCTTATTTGCTGTGATTGGTAGAATAGTATAAAAAGAAAAACTCTACTGTGATTGGCCAAATGTTTTTGGAGGGGAAAAACTTGCCAAGCTACTCAGCAGTGAAAAAGCCAAAAAAAAAATGAACTGTTGGTTATCATGAACATGTTGGAAATGTTGAGCAAATGCTGACTGAAACATCAAATTATTTAGGGGAGTAAGAATATTTTTATAGGGGGCTGAAACTCTCTCTAACTGAGAATTCACAAATTTGTTGACATTTAAAAAAAAAAAATTCTCCAGTATTTTAATTTAAAAATATTATTTCTTCAAATCTGTTTTATTATGATTCTTGCCCAAAGTTAGCCTGGATCCAGCTCACCCATGACCATAATAAAGATAATGGAAAAAAATGGAGGGATGGATGTTTTTTTTCTTATACACATTACATTCATACACTAGTTTTCTTGATTTAGGGTTAATAGTATTCAAATTAATGTAAATGGGGGTAGCTTGGAACCAAATAAACTTATCAACAAGTCATGTACTTTTAAAATGTTTTTTTTTTTCCCCTGGCATTTTTTACTGTTATTCTCTCAATTATAATGATCAAGAAATGGCAACACAAATCTTTTTTTGTTTTTTTTACAGCAAGGGTTTAAATATTTACTTCTACCATACCAAGCACCGTCATTTTATTCATTTACAGAATGAAATGTAGGCTACTGTTGACAATTCCGAGCTTAAAAGTCAAAATGGCGGTCAAATTGGTGAAAGGAAGCGCTCCGCTCATTGAAAAGCATTGGACTTTGAATCGTTGATTTGTGGGGATTATGTTGAGTTCAAATTGCGATTTGACTACTATAAAAATCTGCCTGGTATGTATGCTAGTCAAAACAATATAATACGCAGTTTGTTTACACCGTGTAAGCATTTGCATTGCGTTGCATCGCAGAAATATCAGAAATGCCCGGATGTAAGGAATTGTTACTAGAAACACCTCGGATTGATGAGAAATGATGATGTACTTTTTAAAAAAAAAAATGGATTATGTGACTGGATTGAAAGGTCCAGCGTGACTTCCTTGTTGATTTGTTTGATTAATAGCACAGCCAGTCATGTTGGAAGGGAGGGAACTTGTTCTCTGTGGCGCACAAGCCTCCAGAGTCCAACGCGCGCGCCTCCCGGTCCTTTTGGTCACTCTACTGTTGGTCCCTACCCATGACACAGACGCTCTTCTTGTACTTAAATGAACCCGCTACCGTTTCACATCACGTTGCGCCGTTTGGAGTGAGAGAGCAGTCGAGAAGAGTTTGTCGGCTGCGGGACGCGCGGCGCGCACTTGAACCAGCCGGCGAAAGGAGCGCAAGGAGAAGTCGCACCACCCCACCAAAAAAAAAAAAAAGATGAATGACACGGACATTTTCTGCCAGAACAACTCAAGCGAGCCGTCATGTGGAAACGCAACCGCTTCGCCCCTGAGCTTCATCGACATCACCACTTTCATGCACATTTTCCCCTCCATTTATGGCATCTTGTGCTCTGTTGGAGTTCTGGCCAACGGCTTGGTCATTTACGCGGTGGCTGCGTGCAAGAAGAAAATGGTGTCGGACATCTACGTGCTCAACCTGGCCATAGCGGACATGCTTTTCCTGCTGGTCATGCCCTTCAATATTCATCAGCTGGTCAGAGACAGGCAGTGGGTCTTCGGGAACTTTATGTGCAAGGCGGTGGTGGTGGTGGATGTCAGCAACCAGTTCACCACTGTGGGAATAGTGACCGTGCTCTGTATTGATCGGTAAGTCCAAATAATAATAATAATAATAATAATAATAATAATAATAATAATAATAATAGTTGACTGGAGATATTATTGCCACCACCATCATAAACATTTATTTAACAGACAATGTTTAAAGTCAAATAAAATAAAACTATAACATAGTAGCTTACTTTGAGGTTACAGTTACTTAATTTTCTTTATACAACTTACTTAGCCATATTTTTTGCAAACAAAGAGCACAGATGTAGCCTTTTTTTTTTTTGCCAAATGTTGCTATATGCTCCTTGCCAAGTTCTATGGTCATTATCACATTCACCCGTTGCCATACTCTGATGTGGAAGGGGAAAGGAAGAAAGATGGGCGTCCACTTCACAAAAACCAACAGCTGGTCAATATGACGAACTATAGGCAAAACAGTTACAAATATTTCAAGAAAAAAAGGTTGAAAAAATAAAAAGTAAATAGCATTAATGCAATATGTATTTTTTATTTAAAAAAAAAAATGAGGCATATCTTGGCATATAAATTGTGACGTCCTAATTTTTTTATATTACAAAATGACCCCAAAAAATGTGATATGTTGTCACATTCAGGTTGTTAAATTTTTTAAAAAATATAAAAAGTGCAATGTGTTTTTTTTCTTGATTTTTTTTTAATGTGGGCCACATTTTGTCTCATTATACAACATGTGGTGAACCAATTTAAAAAAAAAAAAAAATGAAAAAATAAAGGACACAGCAGTCCACACATGTAATCAATACTCAATTTATGGAGGAAAAAAGCATGATACAACAATCTAGCAAATGATTTATTTTTTTAATGTATTTTTTATTTTTTTTTTTTAATTATATCTAACCACTGCCCGAATTGACTTTTGAACAGTTTAGGGTGTAGTCTGCCTTTCACGCAGTCAGCTGGGGTCATCTGATGGTTGCCACAGGAGATGCAGTACACAAAACGGATCAAGGTCATTTTCATATTTGATCAATAAAACTTGTTTAAAAAAAAATAATCACATATGTATCAGAAAATGCCTGTAATGCTAACATAGCCACATTTAAAATTCCATTTTAGTGCCAGTTATGAATATGAGATTGCACCGTTGTGGGAGTGAACACAGGCAGAAGCATAACAGCCTCGCTGGAGGTCCTGCGGGAGGTCGGTGTGCGCAAAGTACGTTTATATGAGGAAATTTAATAAGATCTCAACTTGCGAATGGTGTAAAGTTGGCTGATGCAAAGTGGGCACTTGGAGACCCTCGATCGTGCATCTGTGACAACAACCTCCATCAACCGCCTCCTAAGGAATCACGCTGTAGTTATAACACTAATAATCATGTGTGATAATGGCAATGTTCCCAGTGTGATTTGTAATCATCTGTGACATTTAAATTGCCTCTTTAAATGCACAGCATGATCTTAGATATCATCATTTTTCAGCGTTATTATACAGTACACAGTTCACATATTTGAATCAGATGCATAATTCATGCCATTATGCACCACCAGAATGTTTCTTTGTAAGTTATTATTAACAAGAAATTCCCTCAGAAATCTTTTGTGATGCTAATGTTAATGCACAGTACAGCTTATCAAAGCATTTCAACACCACATTCAGACGCCTTGAAAAATATGTATGGAAATAGTTCATAACGTGGCAGACAAAATGTTGGGGAAGATTGAAAAAAAAGAGTATAAAAAGCTTATTGTACATTTGGAACAGGCATAAAATGTGTTAACTGCGGAAAATATTAGATGAAGTCCAATGAAATGTTTTATTGACCAACTGCCCTAATATAAACTTACAGAACTTACTAAGTTTCCTATGGCCACCCTGTGCACACATATCTGCACAGCAATTATCAAATAACTCGGTGGCGAGGTGATGAAGTGCTCACTCCACGAGGGAAAATATAATCCTGCTGTCTCTGCGGGAGCTCGCATTTGCTTCACGGTTCGCACTTGCTCCATTAGACTCTGCAAGCCCGCACCCCCACCCAGTTCTGCTCTGCGTCATCATGTCAATGATATCCGTGTTTACTATTGGCCCACGACTACCTTCATAAATCAGTTACATTACAGACGTTATTAATTGTTTTAAATTGTGACAAAAAAAAACAACTTTGTATCCTTAACTCATTTGCTCCCAACAACGTGTAAATACGTTTTTAAGTGTCCCAAAGACGTATTTATACGTTTGTTTGTTTTTTTTTGTTTTTTTTAATGCTAGAGCATACAGAAGGCTTTGATACAGCCTCTCAACTGTAAAGAACGGTTGCAGAAATGGTAGTCATTACACAAACGACCAGCAGGTGGCAGCAGAGCAAAGGCGATCAACCAGGGCCATGTAGAAAAAAAGCTAAATTACTTACAATTTTAAATAGATTTGTGAAAACTGATTAAACTTAGCTCTCTTCTAATGCAAATTGCTGCAAAACTGAAACAGATAAACATACTTTTTTTTCCTGATGAAAGAAGAGACTTTAATCTTTATTTTGGTAGGTTCCATGCTTTTATAGCAATAGAACACAATATTCTGTGGGCCTTGCAAAATCAGTCAAAATCCAGTAAAACAGCCTGGAGCGAACGGGATTGCTTATGTGAAAATGGCTGGGAGTGAATGAGTTAAAGTCTGCAGATTGACATTCTAAAAGCTTCTATTTCTTGCCCTGATTAAATTGTTTGTTGTTTTGGCAGTGTGATATCTTACATGATGAAATGGTTCCCAAAAAGTTTGCCTGCATCATTTCTTTCTGTAGATTCCCTCATTTATTATGCCATCATGTGATACATCAATGAAGATTAATGAGCCCATCTAAGAAGGCACCATGAATTCATGTGATTCCTTAAACTGCGTTTCACAAATGACTATGTTGGGGATTATCAGTAGGTCTTGTCTTTCTTGAAACTTCAGCCATCCAAGTTCAGCTTTGGCTTTTTTTTTCTTTCTGTACTTTCATGAAAAATTCTATCCTTGATTTCCTGTTCTTTTGGCAAATGACGGTTTCTATCTTCTAGTGAAGCATCAGCATTTTTTTCATATCCACGACCTTTACTCTTGCTCTCTGGGGGTTGTTGCTAATGTACGCTCTCACTGTGTATTCAGAGCACCAGTGGTTACATTTTCCATCAGGGAATTCCAAATGCTCATATTGGCGATGGTTAATGTTTGGGGGGGGGGGAGTACAGGTAGATTATCTAGCTTATCTCAGCTTCACAAATGCTTGTTTCTCACCCATAGGCAGACATTTTGTGTAGTTTAAAAAAAACAATAACTATTTTTTTGAAAATTGAATTTAAATAACATTTGTACACCGCTCTGCTATGTTGCAATATGTTCCATTTTTGGTTGTGAGGTCGTCACTGGCGCATTCCTGAAAGGAAAAGGAAAACACACTTGTGGGGTTCATCGTTGAGATGCTCACTGAGCCTGAGTTTGGTGAAGTCATGCACGAAATCAGTTTGAACTCTTTCTGAGAGGCTTTTAGAGGGGTATCACTCCCATTTATTTATTTATTTATTTATTTTGCTGGAAAAGGGACATTAGGGTGTTGAACTGTGCATGACATTTGAGGTTAGGGGAGGAGCCTATTGGATATTTGCTCGGCCATTCATGAGCCTTTTAGCAACATTGCTCAGTGACACAAATGTTACAGGTCCAGTGCATACAGTAGCTCATCCTTAGCGCTATGAAATGTGCACATCAATAATACTGGACCATGTATCACATGTGCAGTTAATGATTATTAGTGTCTCCTTGTTTTTTTTTTGGGAGACATGCATGTATGTTTTTAATGTTCAATTACACAGATGGCCGGGTTAGTGTTCGCACGACATGGTCAAGATTGTGTTTTAAAAATCTTAGTAATTAGACGCCCCTTTAATAAAAGAGGATGCAGCCTCCCTCGCCAGAGCTCTGCTGAGAGCATTTTCAGGTAACATACTAGCCATCAAACATGCTGAATGTACCGTACAGTTCTGTACGGTAATGTATGAAAGTGTAAATAATTCAATAGCAAGTGTTGATACTGTATTAATAAGCAAGTGTCGATACTGTATTAATAGCTAATAATAACAACAACAACAACAACAATAATAATAGTTTTTTTAATACATTTTTTTCCTTGTCAATTAATATGAATGAGCTTTTAGGGTTCATTTAAAAAATTTAAATCTATTCATTTTTGCATTACTGTACGGTACGTCCATGCATAAGAAGGACGCTCAAACAGTCGTTTGAGAATTGTAGTTTATTTTTACTTCATTACAAAGTAATTTTAGTGACCTTTTTATATGTTGCACATGACAAATACTACATATAAAAATACTAAAACAAAAAAAAAAAGAAAAAAAAAAAGGAAAATATACACAAATCAAAACAAACAGATTTCTCTACAGACTAAGTAAAAGTACCTGAATTTTAAAAAAAAATAACAGAACAAAACTAACTACAAGAAAAAAATTCCAAACTATTATAACCTTGTAACATACTGTGATGTGCTGAATGTTCCTTACAAGAAGCAACAAGTGAGCTATTGTGTCTTTACGGCTCTGAGCTGTTATTTTAATTAACTTGTTGCACCCTGTCACGTCTATTAATTGGATAGAAGGTCATTTTTTTCGGCTTAAGCTGAAGTGTCACAGACATTTGTAAATGGATTTGACTGTTCAAAGTAGGAATGGGCATTTGACTAATTTTCCTTGACAAACCATGGGGGAAAAACTCTATCAAAATATGTCTGTGTTGTTATTTTTTAATACGTTTCCTAATGTGACGGGAGAATGTCAAGTGTCGGATGTCCAACTGAGAAAAATAATGCTGCCGAAGGAGTTGTACAATGGTTCGGCTGCAATCTTCTATTTGGCTTGACACCAAACTAGTCGCAACAAGCAACACACTACATTTTGCCAATTGCTTCAAGACCAGATTAATAAGTAATTAATGCCACATAATCAATATAATGCTTCTTGATCAATTAAACGATCACTAGGTTATTGTGCCTACGCCTTGACACTTGCCTTTACTAAAGTAGGATGTTCTTGTTCAATTTATTTATTCAAGCTGAAAGCAAGCATAAAAACACATTTAAAAAAATGCCATTGTCATCATATGTCCTTGGCCGCAATAACAACAATACAATACAATCACAATTCAACATTTTTCCATTCCTACTACATATGCTTTGATGTTTGAAGCAGTTATAGATGAAAGAGGACAGATAGCAAGCATGATGTGAGTTTGACCTTCATTCCTCAAAGTAATTATTTTCAGGTTTAACACAAAAATTGAAGAGGATATATAACAAACTACTTCTACACTTTTGAATATTCTATCTATCTAGATCGCTATCTATCTAACCAGCTAACTTGGTATCTCGCTAGCTAGCAAGATAGCTAGCCAGCTAACTAGTTATCTCATCTCGCTTGCTAGCAAAATACATCTATCTATCTATCTATCTATCTATCTATCTATCTATCTATCTATCCATCCATCCATCCATCCATCCATCCATCCATCCATCCATCCATCCGTCCATCCATCCATCCATCCATCCATCCATCCATCTATCCATCTATGGCGAGTTGTTGCATAAATGAATGGTGAGCAGTATAAAAGATGATCTGAATCACCGTTTTCCGCAATAAAGCCGAACAAGTCTGTTTGAGAAAGTGCTCCTCCTCCATTACTCCGTGATCTCTGGTCCCTCACATATTCACCGTCACAATACAATACAGTCCCATGGTGCTATGAGCCTTCTTAATGGCTTTGTTGATTTTACATCCTTGGCACCGACGCTGCTCCCCAAGCAGACAACAGCAAAGTAGATTGCTTTTTCAACTACAGACTGGTAGAAGATCTCCAACATCTTGCTGCACATATTAAGGATCTGAGCTGATATTCCGTTCCGATCAGTGATGGTAAAACAGCTACAAGACTGTCGTCCCGAGTACCGATACCTGGTTTCGACGCTCATATGAAAAACGAACTGCACTGATTTAGTGGCATATCAGTCGACTAACTAGGACTGCACTCACTGTCCATCCATCATGCTAACAGTATAATGCATGAACCAGAAGAGCCTTATTGGTGAACAGACTGCTCCGCATTAACTACAATTGATCTGAATGTCCTTTGGGCAATTCCGAAAATGCCACTGTGTTCTTTGAAGTGCAGCGCTCATATCCACAGCTACACAGCAAGTTAGTCAGAAAAACACACCAGTATTTTTTACTATGTGGGAATTCAGCACCATTCAGGTTTGAGTGCCCTTTTCTGTATTTACGTTTATTCCTTCACTGGCAAAATGATATGCTGAGACTGAAAGTACATTACATAAGCGGAACATAAGATTTGATTCTTAGCGATCAGGGATTAAAGTAATGACGCTCATTGGTAGTCTGGCAGTATTCCTCTTATCACCTGCGTTTCATGAAACGCAAAAAGAAAAATTTACTTAAATTTATCTGTAAGATTTAGAAAAATAAGAAAATAATACTATTCCCATATCAACAACAGATGTCTTGAAAATAGTATTTTTTTATACAAAAAACAAGTTATATTGAGTTTTTCCCAGCTGTCATAAATAGAACTATTTTCTTAAAATACATATGTATTTTTTTACTCTTGGATAACTTTGCCTGAGTGTCAAGCAGGGAAGTAACAGGTCACATTTTTATTGTCTTTGGTGCTTTATAAATAAAGTTGAGTTGACCCAGGCCAGGATTGAACCCACAACCTCTAAGTTTGAGGGCAGACACTGTACCACTACACCAGTGAACTTGGATTTCAGAATATTGGAAAAATGAGGTTAATAAATATAACAAAACTTGCACTGTTCATACTTGTAATTTTCCATTATCTTATTTCTAGATTATGCAATATCTTAAAATGAGAAAATTAATCTTATGAGTTCAGGGACTTTGATGTTGGTTAGTTGTCATCTTAAAATGTGGAAAATGCTTGTTTTAAGCCACACGGTACTTAAAACTGGCTTTTAACACTCAAGGCTAAGACTGCTTGATCAAATAAGATAATTAAGTAAAAAGTATCTAAAAATAAGCAGAATGATCCTCTCTGACAATTTCATTTTATGTGAAAAGAACTTGTCAAAGCAAAATAAGCAAATTTAGATTAAATTTAAGAAATTATATCTTAGTTAAGATTTTGGTTTTTGCAGTGAGATGTGGTACGCCTCTAAATTAATGACTTTTTTTCCCCACAGGTACATTGCCATCGTTCACCCCACTTCAGAGCGGAGGACCATTCAGTGGACCATCATGATCAACGTGCTGGTGTGGATCGGCAGCTACCTCCTCACCGTGCCGGTCATGATGTACGCCAAAGTTGTACGCAGACATCATTTGGAGGTGTGCATGATGTATCTCGACGGACCCGAGGACATGTACTGGTACACCCTCTACCAGTCCATCCTGGGCTTCATCATCCCCCTCATCATCATCAGCACCTTTTACTCGCTCACGCTCTACCACGTGTTTAGCTCCATCCGCCGGGTCAAACGCAAGCAGACCGTGTGGGCTAAGAGGGCCACCAAGATGGTGCTGATGGTGATCGCTCTGTTCCTGATCTGCTGGTCGCCCTACCACGTCATCCAGGTGATCAACCTGAGCAACAACTCCCCGACTATCGCCTTCATCTACGCCTACAACATCAGTATCTGCCTCAGCTACTCCCATAGCTGCATCAACCCGCTTATGTTGCTCATCTTCGCCCAAAATTACCGTGAACGGCTTTGTCGCAGAAACATGCTGAACAGTTCCCAACACTCTTCTAAGATGACTGTGGTCAAAACCGAGGGTTCCAGTCTGGCCACTGACCCCGGTTATCGTTGTACCGCTATTTAGTAAGAAAACATTTGCGGGAGAGAAGGATGGACATGTTGCTGTTTGTTTCAAATGGACAAGATAATGTTGCTGGTGAAATCTGTACAAATAGAGACCATACTGAGAGGGTGTCGTGTTCGGCAAAAGAGGTGATTCACATTTGTGTCTTTATGGAGGGAATGTTAGCACTGGTTTCCAAGAATACAAATGATGGAAGAAGGGATGCTGAGGTACGGCTCAAGTGTGACTCTTCGGGGATGTCATAATTAAAGAAATGCAGTTACATTATGTCTGATTAAAAAAATGTAGGAAATCTGCATGGACAACATCCACTTGCGCAAATATTGAATCAATTTAGCTGTTAGCTAGTTGTTTTGATGATTATATCATGTAACTATAAATAAAGATAGGTGAGTTAGGCTTGCTTTAAGTGAGCAGGCGAACGTTCACATTTATTTTCCTTCGCTTTTTTTGGACCAACCACATGTCCCACTGGACAGTGGACAAGTAGCGATAAGAAACAAAAAGGAGCAATCACTTATGTTAATGCTAACATATCATATGAATCACTATGACAACTGTGTGGCTGACATACACATGGCAAAATAAAAAATAAAACATAAAAAAAAATGGGACGCCAGGATGGGAACTGCGTAATATCGGGCCACAAACAATGACGTTAGCAAAATCCGCCAGGATGCGGGACCCAAGGCTCAAAACGTCTGGTCACCCGAGGCACCTAGCTAATGTGTACTAAGGTCACAGAAGGTTGGTGAAATTACTCAACCAAGTAATATATTGTCAGCTCTTTCGGTTGATTTGTGTTTTGAGAGAGTGGTTCAGATTTTAGTTACTATTGCGATGTCGCAGCCAAGGCTAATTTACCTGGGCAAAGATTTGCCATTAGCTTAGCACTAGTGCTAGTCTAGCACATCAAAGACAACAGCAACACAGAGCTTTATTGTTGCTATCAGTGTCATCTTCCGATAAGTGTCACAAAAACACTATCTAATATGTGACATTGTAGCAGTTAGTGTCGCCATAAAAACCTGTAAGAACTTTCATGCCAACATACAGAAACAACCGCAATGTGACAAAGTTCAAAAAGACTCTCAAAATCATTGGGAAGTCTCTTCTGTTTCTGATTCGATATACTGTACTGTACATATTTGGCTAATAAAGATATTACTGTCTCCAGTTGACTAATTTCATTAATAGGCTAAATCAATTTGGTCTTCTTTCCAATAAAATGTATTTTTGTTTTTATTCTATGAAAGCTAAGCTAAAACAGTCCACTTCCTGTAAATAGAACCTCTTCGGCCACTTTGAATGCTAAACCTTTTCCTATTGGGATTTTTCTATTATTTTAAACATTTAAAATGTTAAAGGCTTTTTTTTTTATGTTTGTTTCTGGAATGGCATGATGGGCTGGCACACGCTCTCACATGATATATTGCTCACAGGCTGCATACTACCCCTTCTCAACAGCATGTACGACTATGAATATGAATCATTGTGAAAGGGATTTTTATTTTTTTTTTTATCACTCTGGGATCAGGAAAATTGATAAAAGATCTGGTTCCAAGCTTAATGGGCAAGACAAAGAATGTTAAACAACCAATTTCAACAACTGAGTTCTCATGACTCTTTTAGGACAAGATTCCTCATGACTGCATTCACTCGTGCTGATGTGAAATGTCTGTTGCGCCGACTAGACTTTAGAAAAAAAAAAAAAAGGATTGTCGCACTAATTTGCTCGCACTGTATTACTGGAGAAATATCACAACAACCGCTTCGCGTTTGTTTGAGATTGTGATCATGATCCAACGCAGCATGAAATCTCTGTTGCAAAACAGTGACATTCATAAGCTAATGATACTAGCTTAGATTAATACAGCAACTTTCAATGGGTCTTAACAAGGAGGAGTTGCTAGTTTAGACCACAAACTGATAGCCGTTGAACGTGACAAACAGCAGTGTAATGGTAGATTTCATGAAAGGTCAGACACATGTGAGGCTTCTTGTGTGGTTAACGACAGAGAAAGCAGAATGGCAAACGTCCCAAGATGATACAGAGAAAGGTCCTGATTGGTATTGTCTTTTGTGTAAGCTAACAGCTGATCTGCTAGCTACCTACTGTTAAGATGAAGAAGAGTCATTAGTAATGTAAAAAATTATATCACTTAATCAAAAACATATATGGCTAAATAGTAAAGTAGCACTTAATGTGGATTTTTAAAATTTATTTTCAACTGAAAATAAACTTAACTAATTTGAAATGTCATGTAGATGATGCTATTTATTGTGGTGATCCTATATTACCGTACTTTGAGTGAAAGACGGCCCACTCAGGAACCCCATTAGGGCTTTAGCTATTGAAGTGTCATTTCTTTGACAAAGGGCCACAGGAATACTAAAATGGTGAAAGGCTTCATCAGTGGTATGCAAATTTCTCCACTGAACATTCAAGCCATGCCAATTGGGAAAAACTGTATCATAGATTATTATTATTATTGTGTGTGTTTAAAATGGCAGTGGAAGAAATAAATGATACAGTTGCGCAAATAAATCACAAAAATACAGTCCAAGCTGAATTCCATTTGAATTTTTGGTGTCTGAATGATGATCATAAGCAACATGAGCATAGACTTGAAGGCTCCGGATCACCACAGGAGAGTATTTTATTGTGGCGGCTTCTCAGTGGAGGGTTTTGAGGCTAGCGGAAAGGGAATTGTTATTACGTATCTTGTTGTCAAAAGTTGTCGTACGTGATTGTTAGAGTTATCGTTGTTTGGTTCAATGCAGGTATTGTGCAAAAAAAAAAAAAAAGAGAGAGAGAGATGATGTAGCTTAAAACTAAATTGCGGTTGCTACAATCAATATGCAATATATATCATAACATTCATTACTGACATGCGAGATTGCGGTCACCATGTTTATGTGGTGTTTGGCGTGCTTGTAATCCTGAGATCCAACCAAATTGTTGTCGTAGTCACATGTGTTGACTTCAAGCTAAACAGCAAAGGCTCCTGAATCTACGCATTGTTTGTGAACATGCAGAAGGAAGGAAGACGCTCAGTATAATTTGCGGTGTGTGCTGACAAAATGCAGCTTTGACTAAGATGTCACGTGAACATTGTTGTTTTTTCAGTGGTCTCACTTAGCCATGATGCAATTGTAAAAATCTCTTCACAAACTAATTGATGTACTCTTGATTGCCATCACCATTGACACGTTTGTGAGAACCGTATTTTAAGTTTTTGTCAAATGCTGCGTTGAGAGAGAAGGGTAAGATGTATTTGATATTGTTTTATTGTTCACATGTGCTTAATGTTGTACAAAACCATCATTTGTCAAGTGAATTGAATAATTTGGACTCAGACACAACACATTTGACACATTTTCTTTTCCACAAAGACAACTGGCGTTAATGTTGGTTGATGTTTTACATTAAGCTGATCCCTTCTTCTTAAGAAAGAAAATATTTAGTACATAGGTCCAAGGTCTTAAGTGATACATTGTGTTTGTATCTATGTATGTGCTGCTGAAGCAGTTATATGTTGTTACAGTCACATAGTGAAACAATCGGTGCATATAGAAAGAATATCTGATGCTCTAATGACAATATTTCACTATTACAGTCGGCTCTGTATTGTTTATTGTTGCACTGAATTAAAAGTCGCTTTCATCCGACACGGGTTGACTCTTTTTTTGACTTTGAGCCAGATTTGCCTGTTTGTCTGCAAATATTGTGTAGATAGCTGATTTCACACAGGGTAGATTATAATGTAAATAATATGTTATCAGCAAATAATCTCACTCTACTTTTCAACCGAAAAACATTTACTCCCGAATTGGAGGACAATATAAGCATCAATAGCTTTAAAAAAAAAATGTTATAATTTTCTCTTTTTTTTGTCAAGGAAAAACAGGAAATAAACCATCTGAATTTAAACATACCAACCATAAATTTCCTTGCCTTGCCTTTCAAAGAACTGAATAAAATCAAGACATGTTGTCAAACGTGACTTTTGGACTTTAATACCAATTATCAGACCCCGCCAACAAATATCAAAATCATGGGCAAATCTGAGGACTTTTAAGAATAGTACTAATTTGGTCAAGGTCAGCTCAACTAATTATTAGGACAAAACACACATCCACACATGAAATACAAACATACATATGTACATTCATACAGCGCCACAAGTTAGACCTGCATTTTGCGAGTCTTAAATATAGGCTACTTTTTTCGTCAACAAATTGCGATATGTGCCGGGGGCCCGGCAGACATGTCGGCTAGAACACTCGGCAAGGCGCAATGCGGACCCAAACACGGCAAGCTTGGTTTTCCCCGGGCATAAAAAATTAAGATGTGCCCATTCTCATGCCGAGCGCACGGGCGCCTGTCTACGAAAATACGTTTTTGACCACAGGCTGGATGTCATTTATTGCCGTATCTGTAATATGAGAAGGTCTGTTCAACACGTTGCAGAAGTGTTCTGGCCTACGTTCCACAACAGGGGTATGTTCTGTTAATAACATCTGACTGTCGGCAGCATGAGAAGTGTCAGTACCTCCAAATGCGAGTCCGAGTAGCCTTCAAATCTTTACAGAATGCACCATAGTCTTGTCACGTCACGTCAGTACTGCATTGCCTTTCCTCTTCAGCGCCTCCACTTTTCTTTCATCTGCCCTGATAACCCACAGTAATGTTTCCATCAAAGAATTTATTTGAACTTTCTCCTGTTAAAGTCACTTATGCCTTGACATATAATTTATTCTTCACCAAGGTCAGCTGTCCCTTGTACTGTACGTGAGATTTCCTGCCTGTTTGAAATTCCACTTTTTTGTTCAGTTTGAATCAAATGGCTTTCACTTACATACCGACATACCGAATATATATATATATATATATATATATATATATATGTATATATATGAAATCTTTGTTAAAGGAATCTATTCCCAAGTGAAGCTGTTGCCATCACAAAACCTTATTCATTGAACAGTGTAACAGAAACAAGCATATTAAGATGTTAACCGCCATAGTAAAACCATAAATAATTTGATTAGTTTGATGGAGAGTGACAAGGCGCAGAGGGATATGACTTGACTACTTGTGCTTGTGAAGTGTGTTGATCTGCAATAGGATGGTTTACTTTAATTTAACATGTCTAACCGTCATAGAAAAATAAAATGGAGTAAACATCAATGAAGAGCAAAACTATCAAACGTAACTAATGTATTAGTAGGTTGTTTTATTATATTTTATTTTCTGATTCAAAAATTACCTTACATTTTTCGGGTATAACATCCATTCTTTTTCATTGTTATTGCCGGTGAAAAGCTCCACGTCCAGTGTCTAAAACATCGAGCGAACAAAATCAGCGAAAACAATTATCACGGTGAATATGACATGGCATGAGTCTGTTCGTCACCACCTCTGTGGTGCATTTGAAGAATCCAGAACTCATCGCTGTTTGTTTTTGAATCCTTTCCCCCATTTGAAAGCACATTCCAGATGACTTTTCAAGCAGCTCGTGACACTCTGTGGCTAATGAAAGAGAGCAATGTGAAGTGAAAACGCTTGCAGTTGGTTATGATTACACTGTTATGCATGTTTTGGCCTACGTGATTACATCTTCCGAAATGTTATCATTCGCTTGTGTCAGTAATATTGAATCAGATTGATTCATTCATACTAAGCCATAAAATCTTTCTCATGCACTGATTTTAAAGGTCACCAAATTTGGCCTTGATAAGGGATTGTGACGACAACTCAAACAATTACCAATATGCTATTTGGTAATCAACAGGCATGTTAAAAATGTTTAATGTATTTTGTCGTCTCCATATTAGCAGATTAAGCAGCATATACAGAAAAGGATGCACAGGATGCTGGTTGACGGTTATTATCAATGGACCATCTTGTTGTAGTCATTTGAATATGCCCATGAGTTAAATCATACTGTAAGTCCTGCCATCTCCGTTGCATTGTTGTCATGAATTATTGGCAGGATCCTTTCACTCAATAGGAACCAAACGGGTCCACTCAATTACCAAGACAAATCCATAAAGAATAACCACGCAGTCTGCAAAACCGGGGGTGCAAAATGACTCATAGGCATACAACATGGCATTCAATTCTGGAAGGGAAATAAGGAGTCAGATTTTCTGTACCTTAGCTGAAAAAGACATCAAGCAAGTGTATCAAGAAAAAGGACCTGAAAGAGCTTTTAAGGAGGCTTCGGGTATCGAGACTTACTTCCTCAGGCGTAAGAACCAAGTTACAACCTTGTAAAAGAAAAGAATTGACCCTAAAAGAAATCCAAAGACCTGAGCAACAATTTAACACGTAAGATTGAAAAAAAAAAAAAAAAAAAAGAAGATATATTTTCCCAAAAACAAATTTTAGATTGATTGAATCCGACTGACGAGAACACGTGAACACACAAGAAGACAAGACGTGGAAAAAGGCACCACAAAATCCAGTCAAAAACATATCAACAAAAACATAGATCGTGAGAAATCAGTCATTTCTAATGTGAACCTCCTCCAAAAAGCTGCTGATTTCTCCCAACAATCATCAACAATCATCTGTCATCGAATAAAACAAACCAGTGATCTCAATGCCGTATCATTTATGGTAAATTGAGTGCATTTATATTGTGCTTTTGTCTAAAATGAACAATTCAGGACCAAATACTGACCTCTGTGGCACCCCAACAGTTGTACCAATGTATGTTGATGTGGAGTCTCACAGTCTCGCAAACATTTGAAAATCATCTTTCCACCAATTTAGGGATGCTATGTGGTTTATGGTATCAGATCCTACTACATTTTTTCCCACATACCCATGATTTCTTCCTTTAATTCCATTAATATCATTTCTGTGAATCTATTTTCCCCCAAACCATATTGACTGAGAGTAACAGATTATCAATGTATTTCCGTTTTGTAATGTATTTGTTTGTATCTCAGTATTTTCGAGAATTAACAGACAAAATTTTTATTCCCAACATACAGATGCAGGATTGTAATTTGTGAGTTTTCAATACTGTCAACGACTCATTTGACATGTATCACGTTGATTCCAATACAATAGATACAGTAGATATTTTATTCTTACATTTGCACTGCATTTTGTTATTTCTTGGCATCATTCCTCTAAACACACAGCAACTATAGAACAACAAACACATGATCAGGACTGACTGAAGCTTTTGAAGCAATAAATGACAAACACTACTGGGTATTGTTCCTTCCAATCAAATGAAACATTCTGGGCAATGTCAAGGATGTCTGGCAGATGACAATGGTAACTTGCAAGTCCAACAAGAGGACATACTCCTATAATTTCATTTTTATGTAAGCGCAGGAGCGTGGAGGAAACAAAGCCAAACAACGGCAGTTATAGAGTTCTGGCTAGTGGCCACTATTCTTGATTTTTGTTCAAGTGTACTTTGACAAACCACAGTCCATCTGGGCAAATGCTCTGTCAAGAGACAAAAAATAAATAATGTCTTTTTTTTTCTTCTTTTTTTGTTTTGGCGGGGTGATTCACTCTAGTATTTTGTTTATATCAAAAGAATTAATTTTACTTCTGCACCCCACTTAAGAGTTCAGCATGATGGCTCAATTATGTTGTTGGGCTGTGTGGAACGAGGCTTTCAAAGTATCAAAGGCATCATGAAATTAAGAGGATTACCAAGTGATTTCAGAACAAAACAAGCCGACTTCTAGATTTGGGTGGGTCATGGCTACCTCAGAACAATCAATGGGGTACAATTATATATCGCATTTATCAACAAAATATGATGCCCAAAGCGCTTTTCCAAAGCCTTACATTCAATTCACCATTCATACACCAATGGGAGACTGCTGCCATGCACACTGGGAGCAAATTAGGGTTCATTGTCTTGCTCAAGACTTGTCACAAGGTTTGAGGGACCCACAACCTTCGAGTTGGGAAATTACCACTCCATCTCTGAGCCACACGCTGCCCCAAAATGAATAACAAAGACCGTGCGCATCCATCACGCACAAGTGCTTTACAAGGAATCCATTTGAATGTTTTAAACCGGCCAGCAATCTCAATCCCGGAGAGAATCCCTGGAAAAGGCTGAAATCCATCATGGGTGAAAGAAATCAAGCAAGCATTGTGAAATGTAAACAAACATTAATGGAACAACCTATTGGCGCAAGAAGCTTTGAGATTGCTGTAAGTTTGGAGGCAGTCGTCCTTGCTAAAGGCTCAACAACAAAACGCTTTTCCTTCACTTTAATTATTGTCTGCATCATATTTTACTATTCTGTTGTATTTCTAAAAGTGTGCACACAAGGCAAAAACATTCTCTTGTAACAGTCAAGAAGAGACTTGGAGAGATAAAGGGTCTGTGCTCCACCCACAGTAAATATGTTTAAACGGCATTTCATAAAAGGTTTAGGACAAAATCACCACCAAAGATTAACATAAACCCAGACTGAGAGAAAGTTAAAGTGTGTACATCCTATATTTAAAAAGTGCATTTTCCTGAGTGAAACCGGCATACTGGGCCTTTAAGGTCATTGTATTTAAAATCATTTCTGCATTTGTCTACATGTACGGCCATTCCGTCGTCACATGTGTGAAAGGGTCAACAACAATTCTGTTGTTCTTCCTGGCTTCAAGCTTAGGCAATAAATGAGACCTTATAAATTATCGGATATTTATTGTGTCTTAGGCTAGCTCTTTCAGCTTATATAAGTACTTTGGGTTTTCCACTTCCCTTCTCAGAGATACTGAGGGAAATGTGCTGTGTCACCCGTGTGACATCCTGTAATTTATAAAGTCTCAATTATTGCTTCAGCTTGAGGTCTGGAAGAACAGAATTGTTGTGTAAATGTCACACACGTGATGGGAGAATGGCCCTGTATATTATTTCGAAAGCGTAGTCAGTAGCTGCAATGCATTATGGGTAGCAGAAGCAGTGATAAGTTGGAGAAGATCGTGCTGAAGAAAGCCTGCCTGTAGCCATCTTAATTGGTCCTCCTGTGTTATGTTTTTTTTTTTTTCATACACCATTAAAAAACAATAACTGAAAGATTAATTGTGTTTGCAGATAAGTTTTGGAGATGTTTTTTGCCTAGTGTTCTTTCTGAAACTTGCTAACTTGCTAGCTCAGAGAGCTACATGTTTTAGTACAGCAATGCTAATGTTAGCATTTATGCCTGTTTTCTGGCACTGATCATTTTGTGGTGCATTTATTTGTTTAGTAAAAGATATGCACATTTTATTTCTGTTCATTTTTTGTTTCATTGACCATTTTCACTGCGTTCATACCACGGTTGTTCACTGTAAGCTGTCAAGACAACTTTAATAAAGGAGCTTGTTGGCTCAGGAATACTGAGTTTGGCTTGCTGTTAAACTGTGGTATGTGAATGTGATACACACACACACAGTGATTAGAGATCTGCATGATGTACATTATGTGAGGATATATGAAAAACTTGAGAAATATAACATACATTGTTGTGATACCCTTATGAGAAGGGCCTGAATAGCCGCCAATAAAGCATGGTGAGTGGTCTTCAATGCTAATGTGCTGTATGATACATTCCTGGTTGAGTAGGTGACATCATCTGTTCATATGAAATTAAACAATGTGAAATGAGTTTGTATCTAATCCGAACAGTACAGACCAAAATCTTATAGACCTGACTGGGAATCAAACTTTACTAAGTAAAATGTCTGCGTGTCTTCATAGCATGTCTTCAATCTGACTGTCACTGAAGGTGATTTTAACATGCAATATCGTGCAATATTCCAGTAGATGTTTTTTGTAGCTGTTTTTTTTTTTTTGGTATTGACAGACTCAGCAGGTGACTAAGTTCACACTCAGGCGGCAGAAAGGTTGGGGGAGTGTGATATTGACATATAACATCATTTCTATCTTTTATACAAACATATTCATAGAGAAATCAAAATTCTGTGCTAAAGTTAGTCATATTCAACACGCTTATAAAACAAGTTTATGACCTTCATAAAATGTCGGTTTAAATGAATGCCACTGAAAGTGACAAAATGGAGGTCGTTCTTGTCAGTAGAATCCATTAGACAGAGGATATAAATTTGCTGCATTCAGTCCAAAAAAAAAAAAATAATTTTTAAACGAATTAGTATCCTCCATGCAATCTTAAATGCGTCTGGATCTATAGTATAATTAATGGTTTTCTGGTCTTTTACAAACAATATTGCTTCTCTCCGATGACAATCCACCAGCTTTACTTTATGATTATGCTGACTTTTTAAACATAATTTTGTACTCGGTAATCGCCTTCATGTTCTGTACCCTGCCGATGACCCAAAGCTCACCCATGTAATGAGAACAAGCATTAAAAACAAAACAAACTAAAACTAAAACAAAACAAAAAAAACCCAGAAATGCTAAATATAAAAATGTACATGAGTTACTCTTTGGACATTTGAACAACATACAATAATGGTTGTGGACATTTGTTTGTGGTGCAGAATCTGTCAAAAAAACATTGTTTGTCATGCGATTTAAAGAAATAGCCTACATGAAGAGAAATGTGATGTGGCAGCAACGATAGAGTGCATCTGTTTTTCTGCTCATGCTTATGTTGTGATGATATTATCTTGACGCCATACTGTCCGTCTCTTTCTGACAGCATTATTTGTCCTGCAGAAGTGGAACTGTGTTGTAATACACTAAAAATAATGAATTCTGTGTAATCATGTTGCTTTTGGAACTATTGTGTAGTCATGTGAACGGAGGATGCTGTGAATGGTCACCTGAATTTCTGTCCTCAGCATGGAGCTTAAGTAGCAATCACAGGGTGAGTTTTTCGTTGAAGGTCCTTCCACATGCCATGTTCTGAAATTCTATGAGTGCATTTCATACACTAAAATGCACCCATGTAACGTATTGCAGTCTTTTTTTCACCCATTTATTTTTCCTTTTCACACATCATAATGAAAAACACTCATGTAATATGGTGAAATACTCATTTGTAGGAACACTTTTTGTGTAGTTCAATTGGCTAACAAACGGAGGACCCAAGTGCAGGGAAGGAAAGCATGTAAGAGTCTCAATAGAACAGAAACTACAAACTAAAATAGAATCAAAACTCAAAATCATCAAAATCCAAAAGATAATCTTATATGACAGTCTTGTAAGTCTTATTAGTCAGACATTTGACGTCCTTGGTTGGGATTCGGGAAGGGACAACATCGGGACAAAAGCAGCCTGATTGTCTTTATGTGTCTACCGGACATGAGAGAAGGTTGATAGATGTAATGTGAAAGACATGAGGCAGTTGGTATTTCAGCAGAGGATGCAGAAGATAGAAGTTAGTCAGGTGTTGGTTCGGGAGAGACCGATAATCGGCCAACTGGCGCCGATATTGGGCACTTTGATGAATACTGTTATCGGCTTTTTTTCCAAATCTGACGGCTGATCAAAAGGTAACGCTAAAGTCACTTTAATCTCAGGAAACTATTTAGTTAAAATTTCAGTTAACTTTATAAGAGATGCTGCAGGCTGACCCTGGGAACCTTCTGAACTAGGGGTGTGAATTGCCTAGTACCTGACGATTCGATTTGTATCACGATTCACAGGTCACGATTCGATTCGATACCGATTAATCCCGATACGAATTTATAAGTCGATTGTTGCGATTTTTTTTCATTCAAATTTAGAAAATACTAATCAGTAAGCTTGTAGAGTGTAAGATTTATATGAAAATGTATTAATAGAGGTTGTAATTTGTTTCATGTTTGAACAGCATTGAAATAAAATATTAAGGCTTAATGTTCCATTCATATAACATTCTTCCATGCTTAAGGTGTGAATCCTAAAAAACAAAAAAAAACAAAAAAACAAAAAAAAAAAAACAAAAAAAAAAGATTTTGCCGATTATTGAATCGATTCGAGAATCACGCGATGTAGTATCGTGATATATCGCCGAATCGATTTTTTTTAACACCCTATTCTGAACCTTTTGTTTTTGTTCGACATTAAAACAAAGAAATGTGAAAATTTAAGATTTCAGTTTTTTTTTCATTATTTAGGGAAAAAAATGGCTATGGTATTTATTTTTTTAAGTGTCCATTTAACTTTACATACTTATAACCTAGTGAGCTCCCTGAACATTTTTTAAAGAAATTTAAAATGAAGTATATTATCTAAGATTAAAACAAAAAAATCTACATTTTAAAAAATCTGAAAAAAATTGTTCAATCAGCATTAATCCTTTAAGACATTACAACAAAGTCAGGATTTACATTTGTATTTTTAAAAAAATTTGATGCCACTATTTTTTTCCTCCTTTTTACTGTAAATTAATATCGGCTTCAAATATCAGTTATTGGCCTCCTTGAATACTAATAATCAGAATCGGTATTGGCCCTGGAAAAAAAAAAACATACTGGTCTATCTATCGTGTTGGTGGTAACTGGCGACCGGTATAGTGGATAGTTTGCCTTCCGCCAAGTTAGCTAGGATAGACTAAAGCTAAAAGACTCTGAACAAGAAAAGCAGTGTAGAAAACAACAGATGGATTTAATCTCAAATATAATTGCTTTCACTATAATCTAATTTTAGCTTGCCTTGACCTGAGATTTTATTAACTGTCAACACTATTATTTTGTTTTCTTGGAACACTTTGTATTGTGTCCCTTGTGAGAAGGAGGCAATATTCAGAGCAAGTTCAATTTATACACCGATAGAACTGTCACAGGCTTGAAACATTAAATGCTTGTTAAAGCTGTTGTTGTAATTCAAGTTGAGGGGATAATACATTTTCAACTTTACATTTGCTTAACCGTGCGATATAGACGGACAAGTTATGATCAAATCTACCAACACTATTACCATCATAAAAACACTATCTCCAACACTATCGCTAACTTCTGAAAATTATTCTCAGATAGGCTTGCGTAACTGAATGGTGCAGCGTCTCCATAAACAATGTTTTTCCTCAGCACTCAGGTGAACGGCTCAATATGAAAAAGCAATGTGGAGAGTAAAAAGTGAGATAGAATATTGATCAGATGCTTCTTTACAGCGCCTAAAAATCAACACGTCCGCACTCCTTCGCTCTCCTACTGAGCGAGAAACATTGAGTGATGACAGAGGTTGCCATCTGGTCTGTGAAGTGTCAGATATTCAGCACACTCGCATATCCACATACATTTAAGTTCAGGAGTAGTTGACATTTTTTTTTTCTTCCCCTCTGCCTTTATACACCCCTTTTTATTGAAATTTGTAGGCTTTCAACTTGAGGTTCTAAACCTTGTTGGAGTTAGTGAAGCAATATATATATATATATATATATATATATATATATATATATATATATATATATATATATATATATATATATATATATATATATATATGTATATATATATATATATATATATATATATATTTTATTTTTTATTTTTTATTTTTTCTAGGACTGACTCACCAAACTGCAGGGGTTCGAGCACATCCAGATTCGAAATCCCTGCTTTAGAGGTTTTGTGAAAACATCATTTATTATTTAGGAATTACAACTATGGTGCAGATTACGTTGAAGGTAAACTGATGGAAAACTTTTGAAGTAAATGACTGGAACACATGGACATCAATAGGACTTTTCTCAATAAAAATTCATAAATTCCACCTTTATTCTTTTTGAAGACTTGTGTCATGTTCCTCCCTCATCTGCTAACAACTTTACACAACTTCTAGAGTGTGCAACGAACGGAACTATTTCCATGTATGCAAAATGCTAATGTGAAAAGATATTTTTCTTATATTCTAAATAGGAAATAATATTTCATTTCAAATTCATTGTACCAGGGCTTATAGGCAAAATCATGAAAAAAAGCTGTCCACGTGTCAAAAAGCTTGGTGCAAATCACAACTGTAATGAATGTATTAAAAGATGAAAAAGAAGCTGAGTCTCTGTTTTAGCCAGAGAGTCCCTTTTTTAAATCTAAAGTTTAATAGGACTTTGTCAACAATATTACTAAGAAAAAGTGTTGCACATGTGAGATGCATATTGATTAGCGGCTCCTCATTATACTTCCTGGAGCCATCTCCCGTTGCACATCTATCCTAATGTGACATGACATTTCTCACTGATCTCCAAACACAATCTACACATTGATGCTGACATTTAATTCCAGGCAAAACAACAACAACACATTTTTAGCTTTTACAAGCGTAGTCAGACACTGGGGTGTTTGTCCTGTTGAAAAGGACTCCTGCTGAGGCTAAGAATGTCAATAAGTGTTTTTCCTCCCTCTAAATTCTCTTATAGTTTTTTTTTTTATTTGTATTCTACTTCCATTCAACTCTGAATCACGTTGAAATCAATAAAGCATTCGCTATGTCGCAATAGCATCTTAATGTAAAATCACGTGAGGAGACCCACATTCAAAACTGATTCGTTACTGAGGTCTATATAATCATATAATAAGCGCCAGAGCCAACTTATTAGTAGGAACATAAAGTGACTACCTACTTGCTACGTCACTGGGAAGCGCAAATTCTTTTATAGTGAGAAGAGGACCAAATCATGGCAGACAGTTTTCTGTCTTTTGGTATTTTCTTAGACTTAGAACAGCGAGAATTAGGTATAAAAGGGCTTTAGTGCATTGTGGAATGGAATGCAGCTGACTCCCAGCCAATCGAAGCGGCTCCCCTCATTCTCGTTAAAATTCTGTAATGGAAGCATACAAATGCTTCACACTGGGGAAGCAGAAATTGACTCATTGGGACCGAGAGATGAAACTGTCGTGTGCAAAGTGCGTTGTTGTGTCATGCAGTCAGAGGGTTACTAATAAAATATTTTTAAGGTGATAATGGTAACGTCCCATTCAATTAATTCATTTCTATAATGATTCGAAGGGATTATATCACTCTGTTATACTTCACAAACACTCTAAGATAGACTTGAATGAAGATGTGCCTGTTTTTACGCTGAGCGTAGAGGCTGTCGAAGAAAATAGGAACACGGGGACTTGAATGTGATCACAGGCAAAAACAGTACAGGTAACATAGAGTCCAGGGGACATATCGCTGTAGCTGTCAGGTAGCAAAAGAAGGACAAGGATACAAGATCATTTGCTGATGTGCTCAACAGGTGCACACGCACTAAGCACACAAATCAGCCATGAAGAAGAAAGATTTTTTTTTAAAAAGGCAAATAGTAAGGACATGAGAAGGATGACTTACGCTCCTCTTCACCACTATATAATTTCGACTGTTGACCATGGACACTTCAGACAGCTTGAGTATGCGGGTGCGTGTGTTAGTTCAGCTGTGTCAAGAGACTTTTCCATTTGTAGTAGATTCGGTCTGCATATTTGAGCAAATAATAGGACATTTAACTTCAATAATTGTCTTGTCTTGTCCTTTCATTTGGCGCCAAGGTGAAATCTATTTGTACGATTTCAATGGGAATGTTCCAATTTGTTTTAAAACTTGAAATGTGAAGCGGGGTTTGTGTATTGAAACCTAAATGCAGCACTAGAGAGCTCTCAGGACGCACTGTTCTGCTAAATCTTAAGATCTTCTGTTTAATCTTCATAAGGAACGTTCATTCAATTTGTCTGGAGTTGTTGTTGTGTGAGCTGCTCCACAACGATGACATACTTCCAGTAGGTGATCTGAGTTGCCAGTGGAATACCACACTCACTATTCATCACTATAAAAGCCAATTTACCCATTCTTTGGTAGCTGTTAGTGTTAATTTACTGATGGACTTTTATTCATTGCCTATTCATTGTTTTGTGGTGTCGGTTTTACAGTCAACTTCAAGTGGGAGTAGAAATAAACAGCTTCAAGCTAGCACTTGAAGTGTGTTTTCAGAAGTTTAAATGTTAAAGCATGTGGGAGGGGTAAAATATATTCTTTTAATGGCCTCTCAATGTTGCAGATTTTGACCTATTGCGGGGGACGTACGTCACCCATGATAAATGGGGGGTTCACTGTACTGTATGTACAAATGGGACAGAATGATTTTTATTGATAATGTCAGCACTGTTGCTACTGTGATGAATACCATTTAAAGTCAAACTCTAAGTATATTAAATGGCACAATACTTGGTGTACCCAAGATGATTAAAATGACAGTTTTATGCCACTTCTATCTTGCGTAATAGATAGGTGAAAGAATCTCATGTTCATGCAGATGAAGGTCAGGTTGTAAAACAAGAATACAACGAGCCTTTGAGAATCTTGAACAAGAGCAACTTTTAGATAAATCTCATTACATAAAAGCCGAGTGAAGGACTTAGGTGGACAGATTATTTGCACCCAAACAAACGCAAAACCAAGGAGATAGCGGTGGCGGATGGCAAACGATTTAGGTTCTACCAAAAAATCGTGATAATGTTTGTAGTCGTCAATAAGCGTATCTGCCTCATTATGAAAATGGTTTCAAGCATGCCTGACCACGGAGCTGCAGGACCCGCCATATATGTGCATCTGTATCAAACAAGTGACCCATCCTACCCTTTTTCCCAGCTGCTCCAGAATTACCAATGGAATGCCTGGTGCTCAGTTCCACAACAAACACAAGCTGGAACTGGCTCGCTAGTGTGGCTAAATACTGATTTTCCAGTGTAAAGCCACACTCATCTTCACCGTCATGGCAGCGAATATGATATTTGGACAAATATTGTTACCACTAAAGGAGAAAGAATGGAAGCTAATGCGCCACCCTAAGCAGGAAAAGAGAAAAGGAGAAGACAAGAAGCTATGCTAATTGCTAAGCTAATGTGAAATGTGGAGTAGAGAAGCACTAGAATAAATAGTGCAAACACTTTTAACAAAAGTATTTATAATATTCGAAATGTTATTTGTGTTTGTTTGTATAATTTTGACACTTTCGACTGGAGCAATTTCCCATTAGCGAATCAGCTAATGTTAGCGAGTTGGTACGCTATTTATCATCATCTAGTTATAAGCAGTGTGTGATGGCTGTGTTCTAAGTTGTTTTGGAGCCACATATGAAGTCTCTATCGGCATAAAAGAGCAATGTACAAATGGGCTGCGAGCAGTTAAGAGGTCGAGCTGCACGATAGCTGCTGACAGACAGCCGTGAATGGGTTATGTATTTTCTGTGCGCTGTGTTACCCAAGTGCCATGCGACGTGAGAAAGACGACAACGATATTCTTATCATGTCTAACTTCTGCCTCGGGGCATTGTTCTACATGTTAATGTAGTCAAATTCTCCGTGGAGCCACAGTTTCGAAAACATTGGTGAGGTAATCTCTTCAGTTAGAAATCAAATATCCTGTTCGACTCACGCTCTACTCCGTTCAGCGGCTTGTCGCTTACTTCAATCCCTGCTTCTCTCAAAGCATCGATTTTGAGCTGAAATGATGCTCTGAGAGCAGTGAAAGTGATGTACAACACTTTGACATGCGGAAAATTCGATATAATAAGCTATAGGCTACGGACATGTACTATAGAAGAGTTGTTTCGACATGTCAGGAAACCAGTCTTATTAGACCCGCATGAGGATGGAAGCAAAGTGAACATTAGATTACTTGACTGAGTAGACGAGCTTATTGATGCCATTTGTCATTTTCTTCTGTGGGGCATTACTGAACCATATACCCGGTACATTTTATTTTATTTTTTATTATTATTACAATATAGACTGACAGTCTGGCACATAGTCTCACATATCCATTCCATGTATATTCTGTCCTCATGGTCCTCATTAACGTTGCTGGCGAGCTGGAGCTGGCCACAATTTCCAAATATGAAGTTTTTATTACTTCATTAGTATTTTTTCTTTTAAAGAAAATTACACAAAAAAGAAGCAAACGGTCAGGAATGGTAAATGGCCCATTTATGTTGAAAACTTTTCATCAGGAAAATACATGAACAAGTATTTTGGCAGACATTTTGGAGAGTATCAACACACACAACATTCTGTTCCTGCATATTACACAATTTTAGGTAATTAGCTCCAAATTACATGAAGACAAATGCATGCAAAAATGCACATAAAGTGAGATACGCACATACGGGCAATCAGTGCAAAGATTTAAAATTGACCTTCCACATATTCCACCAATGGTTCATGTACAGACAGACCCAACGAAGACAATAAGTCAAACTAAATGACTTGAAATATAAGTACTGTACTGAAATTGTGAGCCATCAGTGAAGTGTATTGTTTCACATATGAATTAAATGAGTGTCTAGTGACATTCGTACGCAGGTTTTTGTACATTATAATTCCTAATTATATCAAAGAGCTTTTTTTTAGCATGAAAAAGAGTGACTTCGTTAGCTCTCTTACTCAATTATTAGTAGATGTTAGGAATACATATCCAGGGTTAATGGGGTTATATGCATCCAAGCGTTACAGGTTACAGTTGATGCAACATAAACTACATTGGTACGCGACATGTGTCAGGATTTTTACAGTCTCACATTCCGCTATTTTAACAGCGGCATTAATTGATTCCTTCATGATCAATAAATATCCCGGCTATGTGATCATTACTTGTTGATTAACACCATTCCAGGCCTTTAAAAAGCTTTTACAGTTTAATTTGTCGGCACTGGAAGACATAAAGACTGATTTAAGAAGCCAGCGAGGACGTCTAAATTTGTGTTTGGGAGGAAGCATGGCACACACAGTACAAGCTGAGAGCTGTGTTGCGTGAGACAAAGTAGCACATCTTTGCCTTTAAATCACCTGGAAATGTGAGCACAGTGTACAACACACTGTAGCGTATCATTGGCAGTGATGCACAACTTTACCCCTCATTCCTGGCAATGAGCGCAAAGCAGTACAGTGCCGTGAAATAGTACTTGCCCTCTTCTGAAATTCTTACTTTTTTGCATGGTTTCCTTACTTTAATTTAGATCATTAAAAAAAAGTTAAAGTAAAGGTAAATAACCCCAATAAAAATAATGATTTTATTTATTAGGGGATATGTCTTCAGCTTTAGGTCAGACAAAGCAGAATTCATGGTTCCATCAATTACAGCAAGCTGTCCAGGTCCTGAAGTAACAAAACAGCCCCAGACCATCGCACTACTACCAACATGCTTGACTGTTAGTGTGATGTTTTTTGTTTTCTGAAATTCTTTTCGATGACTCATGAACAGTGACCAACTGAGGCGAGGGAGGCCTGCAGTTCTTTAGATGTTGTCTTGGGTTCCAATGTGACCTCCTGGTGCTCTGTGAATAGTTGCAGCTATTTGATATATTTTGGTTGACTGCATTTTGCCAGGCAGGTAGTAATTAAGTGAATTCTTGATTGAATCGGCCTGGAGGTAATCAGGCTTGGGCATGATCAGTGAAAATGAACTCAGCGTTCCAATTAAAGAATTTGAGAAGAGGGTGGCCTAAGTACTTTCTCATGGCACAGTCGCTGGAATTAAACAAATACAAGTTAGCCTGTACCTCAGACAGGATTGCATAATTATCACATTTTACGAAGACATTTCAAGAATGTAGTCTGGCAGATATCCAATGCCTTCCATTAAGGTTAATGATTTTAATTTTATTGAAGCTCAGAGGGGATTTTTTGATGAGAAGGCAGACGATCAGCTGAGGCAATTCATCATCCAGAAATGTAAGTAAATGGCATCAAATTAGCGGTTATTAAGGCTGCAAAATAAATCCAAATACAGAAATTACTCACTGTGCATCCTTCTGGTGCTCACTGAGAAAGCATATGCTTCCTTTGAGGGTTCTCCGCCGTGTGGGCATCAGTTATAATTTTCTACAACTAATTTGAGTCCCTAATCTAAAAGAGTCTATGGGGGAGAGTGTTTAGTATACTCAGTGCAACTGTTGTGACATCTCACAGAAAAGTGCACATGCACAAAATGATTTTGCTCCTTTTGTCAAGCACCTTCGAAGAATCTTGTTGATAGATGGCGTTGATAAATACTGGGCTAAAATAGCTGACGCACAATTAGTTAAAAATCATTTGGCGTTGGTGTCTATGACAGAGCGATTATGGCGGAACCATGAAAGACAACGGCAATCTTTTCCAGGACTACTTTTTTTTTTTCTGTCAGGAAATAATGGAAAAAGAAAAAAAAAAAAATCTATCTTAGGATCAAAGTGTTGCCATTGTGAACAATACACAGAGAGGTTTTTAAAAAGATTTTGGTCGTCTTAACTGTCATATCAATTTGGCGATTATGATTCCCTTTGACAATGCTGCTAATTGAGCCCATTCCTAATCGATTCTCATCGGGTGAGGGAATTAAATAATACAGATGGATTTAATTGCTTTAACTCTAATATCTTCAACTCTGGAAAAAAGATACAGTGACCACCAGCATACTCGCAGTTAGTCTTTTTTTTAAATATATATTTTAATTTTTTTGTTTTCAGTTTTGTTTATCTTCCCCATTTAAAGTGTTTTTTTTCTGGGGGAAAAAAAAAAGCTGATTAAATGTTTATCTGTGATTTTTGGAGAATTTGGGGGTTTAAAAAAAATATATATATACTGTAAATCCCATGAATAAGACATAAGATCCCAAATCGAGGTCATATTATCAATTTCTCGACAATAAATTCTATGCAGCCCCACTAGTCTAAATATGGCATTCTGGTTAATATTGCATTAGTGATTAAGCACCAAAATCCAAACATTTTTATCCATCTCAGGGGCGGCCATTTTGCTACTTGATTTTCAAAAACATTGTTTTAAAAATACTTTGAATGATTTTAATTATAGGTATGGAAAAACAGCATCGTTTTTAACCTGGATATAAAAGCATTTACATTTAATTGGTATGTTTTGAATGTTTATACTTCCTTATTATTCACTCTGTTAGGAAATTGGGAGGCCGAATAATACACAAGAAAGGGTGATTTTTTTTTTTTGCCTTCTCAAAGTAAATCACTGAAAAAATTCCTTTTTTTTTTTTTTTTTTTTTTTATATAGTAGAACTTCAATCTTTTTCATCGGGCAAATTAATCTAATTTGTACCACGCACCCCGAGCTGGGGTCATATTGCGTTGAATGAACTTTGTATGTTTCTTCTTCTCTTATGTTCTACTTTTCTCCTTTACTTAACACTTTTGAGACTTAATAATAGTGCAAAGAAGACCAAATATTCAAAAGAAGCATACGTTCCTCAAAAATCTTGGCAGAATTCCGAACTGCGTGACCTCAGGGCGTTCGACTTGAACGCTGCATTGTATTTATTATCATGTGATGGAAAAGCATCTTGAACTTTGCAAATGTATGACCTCTACCACACAAAGGAGATTTTTTACAGTAACATAAGACAACAGAGATAAAGAGGGTAGGTATTTTCTCAAAGTGCATGTGTTGCAAGCACATGAAGAGGCTGACAAGCTGAGTGCTGTCATGTGATGTCTGTTTCTCCGAGTGGGATGACGCAGATGTGACATCACCGGCTGGTGAATGGGAGCCTTTGATAGCTTGGTGGAGTCTGTGTGCATCAGTAAAATTGTTTGCTAACAACCTTATCTGTGGGCGAAGAGTGGACCTTCTCCTCGTGGAAACCCACAGGGACTTTTTCACGTGATCTGTCGGTGCTAGCATTCTTTTCAGGGCTACTTGTTCGGGCAGGTACCATTGTTAAGATGTGGCTTGAGAGCAGCTAACTTTCCTTTCTCATGGGAATTCAAAGGTAAAGCAATGTATCAAGTCTGCGACCCATTGACTTCAACAGATGGCTGCATTCTTCATTAGAAATGATTTTCCAGGCCTTTACTGCAGCCTCTTTCAGTTCTTCTTTGTCTCTGGGGCTTTCTCACTTCAGTGTCCGAGTAAAATGCATGCTCTATTAGGTTAAGGTCCGGTGATTGACTTGGCCATTCTAACAAACAGTCTGCAAGCCCAAGACATGACATCACCTGCACCGTGTTCCACAGATGACCATAAACAGATCCTTTCTTTTACATATATCTATCTATCTATCTATAAATGCAATTGAAAACAGCTGTCAAGATTACGCAGTACAGTTAAACACCACTGAAAACTACATCTACAAGAAAAAGCGGACATCAAATTACTTGCATTACAACTCATATGAAGTCAATGACAATTAAGGATGTACTGTATCTGCACTGAATAACGGTGTAACCTTCTTCACCTCAGGAAATGAATGAGATGTGACAAAAGCGCTTGCATGAACCCTCACGTGATCTTTTATAAAAACGTATTGGAGATTGTGATCTATACGCGCCACCAGGTTCAAGCATCGGCATGCTCGGTCAACCACAAGACAGAGGATCCGATAAAAAAAAGATTAAATCAAGCAAACATGATACCCACAAGGAAGAAGAGATGGCTCTTGACTTGGATTTCACCAGAATCTAATTATAAAGCAGGCCGAGCCTTGTGATACGGAAAAGGTCCAGAATTTAAGCATATTAGAAGACTACGGATAACAATCGGCGTAAGATTGGTTTGTTGGAGTGAGTAGGGAAGCAAAAACACCAACAGGCACACCAGGCAAAAAAACAAAAGATGTATGGCAGATAAATGATTAGTGTGCTGAACGGGTAAGAAAATGGCGTAGCGGTGATATCATACTGTAGCTAATAAACATTATTAAATTAGGTGGTTTGGAACAGCCCTCGATGCTTCCTTGGGTACGCACACACATATAAACAAAACAGGCCAAGGCATATTTATTGGACAGATAATGTCCAACGAGATAGCCTGCTCAAATCAAATCAAACAGAAGCAATCTGAATGGAAGCTGCTGTCCTTGCAGCCATAAAGCAGCCTGCTTTATGTTCACAGGTACGCCACCCAATCTATAAATTATCAGGCGCATCTTGGATTACAAATGATTCTGTGGACAGAAACCACAACATTAGAACCACCGGATCGTAAATACAACACCACGATGGTTTGTTGTTTTGCTGTCAGACAACCCGTGGAGCTCAGATGGCCCTTTTCTTTGGAGGCGAAGGCTCAAAGAGCATTCTAATGCATTCGTCAGACTTGTTTTCTTTGATCGCAACTTCTCAAAAAGCAGCCAAGCTCATGATCGTGGGCCGCCAATGGCAAGCAAGCACATCACACTCTGCCGCTGCCTGCCGACTCAATTTATTTCTTTACTAACTTGGCTGCTTTCATTTCCACAACAAGACGGGGAACTGACTGAGGACTGGGAAGAGTGTGGGTCATTATTTGTCTCCCTCTGTTGGCTGACTCAAGACGTTATGTGATGAGTTCAAGCATGTTCCAATGATCCAAAATAAACACGGCATGCAAATTACCATCAGAGGACATTTTAGCTGGTGGACAATCTGCTCAGAACACTGCTTTATGCCAATAACATCACAAGATGGTGTTCAATGCATTGCACATATTTACACATGAGATCTTCCATCTTTGTCTGAAATCTAGGCTTACTAACAGAACCACAAAATTTTCACCCCCTTATCAATTCATAATGCAACTTCTGAAATGCTGAATATTATATAAATAATTAAAACAACAACAGCTTAGTCCAAAAATGTTGAGCCCCTTTAAGGCTCCTCATCTCCAATTTTTGCGGTACTTTCTTTTCTTGACATGAAAGTAAAATGTGCCAATGTAGCGTAAACGTTGCTTATTCGTGTAGCTATTTACGTTCGAGCATACTTTCAGATATGTTCGAATGTACTTGCAAATACATTTAAACGTACGTGTACGCTACCTTTAAAAGTATTTATAGTTAGGCTATGTACTTGGAGGCTAAATGCTAAAACCTGAGCATTTTCCCCCCATAATAACACGGGGTATTACTTGCGTATGCCCGGTAAATAAAAATTATTACAAATGAACAAGGTTTACTTATATTTTTTCGAGTGTATTTGTATAATGTAGACCAAATGCTAAAAAAAAATAAAAAAAAAATAAAAATGCTTTCTTTTAAAACTTGAGCATGAGCAAATAATGGCAAAGGGGAAAAATGCTAACATTTTAGCATTTAGCCTATAAGCACATTCGAAACGTAATTGCAAGTACATTTGAACGTGCGACATGATTGACATTACATGATTGAATACTGATGACAATCGGGTTCCTTTAATCGTGGCAGCCCAAATCCTGATGACCACACCCTAATCAATGTGTGGAAATATATGAATTCTACCACGGTATGCAAACGTATGATGATCACAACTGTATAAAATAAAATATAGAAGTATTTGTGATCCTGTAGTTCAAATATAAAAATTAACTAAACTGCTGCCAAACCAAATAAAGGTCAGTTAGACACTGCTAAAAAAGGAAAACATACAAAAATGCAAATGCAGTGTAAGTGAGTAGATTTAATAGTGTTCATTGTGCATGGTTGAAGGGTTTACAGTATCAGGGGGATGTCAGTACTGGAGCACTGTTGGAGTTCAGCAGTCTATCAGCTTCCGGAAAGTAAGTGTTCCCCTGGTGGTCCTACACCGGATGCTCCGTAGCCTCCTGCTTGAGGGGAGAGGATCAAACAGAGGGTGTGCGAGGTGGGAGGAGTCCTTGATGATGCAGGGCCCTCTTTCGGCACCTGCTGGTGGTATGTCTGTTGCGGTGAGAAGTCTAGTTTCCACATTCCTTTGTGCTACTTTCATCACACGTGCTGTGCCACGGTGTGATGCCGGTGCTTAGGGCGCTCTCCACAACACGTTCCGCAGTCCAGTTTGAAATGACATTGGAGGTGTGCATATGTTGTTGGGAGATGCATAGAATTACCTTTTGTGTTATTTTCTTACTTACATAGATCCAATCAAATTGTGCAGGCTTATATTCAATGATTTTTATAAATTCAATTTTGTAAAATTAAAATATTGTTTCTTACAAATTTTCAGATGAGTTTTTTTTGTTTATTTTTTTTATTTCTCATATTTTTTTTCTTTTGAGAGACTGCCCCAAAGCCTACTTTTTCCTTTTTGCAGGTGTTTATTTGACCTTTGAGATCCACTTCTTGTCAACGTTTTGTATTGTTTGATTACAATTTATCCATCTCTTTCTGAATTCCAGTCCTGAGTCAAGTTTTTTTTATTTTATTTTTTTTAAAACACATCCATATCATATGAAGCCCCTCTGGTGCCAGGGTATAATTTTTAGGAAAAAAAAAAAATTATTTATTTTTTGCTAATCTGTACCCACAGTTTAGCAAACTGTACCCACAGTTCAGTAAACTGTTCCCAGTTTAGTAATCTGTACCCACAGTTTACTAATCTGTACCCAGAGTTTAGTAATCTGTATACATTTTTATGCTTATACCCTGGCACCAGAGGGGCTCCATAATATCCTCATTTCCATCCTAACTTGTCT
The DNA here is from genome assembly GCF_051991245.1 of Festucalex cinctus. Classification (NCBI taxonomy): domain Eukaryota; kingdom Metazoa; phylum Chordata; class Actinopteri; order Syngnathiformes; family Syngnathidae; genus Festucalex; species Festucalex cinctus. The sequence goes on from NC_135419.1 coordinate 12,232,693, forward strand.
ATACTCTTATTTTAACTGTTTTTGTTGTTTGTAATCAGACTGTGAATACTGGCAAGTGTTACTAATGTCATGCATTAATACTTCGTTCGTCACATTATTATCTATGATGTCAGCTAATGTGTTATCTATTCATGCTGCACAATGAGAAGCATTTCTGCTGGATCTGGTAATTTTAGAAAAGGAGTTGAGGCTAAAAATTCATGGACGCATGGATAATTCTTCTGTCATTTTGTGTTTGTATGGCTCTTGAAGATCAATGTTGTAATTACCGTAGATGAAAATTATTTTTCCCTGGAACAGATTATTTTGATTTCAATTATGGGGACAAAAGGTTCAGGTATGTTTTATGTTCCTTTGTATTTGATATTGGAATTTGTATGTGCACCACAAAAGTTGCTGAATAAAGCAATAAGGTTCCAACAATCATGATTATTCAGGTATAGGGTTAGGGTCAGTGAAATAGTCAAGCTAGGTTTAAAAAGAAAAAAAAAAAAAAAACTTAAGGTAGAGGTTATGATATAAATCCTTTAATATATGAAAGAAGCACATTTCAACATAACATACAGTGTAACAGACCATGTCCCACAGTTTTCATATTCGCTGACAGGATTTCTTTATAAAGGACATCACCCGAGCTGTGCTTAGCATGTTCAGTGGTTTCCGTGAAGCAAAAAGCTCTACAATCGGACGCATTTTGTCAACTGAATTCCCAGATCATTTACACTTGACTACTGACGCAGAGTTGAGAGCTGGGAGAGGCCCGCGCGAACGACTGCATTTCTGTTAACAACAATCATGCTAGCCCGAAGGTGGTCCCGGTCGACCGCGGTGAGGTAAAAACGCGCCTGATGACGACGATGCTCCTGTTTCTAACAACCCATTTCCTGAAGACACTTTAAAGCGTGGAAGGACAATGGCTTCTTTGCAAAAATATAAATGTCAATGCCTGGAAATGCAAGGAACGGAATGTCAAACTGCTTTCTCACTCTTAAATCTAAACAAGAAAAGAAGAAAAAAAAAAAAGGGACTTCAACAAAGACACCTTGATATTCACATTCCTCTTTTGTGCTGTGCACTGCATAAAGCTAACTTGTGGCGTGAGGAGCGTGGGCTAGGTCCATGCTATTTCCCACTTAGACATTCATGGGATGCATAAGGCTCCTCCATGGGGGAATGATTTAAACGCCCACCGGGAAAGCTGGGAAATTAACAAGCTAGTTCATGCAAGGCCATTATAATAAAAGGACAAAGCAGAAAGAGCTTTGTTCACCCCTCCTACATTAAAAGGCATTCAAAGCAAGAATTTGCAGGCAGGGGGACAAATCACCTAGAACTTCAGAGGATTCAGAAATTGCTGCTACATAAATATGACATTATCCATTAGCTGGTAGGCCTCGTGCTAGACCCTCCGCACCTGCCACATTCATAAAGGTAAGAATTCCACCAGAGTTCCTCTTCTTAAACACACAATGTCCTACTACACTACGTTTACATGCAGTCAATAGCCCTTTCAAAACTCAAATATTGGCAATACATTTTTGTATTTTGAAAGGCCGTGTAAACACTAGTGATTTAACAGTTAAATTCCTTTTTAATTGGTTTATCATACAAATTGCTATGACAACTGTGTGATTAACATGCACATGGCTAAAAAAAATTTGCTTGCTGACTACTTACGGACAAAAAAAGGAAGTCTGGTACTCGGGATACAAGGCTCAAAACCTTGACGTTAACCCAAATATTGACTGCATGTAAACAGTCACTCAAAACGTGACATGGGGACCGGGTGTTTAAAACCCTGAGAAACGCTTACACTCAAGAGCTTTCTGAACAAAGCGACTCATCATTTATTTCGCTGCGCGTCAACAACTTTGGAGAAGATCAAACTCAAGCTATGTAGTTTTTGAAAATAAACACAACTGTCATATCAGGCAAATGTTACATTATTTGTGTTTGATGCTCTAAATAATTCTACATTAGCTCTGAAGGCAAATCTGTGTTCTCCCATGCTCACCCACTGATGACATCTAAAAAGCTCAGAAAAGCGTTTATCAGCACTGAGACAAATGATGAGGCTGTAAAGAATTTAGTTTGAAAACAAATAAGTTGCTGTGCGTCTTGTTCAAACGAACCAAGCGTGTAAAAATACATCTGGGTGACAGCCTACAAAACACGGGCACGTAGGCGAGCGCGCGGCGTGTGACATGTACACACCGCTTGAGATCACACGGCGTGACAGACTCAAATTCCATATACGGATTCCACAGGTAAAAAGTGTTGCTGTGCTGTTCCCAGAATATTAAGGCGCCTCATCTTTCATGTTTTTTTTTTTTTTGGCTTATACTTGAGCGCATCCCACTAACATGTTGACAGTTGCAAAGACGCAAACACCTCGCCATGATGACAATCCGTGTGGCGTGATGGTCTGCTGACAGGCGGGACGAGGCGCTGCTCAGATTATGAACCAGCAACTCAAGTCGAGACAAGACAAACGGGTGAAGTGCAAAGTGAAACAAATATTCTGAATATTTCATTAGCCTAGGGCCAATAACAATGTAAAATGACAATAAGAGCCTGGTACTGCACTACACGGTAATAATCTAGTTCAAGTTCAAGCAGCATTCCTATTATATTGACAATGTTCAAATGTAACTTATTTCCTCATCATCCCAGACAAATCGGCATGACTGCATGGGTGACAAATGGTATAATGTTCATTTACTTCTTGTAAACTGGTGCTTCCCCAAATGAAAAGGGACGCTATATTCACATTTTGCCAATAGAAATCCTAATACTAATGTCAGCTCTTTGAACAATTACAAAGTTGAAAACATTTGCTTGTGGGCAACCAATATTTGGTCAAACTAAAAAAAAAGAGCCATTTTGTTGCCAACTGCTTGGTCTAATAACAAACCCGCAATTTTAAAATCTCTATACATATCCTGTAACTATATGAAAGAAGAATATAAATGCTAAAACACATAGTTGAATGTAGAATTTAAGCATAAGACAAATGTGGTAAAAGGCCCCAAACCAGCAAGCCCATGTGCCTGAGGGATGCTGCGAGAGAAACAAAAAGTCTGCGCTTGGCTAACCCGGCCATCCCCATCACATTATCAGTTCCATACTTGATTTCTCTCTGCATAACGTATGTCCGTTGTAATTCACCAGACACGAATGGAGAGAGAAATATATTTTAAACAAGGCTGACACAATCGATTTTCAGACAAGCCCTGAGGTCTTGCGGGCTTGTTGCAGACAGGAGGACAATCACTGGAAATTAACGACACTTTTTACATTCCGACTTGGGTTAAATGTGTCGAAACATCTGAAGTGTCAGGCATAACCATCCGGAGGTCAGGGGTCACCAATGAGAAGACAAACAGAGTGATGTGTTCCTCGCTGACAATGTAATGCTTGACCGAAAGAAAGGGGTCATTTTCCTTTGTTGTAGTCCCTTCAATGGCTTTTAAGCTCCCATCTGACAAGCATCCATGTGCAAGATTTTGCCATTAATGCACTTGTCTGAGAAGGCAAAAAAAATAAAAAATAAAATCTTATGAAACAGTGTTTTAAAAAGTATGCGGGGTCTCCGTCAAGGATTTCCGTAAAATCCCATTTGAGTGGAAACATGGTTTTGTTTTGGAAATGTTCCCTTCCGAGAGCTTCCCACATCCGACTAAAGGAACAGTTTTGTGTATATAGATGCGCTACCTAGCTCAGAGTAGTTACAAATCAGACAGGAGGGCTGCCTCAGAGACCTGCAGGGGTTTGCGAGGGACGGGACTCCTCATGCTACCTACCCAGTCACCAGTTGGCTTTGACAGCTTTGATGTCACTGACCAGGTTCTGAGCCAGGCAGATTCCAAAAATCTGGAGAGGAAGCCACACAGGAAATGAAAGAATTAAGTCAAGGATGGTGATATTGGACACTGTTCCGCCATAGGGATTTGCGCATCGGTGGAGATCTCGCCACAAGGTGTCAGCGACAACACAAAATTACAGCCCCCCTATATATGACCGTGACTTACTTGTAAAAGTGCGATCCCAACAAAGGTGCCAGCAACAATAATGAGGTTGTCCTGCAGCCACTTTTCAAATTGCCCCACGCAGCCTTTGGTATAGATGTAACTTTGTTGATCCAGCTTCTATACAAAGCAAATTCAAAGTTCCGGTAATGAGTCAGAAAGAAAAAAAAAGAAAAAATCTATTTCAAAAAGCACACAAGTGATCTGCTCTGACAGGACAGCAACCTGCTGAACTCTGACCTATGACTAAAGGAGGACAAAACAAACACGGCAAAGAACGTTTGACTCCTGTGTCACAGGAAAATGTGAGTGATGGCTGAGTCACTCTCTCCATTCGAACATGTGGGAGTGTTTCACAGAGGGCACGGTTAGGCCTCAACTAAACAGAGGACGCTGCTTCTTGTGCCTGACAAGATTACAATACAGTACTACTACATTTTGCGCCGCTCTTCAGTGGAACTTCCATTTAAAGGAACTCACAATTCAAACTTCCTTTTCCTTCATTCTATTAGGCAGAGTGTATGGACATTAAAAATGTGAATATCAATGGCATTTGATTTCCTGAAAAAAAGGTTTAATCTGATTAAGTATCAAAATAATGGCATACCGAGTACACTACAAGTGGTGTGCATTTGTGCAACCGGTCCATTACGGTGACATAATGTATGAAAACCATGACGGATTCTCTCACCAAATTTTTGTGGACTTAGGAAGGCATGTGCCAATCATAGTCTGACAACTTGCAACATTTCGGATTATAGTAACATATTATAGTAACGTATGTCATATTTATATATCAATGAGGCAACGCTTACGACATACAACATTAATATAATCAAAATATTGCAAGTCTCATTCTAATATTTACAGACTACAACACACATGCCTATGCATGTCCATTAAAGGAACACTTTACTTATTGATCCATTTTTAGCAGCAAAAAGTTGCTACTTTTTCAATAATTAATTTGGTGACGTGATTATTTTTTTATGTACATTTAATAACTTTTAAACCGATGTTAAAATGAATCGAACGCCGGCATGTTTGTTACACGTGACTAAATAACCCGGATGTTTACGTCACTAGTGTGTAAACGCTACACTATGGAAGCACTATGCAACGCAGCCGTGCATCTAGCGTCAAACCCGGAAGGATTAAACCTTATCGCTTCGATCCAACACGACAAAATAACCCTACCAAAGGAAAGTCTGCCTTGGATGTGAAAGTTGTGGCGCCAGATGGTCTTTTCGGGCACAAAATAAACTTTAACGAACGAGTGAATCAGGCGGGGGGTGGTGCGGGAGCTGCACAGGAATGGACAATCCGCTAATGAATGTGTGCTGTCTGGAAATGAAAGAACTCGAGGATCGGTTCCTTGCGGACAATCTCAACTGCCAATATCCAACAGGTAAAGTGACACACAGCACGAGCAATGCAAAACGTGTGGAACTGACGAACTATTTCAGGAAAAAGAAAAAATAGTAAAATTAAATGTATCATCGTTACAGCGCCCAACCTCCCCTAGCTGTTTTTTTTCCTTTTCTTTTTTTGCGTAGCGTCCCGATGATGTAAACGAAAGCTTGCAAGAAGGTTGTGTATTAACCGTGTTTATTTATAGACAGAATGAAGTAAGGAAATGCGAGACGCCGTTACCTAGGCTGGTTATCAATGGTTTGGATCCGAACGAAATGCAAATGAAAGTGGAAGGCACCACAGGAAGAACAGCGGGACAGAACACAAATGTAGTACGTCGCACATGACACATGATAATGACACTAATCCACATTCTATAATTTTTTGGTTAAAATAAGATTATGAACATGGTCAGTTTGTTTAGTATAAACAACTTACGAGCTAATAAAACATAACGTCCTCGTCCCCGTACTTGACGATGTTCACACTCAAATGAATTATGAAATAAAACAGTCCGTGCAGTATAATAACAAATGCCCCCCCACCCCCGAAACATGCCTACCTTTCGCTTTAAATTTGCTTCGCTTCTCCGAGATCTTTCAGTGGCCGTAGTTAGACCTCGATTTGTGCCGGCTGTTGGGTGAGAGTGAAGGCTCCGTGTTGCTAGCAGTTGCGGAAGTAGCCGCCAGAGATCCTCCATCGGCTTGATTATTTCCCACGTCTGGTTCTTTAAAGATACTCGGTACTGCGTTGGGCTTTAGTATTAGGCGTGTGGCGTACCCCATCTCAAATTGTAACATATTTTCTTAGTCCTCATGCCTGAAATGTTCGCTGCGCGCACGCCTGCTTGTCCTTCGGGAGGTTGACAGCACTTAGCAAACAAACCATTGTCTACTCAAGTCGTTTTTTTTTTTTGTTTTTTTGTTTTTTTTAGGGGGGTCTCGCGGGTTTTTCCTTGCCGACGCCTTGCAAAATTTTGCAATACACAAAGGCATAAGTGACAGTTTGTGTCCTCCTCGTTGTTATGTCTGCGTGAACTACTGTTCGCCAAGCGAGTATACACACTTGTTACGTCACCACTCGGGGGCGTTCCAACACGGAAGTACTTCTATGTTGAAGAAAAGTTAAATAAATCAATATAAGGGTGTATTCTTCAGCTCTTATGCATTTTTCGTAGCTAAACTAACTATTTACTGCCGATCAAGCCATACATGTAAAATTAAAGGAGCCTTCCTTTAAAATTTTGGCGAGAACCCATTACGGTTTTCGTACATTATTCCATCGTAATGGACCGGTTGCATACCGCAGTACAGTACACGGGTTGGCTGTGTTCGTCAGACCGTAATAAATATATATTTTTTCTTTCTCAAAGGAAGGATATTAAACCTGAGGTTAGGAGTACCAACCAAGTTATGGCAACACTTGACAATGTCATATAAAACTTTTATAGCACAATAGACCAGGAAATAAGCTCAAAATGAACAATAGCATGTTGCACCATACGTGACGTCACAGTGATTACCGTACGTAAACGCAGACAAAATGTCCAATATCGCAGCATGGCATGTCATTATTTTTCATAGATTGGTTTAAACATTTTTTTCAGGGACTCAGAAGCCATTATTCACATTTTAATGTTCATACACACTGCCGAACAGAATGAAAGAAATACAATTTTGAATCATGTTCTGTTAAGGTGATGCGAATGTTGATGCTACCTAATGATGGAACAGTCATCCCTACTAAAATGGCTGCCACATTGATGCGCTTTATAGTCTGCTCTTTAGTCTACTATAAATTCTGTTTATCTATGACAAGAGCAGCTCAACCAGAAACATTTGACCAGTCTCTCTGTCTGTTGATGGCACCACATCACTGTTTCCTGGCACTGTGGAGAATTGCAGGTAATTTTGGAACTAATAGACTTGGACAGGTCCTGTACAAAGTGCTCCAGGTCTATTGAATGGAGGTTCCATTATACTCGGTGCTGTGTTAGCTCATAAGCAAAATGAGGCATAAAAAGTGAAGCCTCAGATTAGGTATACATTTTGTTCACAAGCACAATCTCATCCTAATTTTTTAACCAATAAGGGATGAGGGGGGAGCTCACTTTGTAGCAAGTTGTTCATGAGGTCAACTACTTCAGCTAATTCATTTGCAGTCTTGGCCGTACTACTGGATTCTGCGAGTTTCTCCATAAACAAGCTGCGCCTCTCTGATAGCGCCGGGAAAATATTAGTCGCCAGGGTGTAAACAGACACGAGGAAAATGAATTCATACCTACTCAGCGGCCAGTGGTTCACCGTGCTGCAGTGTGCCTAGCAACAAGCAATCTGTCGGACTGCAGTGCAGTGAGTCGTAACTGCCACACCCACACCCACAAACACACACACAGAAGAGAGCGGACTGGCATAACCCAGCCGATTGCCAATTACAGAGTGGCGTAAGGCTGCACTCTGGGCTATAACGGGAGGCTAATTATACCTGCTAGAGGAACAATCTGTTATTAAGGCAGGAAGCGTGCAGAGGAGCCTGGGTAATTAACTCCGTAGATTCTCAAGTTCTGCTGTGATGCTCTACTGATGTTTTTGGGCATTTCTCTGTTTAATTGTATTATATTAGGGATATTAGGCATTCAAATCGCCGTTGAATGCTCAGGTCGTTTGAATCAGCTCGACCTCGAAAACTCAGAGGCCTGTGATTTGTGTAAACATCCGCGGCTCCATGCTCTCCATCATGTGAAATGTAAAAATATATCGGAAAAAACCCCATCAAGTGTGCTATAACGTGACCTAGACCTGAATCAAATATATGGAGCATAGGGACAGACATTCGAAAACATATCCTGGTTTTCATGGGGGAAATTACCATTCACAAAAGTGATTGCACTTTCTTTCATTTGTTTTGGTAGGATTTGAAAAATCTGGATGTTCAGAATTTCTGTTTCAATGCCAATGTTGTAAAGAGCAGAAAGATGCAAACCCAGAAGAGTTTCAAATTCAAATTTGTTAATGTGGCCCAACTTTTTATATATTAGTTCAGACTAAATCAACCAAGTATTGCATTTCTCCTCAACTACTTCATGACAAGAATCTCATCAAACAGTTTCACACAATCGACAGAATAAGAATTTTGTCAAGCATTGCATTTCTCATCAACAACTTCATGACAAGAATCTCTTCAAACAGTTCTACACAATCGACAGAATAAGAATTCTGTCAAGGTTTCTGTACGAATTATTCTTAACCATCAGATAATCGATTGTTATGACCATCAATATTGTAGAGGGAAGTAGAAAGACAACACAAAACACATCTGACAATACCCACCTCTTTACGTCGAACATCATAACCACACTGCGTGTTGATGACACCCTGTTAAAGAAAACAGACAAAAAGAGAGAAGTGAAATCTAGTGGTGGTGTATCAGTTCCTTTTTGTAATTTTACAGTTGGACACCTAAGGGGAAGTCATTTACCGTTATTACTTCAAACTGAATTTTAATATGAACAACTGGAGGTCAAACCCAGATCAGATTGTGTTTGACCTCAGAGGGTCCACTGTATTAAATCTAGGTGCAATAATTGGTTTCAGTGCCTCACCACAGGGTCTTTGAGACAGCAAGACATAGGGACACCACAGCGCTCCCTACTGTGGTTCTGTTCAGTGCAGTTGAAGTACATGTTCAAGTTCCAGTCATCGGGGCCGTCAGCACCACAGCATGCCCACTAAGAAACAAACAACAGGCAGAACTGTAACTGGCAATTAGAGAACAACCAACAGACAGACAGGGATTTTCATTTGATCTGGTCTTGGAAAGGCTCTGAGACAGCAAATGGTGGCAAAGATAAAGGCTACAGATAACTGACAATAGAGAAGCTAATCCGCTTTATGCAGTAACGAAGCACATCGTTTTCACATGGGAACCAATTATCTCTGCCACCTCATATAATTGGATAAACACAATTACATTAATTTTGACATTTATAGCAGACTGGTCCCCTCTGTCCAGAACATCTGCCTCCAAACGAGACTTAAGCAAAGCAGGACATCTGTGTGGATGGTCGTTGTAGGCGGCAGCGGCACACTTACATATCCCTGGGCGAAGTCAATGAGGTTCTGCAAGTCGATGTCATCCCGGTAAGCCTTGATATTGTTGTTAATGAAGAAGTTGAGCTGGTCTTTGATCCAGTCCTTAAAGACGAAGGCGAGGATTCCCGCGGCGAGCTCCAAGAAGAAGATCAAACCCAAGAACACGGAGAACTAAAAGAGGTCACACACAAGAGGGTCAGTACACATGGAGAGTCACTACTCACTACCACTTGTTATGATACCATTTTACTAGCATTGTTGGTCAGATCTTGTTGAAGGCTTAGTCACAATTTGCTTGGCGAAAACCGCAGTCCCAGAGGTAGCATTAAATCATCCCCTTACAGTAAACGGAGGTGGAGACAGGCTAATGATTAATGTAGCAAAACCCTATTAGCTCCTCTCTCTGACGCCTGACTTACTGCTACTAATGGAAATCGGCTGGAGGTAATAGCTACTCAGAAGTGCAGCCAGCAGGTTTGTCTGTATCATCTCAACCAAAATACATCCCCCAAAATGTCGTCGTCGTTCAAAACTATTCTATTTTATTTTCGCACCAAAAGGCACAGAAGAATGTTCGTAAGTTTGAATCCGATTGTCTCTGATGTTTGGCGACGAGACAGCAGTTTTTTTGTGTGTGTGATGAAACCACCAATTCACTTCAAGTGAGTCACAGCGACACCTGTGACTTCGGCAGCCTCTGCTCTGGGCGTGAACTGCTCTTCTAAAGAGGTCTCAAGTGGTTCGACTGGTGTGTGTGTGTGTGTGTGTGTGTGTGGCCTTTGAAGGTTACAAGGCGCTTACAAATTTAAGCAGGCGCGTGTTCTCCCGCAGTGCTCCAATGCAGCCGGCAAAGCCCAGCACGAACATGACCGCGCCGACAACAATAAAGAGCCAAACAGGGTCGAAACCTCCAAGATCTGTGATGGATGACAGATTGGACAGCACGCCCTGAGGGAGGAGGAGACATAAAGACAACAGTGAAAATGATATTTCCATCAAATGAGATGTCCTACCTTTTTTACCATGCGATGTAAAAGAGAAATATTTAAACCTCATCTTGTGACAAAGCTAAGCTCAAAAGTGCCCCAAAAAAGGATGCTGGTTGCATTATGAATAAAATATGTTTTTATTATTTTAACTGGCATATTTCCCATCCAGCTGACAAAGCTGTGAAACAAAGTCACATTTATCAGGAGCACTGTTCACACATTTATGCCAATGTTCACAGTGTCCTTCCTCTGCACATCCTGCCATGATCCACCATATGTTTTCCGCTCACTAAAGTGTCTTAGAGCGAATATAGTGTTTCTTCACACTTTTGTAAAACTGTCATCTTTCACAATGTTAGAGAGCTAAAAAATAATATAAATAAATAAACAAGATCGAAACAAAATTCACTACAGTACACTCCCTCTTTTAATGGGCAATGTGCTGTACAGCCAACAAATAGAATTCACATGTGTCGAGATCCGGTCCTCGAGGGCCGGAGCACTGCATGTTTTTTAGGCTTCTCTACTTCAACGCATCTGATTCAATGATCAGGATAATTATCAGGCTCCTGCAGAGCTTGCTGATGAGCTTAAATATGAATCAGCTGTGTTGAAAATGGGAGGCCTCCAAAACCTGTAGTGCTGCAGCCCTCGAGGGATTCAGTTTGACACCTATGGTTTTGATTTGGCATATGAACCCACCCTAAGAGTTGTTTACTAAAACTATTAGATTCCTATGAGGTCAGTTCATGACTTGAGTGACAGAAAAAAAAAAAAATCAGAACAATGACAATCCAAATGACAATAATCTTTACAGCTGACAAAGTACGAATGTAACATATACTTCGGCTTCCACATATAGAGAATCAGAAAGAAATGAATCGGGCCTGGCATAGGTAACATTGTGTGTAAATGCAAAAATATAAACAGCAAATTGTCATCAAAATAGTGGATCATCAGTTATCCTTCAAATTCACAAAAAAAACAAAAAACTAAATGCTTTCATAAAATTTAAAGACCTTACTATTTAGTAAGGGTGTCACGATTTCGATTTTTTATCGAAATCGATCGAAATTACGTCACGATTTCGAGCATCGAAATAGAAGAGAGGACACACGATTCGATGCCCCCCCCCCCGCGCCCGCCGCCACCGCCGCCACCGCCACCTCCCAGGAAAGCAAATGAGACGCAGCCATTCAGCTACTAGCTAACGGCACTTGTTAGCTGACTTCTCCTGCAGTCATGATGGCAAGCGCGGACAGACACAGCAATGGTGCTTCAAGCCGCTCCCGCTTCTCTCGTCACCAGTTTGGAAACATTTTTGCGTTCCCGGTGAGTTATGTCGACAACGTTCACGTTGTCGATAAAAAGACCACAGTTGCAAGATATGCTATGTGCGCGTACTGTACTCGGCCACGGTGTTACGCCCGGCTCGTCAAGGGGAAGGGAAGTAACACAATAACAGAAAATATAGAGTAGATAAACACGGGTCGACTTTAACATCTGAGTAGTTTTAATTGAAATTTCAGGCAGGGGTTTGACAAGGGAGTGAAAGTGGAAGGTGAACAAATAATAACCGCATTTGACAGAACTGACAGAACGGAGGAGAAACAACAATAACCAATAGGGGTATAATACACGGATACACAATAGCGTCGCGCTGGCACAGTCGTCCAATCGGAGTGTCGCGCTGGCACAGTCGTCCAATCGGAGTGTCGCGCTGGCACAGTCCTCCAATCAGAGTGTCGCGCTGGCGCATTCAAACTGAAGTACCATTATACGGGCACCAGCCGACACAAACACACACATACATACTAGGGGAGCGGCCGCCAGCCGTAACAACGGGAAACACGACAAACATGACGGGACATTTACGCAGGCATCACAAAGATTTAGATTTATCAAATTCAACTAGAAGTGGGAAAACAACGGTCCAACCAACTATTTCATCCTCATTTACAGTGAAACTTCCACACACTTCAGCTCGCGCGAAACGCCAGATCCATAGGTCTATTTATAGCAGCAGACCTGCAGCCTTGGAAAACGCTGGATTCAAACATTTAATTAGTGTACTTGAACCACGCTACAGTATGCCCAGCAACTGTAAATGTTGGGATATAGTTTGTTCAGGCTGTATTTGTTCCATGACTTTGGATACAATATATTTTTTGTTGTTGTTGCACATTGCACATTATTTTAAGAGGAACGCACAGCACACTGTTGTAACCAAAAACAGTCAATAGATGGCAGGCACCCACTGTGACTTTTTGTTTTTGTTTTTTTATTTTTTATTTTACACTTCAGTAAGAACAAGACGGTTAACTTTATATTGTAAATAAATTCTTTGAATTTGATCATTCCTGCCTAATGTCAATTATCATATATTACATAAATTTACACAAAAATAATATGGAAATTGCATCACCTATATGTAGCCGATCTTTTGAAATAAGATTTACTGTACAATGAATAGAACCAATGATCATAGACTAGCCTTAGCCTACAGAAGCATATGCCTCTGTGTTATAAAGTGGGGGAGCGGGAAAAAAAAAAAAAAAAAATCGAAAAAAAAATCGAATCGTGACCCCAAAATCGAAATTTAAATCGAATCGTGGAGTTGGCGAATCGTGACACCCCTACTATTTAGGCTTGTCACATTCAAAATTAAAATGGTTCTTGTCAAATGTTGGAAAAGGTTGTGGCAGGATTTAAACGGATCTCACTTCTGACCTCACAAAAACATGGCATCTTCCTGAGGTGACCAACCTCTTACATTGAATGTACTATATCTCAGAGACCAGGAGAAATGTTATGTACACAACAACATAACACAAACCTACAGTTGTGTTCAGCAGTCCATACTCAATTGACATACTGAGTAAAACTGTGATCCCAGTATTTTCATTAGTTTCCTGTGGAAAACCCCATTCCAGAGAGTGTCAGTCAATCCAATGAGTAATGTCAAACCAGCCATTTGCATGTTGCCACTCAGATGCCAATTGCTGAAGTCAAATCCAGGAGACAAGAAGTTGAGAGTCTCACCCTTATAAAGTTATAGTAAACAATGAGCCAATTTTTCTATTGAGCGTAAGTGAGCATTGATTCAACACAGAAACATGTCAAAATAGAGGGGAAAAAGAGAAAACTATATTCTCTCAAAATCACTTTTAAGAATTACAGGCATTTGCTATGAATGGCAAGGACTTGATCGTACACTTTAAAGATCAAGACAATATTTTATTACCAACCATCATTATTATTTGTATGATTATATTATTATGTTTTATTCTATGGTGAGGAATGAAATGGACTTCAGTAGGGTGAAAAAAAAAAAACCTGCAGTTGTGATGAAAATAATTATTTTAATCCCTGAGACGCAAACCAACCATTATTCCAATCTTGTACCTGCTATTAATCATTCAGCCGTAATCCCTTTAAATTATTCAAACTGTTCCACAAAGGGACTTGGGTGCAGGCAATTTGCTCAGAGTTCATGACCACATGATACTAATCACAACGTGCTACCACAAAGACACAGTATTTAGGGAGATGGCATGTATAATTTCAAGATAATTAATGAACATATTCACTGGTAACAGGACTTGAAGACATTTTAAATGTTTTTACCGATCCACTGATAATGGGAGGTTAATGACTGGAAGTGCCCTTTAATGCTCAAATAAAGTTACAGATACAGAGTTAGCGATGACACATGGCAGTTTTCCAAAAGATCCCTGATCTCAGACACTTGAAAATGATGTCATGCTGAGATATGCTCATGCACTACTCATCTGCTCAAACAAAATATCTACCAGTAGTTTGTCCAGCACCATTTACTAACCAGCTCTTCCTGCTCTGTTCATTAAGCCAGATACGATGACATCACCAACAAGCTTTAGTGACCTTTTTTTTTTTACCGTGAACTACATTTATATAATTTATACCATCTAGCGCATTCTGACATGAAACATGCATGTGTAAATAAAAGGCTTAAAATGTTACCTTTTCAAACCCTTTCATATCCAATGTTTTACTGTATTTCGTTGCTGCATGTCACAGTAAAAATATTGGAAGAATGCAAGCTATGCCAGTGTGCAGTGTATGTTTTTATGCAAGTGTTGAAACGTACCTTCTCTGCCCATGCCCACAGGCCTATGGCGAGGAATGCTGCTCCCAGTAACTGCAAAACAAAGCGCAAAGAAAACGGGCATTTGTCAGACAGAACACTAACAATATAACAAGTATATGATAAACTTATAAACAACTATGAATCTGAACACAAAAAGGAAAAATAATGCTGCAATGTCTACATGTGGAAATAAATCTCATTGCAAAGAGCTAAATTTGGAAAACGGGTTTTCTGAGGCATCAAAGAGAACTAAAGTCTGACAGTAGGTCCTGTAGACAGACTTAATCATTGCATTTGCAGGTTGAATTCATTGCTCCAGGCCACTTAAGAGGCTGACGATGCGATATCCGGAGGATTAGGGGAAAACCGTTCCATCATTAGCTTCCTGTCCCTGTGAGGGATGTATGCTGGCATCACTGTTGGGGGGAAAAAAACAAAAACAAAAACAAAAAATAAAAAAAATAAAAAATAAAAACAAAGACCTGCAGAGATTTTTAAGACTGCTCTTTTATTGGAATATATAACATATATGTTGCATTTACACGTGCCCTTTTCTCGGACAAATACAAAACATTAAACTACAAAGTACATTGACAATAACTGTTGTTTTTTGTGTCATTACTTGCTCCTGAGAAAAAAAAAGTGACATGGTTGCAATCAGACCACAATGATAAATAACTATCAAAACTGCTGGTTCATGTTTACTTGAGCTTGAAGGATAGACAATTTGACAATTTCACAAATAACAAAGATGGCTGCCACTGATGTGAAGCCATGTGCTCAAAGAATTGTACATCACAAAATTAATGGACAAATCAGACAAAAGCTTTTCTCCCAAAGAGGAACTACTGCACTTCAAGCTGTTGCTGATAAGAGAAGTGAATCACTTGTGTAGCTGACTGGGTGTGGGCAATTGCGACTTGAGGTAACATGCACTTTGTTGTGTGACTAAAGAGAATGATGAGATATAAATAAATCTTAAGACATTCTGTAGACGTGTGATGGTGAGAATGCATCTGTTCACAACTTAGAGTGAATGGTTAAATCTTTTCGGACATGCCAACCATAGTTAAATCACATGAACACACGTCAATAACATCTCCCTTCACCCCAATGTTATGTCTAGATTTCGTCAAAGGAGCCAGCTACAGTCGTTTACTTTCAGACGCACTAAATATGGTATGAATCAATAATAATTACAATTTGATCAGTACTTCGTTCTAACCATTTCAAACCCCACAAATATGTGAAAATGCAACATGCTGGCGGTATACTATTCCTCATCCTCCGCATCGAGAGGGGCGTGATGAGGTGGCTTGGGCATCTTATGCTTCCACAGGGCATTCCAAATGGTTGTATTCGCAATGGTCAATAGTTGTTGAATGGCTCTAACGTTCTGTCACGTTCAAATATTTTTGGGTTCAAACTTCAAACAAAGAGAAAATCTGACTTAAATTTTCATCTCTTGCCTCATATCCTTCTATTAAAGTAAAATGCTTTTAGTCTACAGAAAAAAATAAATTGGTCCCGAATACTTTTAAAAGGAAATGTAATGCAAACTTTTACTCTCACTTCTCCATCTAAATAAAATGACTGCAGACCATTTTCAATGTATTCTGAATCCCACGGCTAGCTATATTGTATAATGAAGTCTATGATCACAGAACCCTTGTACACCTGAAAACTGACAATGTACCTTCTCTTGTTTTTTTTGAGGGCACTAAAACAAATTTAATCTCAGGTTAACTCTTGACTGAAGTGAAGTTGTCTGTATTACTGCATTTAAAAGGAACTAAAGTGCCTTTGTACAAAGTACTTACACAATATTACTTCCCTCTTGAAATTCCCCAACGGTGTAATGTGAGGGTGTAATGTGTGTTAAACATTAGAATTATTAAAAAAATAAAATAAATAAATAAATAAATGGGAAAAAAACGAAATAACATCAATCTACACTGAGACACAGTGTCTCAAGTATGTTGTAAAATGCTTAATTAAACAAGTATTCAATCACTTTTTGAAGACATTTGTCTTAACATTTCTTACATTTATCTAATTTATTTCATTTGCTGTTTATTTGTGTCACCGCTATCATCATGCATTTGAGTTATTGCAGGGAAACTTATACCCATTATGCTGGCTTTATTCATGAATATTGGCTCAAATAAAATCCTCAATGCTTCTCCAGGGTGTTTTTAGACTCCTGCCCCCCCCCCCTCCCAAAAAAACACAAAAACAAAACAAAACAATGGATGGCTCAAAAAACTTTTACTCATTTTATTGCATCAAAGTTGCCTGAATGAATAATGAAACAAGTAAATACGACACACTGATTATAATCCAATTGTAGAAAAGAACCTTGCAGGCTTATAGAACACCAACTGTCTATTATTTGATGAAATCTGGAAGAATTAATGTTGTGAAAAGCGGATCCCACATGTTGGGTTGGCCTATGGAGTATGAATCATCCATTTTTACCGAAAGGAAGCCCTGTCATAATTTGGCTGTGTCATTGTAGCTCATGGTGCAAAAAGATCACGTGGATTTGAGCGGAGCTGATCCAGTCCGTGTCAACACAGAGATTATCAATACTAAACGGGGCTTAGTCAATTAATCTTGTTAACTTCGACTAACTACCGGATCAACTGAGACACACACAACATATAAGGTTTAAGCTATCACATCTCTAACACCTGCTGCTGTGTTAATACTTTCAGATCAGACGATGAGATGTGAACAGCTAAATCCATGTTTGTAAATGGGTGGTTAATTACTACATAAATAAACTATAAAAAGATTTTTGAGTGCCACTCGGGGCAAAAACCTATCACCACACATATTAATCAGGTGTCTGGATAAGAAGATAGTACGTACTAAAGTGTGGAAATTCCCAATGACAAAGTATTGTAATGACGGAGATTCATCATCTACAAGAAAACTGTACTATGAAGTCTTTCAGGAATCTAGCGCAATATCAATTGTGGACTGGCCACTGCAACACTCAGTCATGCCACACAAATATAAATAAATGTTGGTTTTATCTAGAAATAAATTTGCATTTGTCCTTAGCTATTAGCACTCAACAACTACTAAATACATGAGAACCCAAGATTTGTTGAGTTAGGCCTGACGGCTGTTTTTAACCAATTTTTTTTTGCGGAATCCCACAATGTCAGTTCTGTTCTCTATCACGTCAAGTCTTTGACCTAAAGATCCTTGTTTTCTTAAAAAATAATAAATAAATGTGTATGTATGTAAATTAAACACTAAGATGAAATAGCTACAAGCTTTTTAGCAGTACAAGTTCTTATTAATGGTCACAAGAATGTTAACCAGAAAATGGTTTTCTAAGCAAATAAAAACCTGGAATCTGTTGATAACTTAGCAGAGTGAATGGTTAAATCTTTTTCGGACATGCCAACCATACTTACATCACCTGAAGAATCCTTGAACATTACGAACACACGTCAATAACATCATACTAGTGCCGTTGGCACTTGTCTTGCAAATATCTTTTGAGTGGACAAAGGTATAAAAAATAAAAAATAAAATTATGTGTTAATCATTAAGATGAGTTCTGACCTGTAATGACATCGTCAAATAAACAGTTATTTGCATACTTATTGTTTCATAATCATCAGACTTAATCTTAGATTTTGCAAACTCAGCGAGCGTGAGCACCAGTTGCACATAACTGGCAGATTTCAATAGGATCAATTCATCGATTATTATGCCCATCCCTACTTTCTCATCTCGACTAACATGAAATTCAAACGATACACTCTCTCTAGTACCCATCTTAGAAGATGACTAGAGAGGAAAAATGACAATGAATGTCCAGTAATTACATTCACACATGACTCAATAAGCATTTGAGTGCCAAATAGGCACGTGCGCTGAGACTTGATGCTGGCTAATAACACGCAGCCTCAATCCAAGCAACTCAGCAACCTGGTTCGAGCTTAACACGCTCTTAATTACAGAACGCCGAGTTTCCAAACATCTCAGCAGCTCGAGCAGAAAATGTGATTAATTACGTGGATGTGAGAAATGTGTCTATTCTGAGGGACGACAGAATGTGTTTTGTTCCCAGGCGAGAGAATGCCTGGCTGTCAGCACCGAGCATGCATGGGCACTGGAAGAATCCAAGTCGAAAGGATTTTATTGCTCATAATATTTAGACTCTTGGGCATGTTAGTCTTATTTTAGGCAGCATTGTCGAGGCTGACAAGAGAACAGCAGGAAAGACAAATGGGTTGATTTGAAGAGAATAAACCCCATTGCTGTCTATTCAACAATGCGCTGGCTTGTCTGACAAGTCCAGTTTCACACCTCATTCAACAAGAGAACATCTTGTGTTGATTACGAACAGAGAAAAACAACAACAACAACAACGAGATGCGACTTGTTTAACCAAGAATGCAGATGCAGGACTTTGACTTTGGCCAAAGTGTTAAACAATAGGAAAACAAGCCTCAACACATCAGCCCTATGGCTCAATGCTTCCGGTTTGATTACTCAGCTCTATTGAATGAAGATAATTTTTCAAAGTACTGATAACATGAAGCTCACGTCATCTCTGATTTGTCCCAGATATTAGCATCCCAAAGTTTGGAGGACACTTGGAGGTGATGAGGAAATGATGGTAATACAGAGGACTGGGTCATTTGCATATGTGGCTGATGAGTCAGACACAAGCAGAATATATGAGAAAAGACAACCAACCATTGCTCCCCGTAGTCGTTGTTCTCACCATCACTCTTTGTGCATTTATGGGTGGGGAAGCAAGAGAAACAATGCTGTCCCAGAGGCCAGCTTCTATAGTGGTGGAGTGAGTGAAAGGGGCACGTGAAAGGAAGAGGGCCTGGCCATATCCAAGCATGTGTGTGGGAAGACCCCGTGGGTCACACAGACATTATACTACTAAACCAGTCACAGGGGGGTGAATAGACGCAGATGCAGACGAAACTTGAGCCTAAAACAACAGTGCCAATACTTGAGTGGCATCTCCTCCAGCTGCTTTAACAAGTCACCTAATTTTCTCTAGCTTTATCTAACCTTTATATGATGTTAAGTATGATACAAGCAGTCATTCACAATAAACACAGCCCCTTGCTTCATAACTAACATGTTTGGCAATTACAGAAATAGGCACGGGGACTGTAAATTGAAGATTGGGGGGGGGGGCTGAATAATTAATAATAGGTGTTTTGCTATGTAACATAATCTTTGTCAACAAGTATGATGCCATACTCTCAAAAAGATAATACCAACATTTTTTCCAATTGGTGAAAAAATGCACATGTCTAAGTCTAGTTGTTTACATTACAGGTTTATATGTCGTTGTATTTTCTTTTGTTGAGAGAAAACTGTTGTCAGGCCAAAACCTTGTGCCTGCAAAATGGTCACTTTTCAGGAGACCCCAACAATGGCATGTTTGCTCAACTCAACCATTAAAAACTTTGATTGCCACACGTTATAAAAACAAAACAAAAAAAAATCCACAGTGCCAGCCGCTTTTGAGCATTTTAACTCATCTTTCAAGGCAAAAAGAATATTGTTTGTCTCTACTACATATACAATGTGGCTACTAAATGAAAGATCGCATTCCATTCATCGGAATTGTACTAATCATTATTAATTGTCGTTGGCAGTCAAAGAGTTAACATTGTATCGACACTATAGATTGGCCAATAATTCGTAAAAATGACACCCACAAGTGTGGACTGACCCAAAGTGAAGATTTTTGAAAAAATACATTTAATTTATCAAATTGAGACTTACGTGATTCAGCCCGACACCAGTGATATACTATATGAATAACCTCGTATGGTGTTAATAACTTCAACGAACAAAGCATAGCCTAAGTAGGACTAGACAAGATATTTACTTCTTCATAATCCCTATTTTGAAAAACTAAACTGTGTCAACTAACGAGAATCAATAAGGGTTCTTTTACTTTTTCTTACTTTCTATTATTTGTTTATTTGTTCAATAACCAAACAAAAATTAACAAAAAATACTCAACAAATAATGCTAGGTGCTTTGCTATGTACATCATTGTCAACTATGAAGGCGTTCTCTCGATTAGGTGAACCAGCTAAAATTAGGTTAAGCCTATTCCAATTAATTCAATTACTGTACACTGACGTACCATTCCTTCAGGGTTGCTGAACATTTTAGAGTAGTTTGGCACAACTACATCGCTAACGTTAAGCTAATTTAGCTAATTTCGAAACAAAGCTACTTAACATTTAGTAATAAACGTGTCACATGTTTATATGCATCACAAATGATTCAAAAGACCGTGTTTACTTACCCAAAATATAATATTGAATCCAAACAGGAAGTATTTGACGCAGCAGCTGACTTCTGCTCCTTTATATTTATATTTTCTGTTCATTCTTCCAAAGGTAGGGGCTAGCGAGCGAGCTAAGGAACTACTACGGTCGCTGTGGAATAAACTCGACCAAAACCGCAATTGCTAAACACCCGAAGTTACGGTTAACTCGCTCCATAAGAAAACAAAAATCGGTTTACTACCCAGGCAGGCTCAAAAGCAGCGAACATAATTAGTCTTCCTCGTTTGGACTGCTAGCATGCTAGGCTAGCTAGCACAAAACTTTCCTCATTAGCATTTTACGCTTAAAAACGGGGGAGAGAAATAAAAATCGCGTCCGCGTAGTGTTACTCGCATTACGCCAAAACTTCGTTTACGTGCGTCAGGCGTCGAAAAAGGAATCAATCACAAAGTGCTGTATTTTAAAATTTGCCCCTTCGAGACGGGGCAACACCCATACGTCATCATCTGTCGTCGAAGCTTGGAGTGAGAGACGTAAACAGAAGCAAGGGTGAGCCAGTTAACGTCAATAACAAAAAAGTGTTTATACTGTTGCATTGTGAATTTGAATGTTTTTATTTAAAATCAATCATCCCTGACTTTTTTTTTCTAATCGCCTACTTTATGTGCTAATTACTTTACTGTCTATGTTGTGTTTTTCTCTTGTTTAAAAAAATAAAAAAAATCACCATATTCAACATTCCATCCGCACAAGGTGCGTGGGTTTGAATAGCATTCTGTACCTTTTAATATGTGATTATTATATTGATTTACACAGTGTATGACTATGCACATTCATGATAATGCCACAAAACTCAAAGGATGGCGCTAAGTTCACAGTGAAGATGACAAATGACCCAAAACATACTGTGAAAAGAAACTCAAGACATTTTTAAGGCAATTAATATTCCTTAATGGCAGTAGTGACCTTATCTCAAGCAAAAAACAAACAAACAAAAAAACATGCTTTTCACCTCTACTGAAGACAAAAATGAAGGAATCAAGACCCACAAACAGGCAACAAGTCAAGGTGTCAACAGTGAAGGCCTTAAGCTTTAATATACTGCAGTGAAACTGCAAAAAATGGCTGCTATTGCTGGCTGTTATTTGTATTCCAAGCAGTCAAAATGATATTGCTGACCTCGCTTTAGCCTTTTTGACCTCAAGAGCGGCCTCTTGTGTCTCAAATTATACTTTCACTCTCAAATGACTAATTCCTGTTTCTTCCCGTTTTTAAGTAACGGAACAGGCGTGGCAACTGCAACATTTTTGGCTCGGAGTGTGATGTAACGCTTGGGTGGGTTATAAATTGCACAAGTTTATTTCACTGAAATACATGACACTGATGAGGACATGCGGAATAGAAAATGTATGAGTCAACAATGCAGAGAGATGTTTACCTATTTTTCCTATATGTAGGGATTTAGGAAGGTCAATTGTAATCATAATCTGTAAAATAAATTACAATTTTAAGTACTTATCTAAATATAGAATAAATGTGTGACACAGTGCAACTCAACACCACTTCAATCTATAACCACAATAATAATCATTATTATATTTATAAATAACCCAATGTAAAAAAAAAAAAGTTTGTAAAAACTGTGTGGGATTTTATATGAAATGTGCTTGCATGCAACCCACGGTGGTAGTTGAACTTGAGTAACTTTTATAACTGAATGTGTTTGGTCATTTGAACTTCTGTCTAAAGTCCTACAGATGGCAGTCTCGGAACCTGAGATGAATGTGAATTTGGACCTTGGAGGCTGACATTTTGGCAAATCACCTTTCACAAAGTAGGTAAACAACTTTCAAATTAAAATAGACGCCAGTGGGCGTGAGGTCAATTTGTAGGTACATTATATTCCGATTTGGCTAACTGAAAACTGTAAATTGCAGGCTTTCATCTGTGTCCAATTATTCCAACCTGATTCATTAGAAGATTATTAAGGGGCTATCAATGGCCTTCGGAGCTTGTAATGGCTCAGATTAAATTGAATTAACTACCTGAAGTCTGCAGTAAAACACAAAACTTTGTAATACATTTCTTAAAGGTAGAGCTCACTAGAAGAAGTACATGCCTTTCAGTTTTTGAACTTCCATTTTGGTCGATAGTGGGATTTTTCCCACAAATTGATGAACAAATGGTCTTGTGGAGAGAAATAACGTTCTAAGGCTTTACTTATGTGTCATCACTTTATTATTAATTGATTTCCAGACATCATGCAAGTATGGAATGTGTAAAAAAATGCAATTGCATAATCACAGAGCCCTCAAAAAAAGAAACGTTTGCAAAAATCCAAATCAAGGGTGTCAGCAGTGGTTGGCCTGTCTAGAGTCCTGCTGAAACCAATCCATTGACAGTGATAGGTTTAATCCCGCTGAAGGTCAACACCAAGCAGGTGTCCATGCCTCTCAAAAAACTCAAGTCGGCGATGTGCTGTGTTTGCTGACACATGGTGGGGCAAGCATGACGGGAATGGTGTAAGCAAGGATAGCTTTCGGGATCCAAGCTCAAAGCAGAAGGTGTTAATTTGAAGGCCACAACCAATTACATCCATTTTGGCTAAGTGGATTGTACCAAACACTATTTTGAGACCATCAAGGCTGAAATTGGTTCATTTTGCATTGGAATAAAATGAAATCTACAAAAGTGCAAATCAAGTTGCCAATATAAAGAAAGTTTGGGAATATAAAAGGGAACGATATGTATTCAAAATACATTTTAATAATCTTTTTTTTCCACATAATCATAGATGAACATGTAACATTGCAAAATGTGTTCCTCATGGTTTGTCAGCAATATGCAAAAACATGCGTACTAATTTCCATTAATGTGATCAAAAGACTGGCATTTATCAACATGAATATTCGGAATGGACATTATAATCAATAAATTGATATTCAAGTCCTGTGTGTATGATTGATTGTTGCAATGGCAATTTGTTGGTGAATCTGTACTGAAGCATTTGAGGCTAAATGTAGTGTACTTCATAGCTGCTACCAGCTGTGGCGCTGGTGAGGGAGTCAACATTACTTCAAAACTGATCTACATTCATACAGCCCTCTGCTGTGGCAAGTCCTCCAGGTAGTGTTAATCTGCTCAGTATGACAATGGCACAGACACAGGGATCCAGAACATTCAGGGAGGTTCTCTCACGACATTAAAAACAGTAACAAAATAACAATGAATTGATGTAGTTGATACTGCATAGTTGATCAAGGAAGTTTGGTCAAATTCGGATTTATTTTGGAGTTAGCATTTAAAAGCTTGGGGAATCATATAAAATGTTTTATTAGGGTTAACTCCACCCTACCGCCTCCCTTTTCTGTGTCTCTCTAAAGTTTACATTCACTTTAACAAATGCAATATAAAGCAACATACAGTATATACACTATGTTACACTGAGTATTGCACTATGGATTGTACTTTGCAATGAATTATAATATTAATCTGTGACATACATTGCATCCATGTGTGATAGTGTGATTAATAATTGCCATTGTGTTCCATAGTATTATGCGCAAAGTATGTTTTGACCAGTAAACAATGATTATAACA